>NC_136423.1:39987500-40017500 GCF_052625555.1 Lactuca saligna
ATTTTGTTTATTGAGTAATTTTCAGAAAAAATCCTAAAGTTTTGACCAAATAAACGAAAAAGAACATAATACCGGCCAAATCTACGAAACCGGCCAAAATGTGTTTTTTCGAAGTTTTAGATGGTATTTTGTGCTTTTTTGTAAAGAAAATTTAGTTTGAGACTTTTTCATAAACTTGATTAAAATAAGGGTTTTTCTGAAGATTTCTCTAGTTTATATTTAATTTATTACTCATTATATAGTGTAGGATTTCATATGTAAATATTGTATCGATAACTTTATATTTAAAAGAATGGAATATACAAAAACTTTAACGAGTATTTTTCACAAACAAACATGGTATCAAGCTTAAAGTAGCCGCTCATCCTACTAATGATTCCCGTTTTTTTCTCCAGTAATACAGTACTCCGTCGCTACAGTGTTTAGTCTCCTTGTACGTTGTCCCGAGCTACAGTTGTGTTTTGTACTCAAGTTATTGGTCATGTTTGCAGTTTGCATGTTCAATCTACTCACTAATTTTTCGATATATTTACAAAGAGAATTCTTACACAAGTGTTTTTAGATTTTTGGAACAATTTAAGCATTTGTGAACCCCTACTCAAACTGAGGGGGGAGTGTTAGTTTATATTAAACTTATTACTCATTGTATAGTGTAGGTTTTATATGTAAATATTTTATCAGTAACTTATATTTCCAGTAATGATATATATATATATATATATATATATATATATATATATATATATATATATATATATATATAAACTCTAACGCGTATTTTTCACAAACAAGCATAATCATTTTAAACAAATGAACCAATTTGGTCCTTAGAGACATAATGATCAAAGGCAAAAAATATGTACATTTAAAGGTTGGATGAACATGCATCATGTGTGTATTATATATATATATATATATATATATATATATATATATATATATATATATATACTAATAAATGAAGATCCAATTTGTCACATGTCAGTCTCTCATAAGTTTTGACACTTGTCATTTTATGGTATTTTTTAAAATAAATAATAGCCACATGTTAATTTCTAGGTTTTTTAATTTTTAAAATTAAAAATCCACATAATACATATAACTATATAAGTAAAGTATTAAATCTAATAAATATGATATTAAATTACAATAAATATTTTTTTCCTTCCTTATTTTAAAATTAATTTTTAAAAAAGACTTAATGTTTACATTTTGATATTTAATTTTTTTTAATTAATCCATCTAATAATGGGTCTCACACCTAGTGAATAAATATATAAACGTGTATGTGTGTATGTGTGTGTATATATACATACACATGCGAATATGTCATGCAATATTGATATCTGAATATACCATGTAACATTCACAAGAGAATAAATCATGTAATATTCAATTAAGGCTATATCATGTAAAATTCATATCCAAAAAGATTAGGGGAACGATAAAGGTAAGGGTAGGGTGGTGGTGGGGTAATGGTGGGTTAGATAGTGGTATGTAAGGTGCATGTGAGGTGGATAGACAAGGTATCGTAGTGGTGGGGTGGATGAGATAAGTAAGTTAAGGTGTGCGGGAAGGTGTAGCGGGTGTTCGGTGTTGGGTGGATTAGCGTAAATGGTGGGATGGTATGGGTGGGCGGGGTTGGGGATGGTTGGATTTATGAGGGGTAAGGTTGGATAGGATAGGATGGGGTGGGTAATGTTAGAATGGTGGTGTAATTAATAACAATAAGTAATATTTGCTCGTTTAGTTTAATTAATCGATAGTATTAATAATATTTTTAATTAATAGAAATGGGTAGGATATATATATATATATATATATATATATATATATATATATATATATATATATATATATATATATATATATAAAATTCAATGTGAGATTGTCTTATAAATAATATTTATAAGAGTGTATGATCAATTTGTATAGTAAAATATTCTAATATTATGATGTGCAAAAAAAATTTAATATATCTAATATTTTAATATTTTATGTTGAAAAATTTTACAATCAAAAATATGTAAAATAGTATATTAGAATATTACACATTTTACATTTTTATGAACTATTATATATATATATATATATATATATATATATATATATATATATATATATATATATATATATATATATATATATAGAGAGAGAGAGAGAGAGAGAGAGAGAGAGAGAGATGAATGATCATTTGAGAACTCATAGTTTTCCGAGAACCCGGAACTAAAAGTGGAACGTTTGATCAATTGTTTGGATGCATTAGATGATCAGTGGCATAATTTGTAAATATTACTAAATCGAGTGGCATTAAATGTTTCTTTAACATACTCATGGGGGTATATTTGGTAGAAAAAAGTGTTATATCCTAAAGATCAGTCAAACAAAAGATTACTCATTAAACCCTTCATCATTTTCAACACTGAACCTTTCTCTAAAACCTTTCTCATTGATTGTTTCCCCAAAATCTAGCATCGTCGTTTGGAATCACGATCCGACCTCGGAATCTATGGCTTCCTCTGACATTGTCGATTATGAAGTTATTGCTTCTGATTCCTGTTGATTTTCTGATATGACAAAAAATAAATTAACAGTTAACGGAAAAATCCCCAAATTAGTCTCTATTCTCTCTTTCTCTCTCTCTCTCTCTCACACACACACACACACACTCTCTCTCTCTCTCTCTCTCTCTCTCTCTCTCTTCTTCATCGACTCTCTCATCCATGATTGCCTCCCTCCGCCCGTCAACAATCAAAAAAACTAATCATAGTTGCCCTAGAATAAGTCTTCAATCAGATTTTTCAACGATCATTATCGTTAATTCACTTGCTACTGGATATATATATATATATATATATATATATATATATATATATATATATATAGAGAGAGAGAGAGAGAGAGAGAGATGAATGATCATTTGAGAACTCATAGTTTTCTGAGAACTCGAGAACTAAAAGTAGAACGTTTGATCAATTGTTTAGATGGGTTATATGATCGGTGGCATAATTTGTAAATATTACTAAATCAAGTGGCATAACAGGTTTCTTTAAAATACTCACGGGGGTATATTTGGTAGAAAAAAAAATGTTGTATGCTAAAGATCAGTCAAACAAAAGATTTCCTATTAAACCCTTCATCATTTTCAACACTAAACCTTTTCTCTCAAGCCTTTTTCATTGGTTCTTTCCCCAAAATCTAGCATCGTCGTTTGGAATCACGATCCGAACTCGGAATCTATGGCTTCCTCTGACATTATCGATTATGAAGCTATTGCTTCTGATTCCCGTTGATTTTCTGATATGATAAAAAATAAATTATCAGTTAATGGAAAAAATCCCCAAATTAGTCTTTATTCTCTCTCTCTCTCTCTCCTCCATGATGCCTCCTTCCGCCCGTCAACAATCAAAAAACCTAATCATAGTTACCCTAGAATAAGTCTTCAATCAGATTTTTCAACGATCATTATCGTTGATTCACTAGCTACCGGATTCTCCGCCTCAGTTGCCCCGATATTGAATTCGGAACTTCGATACACCTTACTGAAGTTAGATATGAGTTTTCGGCTATGTACTCGTCGTTCTCTTCTAGTGGTTGTTAAATTCCAGGTATTATTCCTCCTATTTGTTGCCTTTCCCTTTTAAACAAGCTAAGATTTCTAGATTAGGACTTCGATTCCCATAGTTGAGTTCAGGTGAAATTGTTCCTTTTTCTTTTTTGTTTTTGAGTGATTTAGAAGTTTCCTTATGTGAATCGTTTTTTTGTAATAGAACTTTGGAAAAAAAAAATTGAAACTCCTGACATCGATCATGAGTCTGCCACACAAAGGTTTCAATATCAAAGTTCGCTTCTTGTATTGATGATTGATAAGAGGTGAAGGTGAATGTTGTTTTAGGGTTTTTGTAAACAAAATGAAATTTATGTGTTAATCTAGACTCCAATCTATTCTTGTGAGGTACATCTCAATTCCTCCAATGTTTATATTTTATCAATTTTAGGTGTCTGCTATGGTGCGACATTTCCTAATTCTAATAATTTTGTCACATCCCTAATCACATCTATTACATAGCATCTCCATTTGAAATTGCACCTGATATGTTGTTTTTGTTGCTTTGAAAGTGATATTTAGCATGTTTTACTCTTTGGTCAAATATAACCTTTGAATTTTTTGGAATTTTTTTTCCTAGGATGAATTGTTCTTGCCATCTAGATTATCTTATTCCTCAATTACTTTGGATGCAATTCTCAAGATTTTTATTGTTTGCTATATTGATTCTTTGGAACCTAATCATTTTTTTTTTTTTGCAATAGAAACAATATTTCAATGGAGTCAGTAAAATTTAATTTGGTTTGAAGGAATATCTAGTCAATTAGAATCAATTCTCAAGATTTTTATTGTTTAATATATTGATTCTTGGAACCTAATCAATTTTTTTTACAATAGAAACATTATTTCAATGGAGTTAGTAAAATTTAATTTGGTTTGAAGGAATATCTAGTATGTTAGTATTACCTTTTATTCACATATGAATCACATGTGATTCATATGTAAATCACATATGAATTACATGTGATTCATAGTAAATCACATGTAACTGACATATGAATTACATGTGATTCACATGTAATTCACATATGTATTTTTTTGAGTGTTTTTGCATCAATCATTTTTTTTTTTTTAATTTTCTTGTAGGGTTGGAATAAATTGTGGTGAATATTGAAGAGGTGAAAATGATAAATTGAATAAAATATAGAAATATTGATACGAATACATGAAAAATGTTTGAAATTTTATAGTATTTTTTGTTTTTTATAAATTATTTTGTATCGAATAAAATACTTATTTTATTGTGTTTGTAGATTAGTAAATAAAATGAGTTTTCTTATGATTTCCTTACAAATATTATAGTATATGAAATATGGATATATGCATTTGTAAAAATATGCATATATGTATCTAAAATGTTATTTTTTTGTTAAAGAATTGTAGTATTTTTTAAATATTCCAGTTTTTCTTTTTTTTGTTTTTTTAATTTTATTGAATTTTAATGCTTTTAAAAAAATTTCATTTTTTTATAAAATATATTTTTTTCAATTTTTTTTTAAATCCATGTTTTCTATAAAAAAATTAAAAATTCTGCACTTTTAAAAAAAAAATTGAAAAATACTATTTTTTTTAAATCTGAAAATTTGAATTATTATGTAATTTTTTAGATATTTCTATTAATATTTCCAATAACACAAAAAAATAATTATTAAATGAGATTTGTAAGATTATGATCATATCGTTAATGAATTATTTTTGATCTAACACTTCATTTTTAGTTTTCGGGAAACTATGAGTTATCAACCGATCTTACCTATATATATATATATATATATATATATATATATATATATATATATATATATATATATATATATATATATATATATATATATATATATATATATATATATATATATATATATGTCAATTTAGAGATATGAAACTATTCAAGTAGGAAGCACAAAATGTTAGCAATCGCCAGAACCAATTATTAGTTTAATAATTTTATTTTAAATTTTAGGATTTTCTTTTTATATAAAAATATAAGATTGATAGTTTTCCATTTTTGGCTGTTACAAATTATATTGATATACTTTGAACATGATTTTTTTGTTTGAAAATATATCGATATTAACTCTAATCTTAGAAAATAAAAATTATTACTTTTAAGTATGTTTTAAATAACAAACAAAATTTAAAATTTAACATAAAATAAACAAAATAAACATTAATTTCTTACAGTTGATAATCATTTGTTGTTCATATTTGAATTCCTTACATAAAAAGTATATATTAAAAATGCTTTGATTCAATTGGCAATCAAAGTTTTACTATTGTTACGATTTAGGTATCTAAGGCCAATTAACTTTTACTTTTATTTCTAATTTGTCTGTATGACTTGGTATTTCATGTTTTTATATATGATTTTTGATTTAATTCATAAAACAAACTACAAAAATATCTTCATTTAGCCAACGAAAGAATTGTTTGATTAGCACCTTATGATTAGCTTTAAAAGATGGTTTCTTCTTAAACATCTGCCCTTGCCATTTTGTGACATTCGAGGTCAAACAACTACATGTACAATGATAACACATCCTAGAACTTCACCTATAAGACATAGAAATTCAACAAGCGTTTCGTTGTATACCGTAATCTTTCTTGCATTTATAAGGTTAGTTATACATGAGATATGTGGTCTGGTAAAAGGTGAGGTATAATCAATAATGATTATAATTGATCCGTCGTATCGGTACGCCGGAGGGTTAGAGCAAAATATATGAAATATATAGTTAAGGTTAAATTTTAAGATCTACATTTTATTTTGAATTTCATATATATATATATATATATATATATATATATATATATATATATATATATATATATATATATATATATATATATATATATATATATATATATATATATATATATATATATATATATATGAATGATTATTTGAGAACTCAAAGTTTCCCGAGAACCCGAGAACTAAAGGTGGAACGTTAGATAAAAATCTTGAATGACTTAGATTGATCATGGCGTAATTGTAATTTTCACTTGTTTCGATGGTATCTTAGACATTTTATAAATATTTACAAGGGCAAATTAGGAATTAAAAATATCAATCATAATAATCAATTTAACAAATTAAAAAAACCCACACATACAAACACATGTTTCTCACTTTCTCTCTCATTTCTCAGGTTTCTTCATGACTCCATCATCCGCTACCTTCTGATGAATATCTCTCCATCCGATGTTTCCGCCACCGATTTCCGCCAAGGATACCACCACATTGAGGATCGAATTCGACGAACAGACTAAGGATTGACGATCCACTCCATCTACCGCTTTCCTCATCCTTCCATCCTCCATCTCTACCTGTTCTGACAAACAACAATGACTACCAATCCACGGTCCTCGTATGACATATCAACGACGTCAAATCTACGATCCAAAAGATCTACTTCATTCGTTTTTATGTTCGATTGCAACAATAAACCATCGAATCGTATTTGTGGATCACCTCTATCTGGCGAGGATCTTATACCGCCAATGCCTTCTTTTCCAATCGCACCTCCGACCGCAACAAACTACACAAACACTGTCACATATGGCTCCACCCTCCACAATTCTTACCTATGTATCGATTATCAAGTAAGTATCATCAATCACTTCATGATTGAATCTGTTTTCATGACCTCGATCTGTTATACTGAAATGTTGCTAATCTGATTTACTTCAGTTTAATTCTATTCTTCCAATGTTGTTTGACATAGAATACTCTTTGAATCAAAACCACTAATTTTTGCGAGATTGGAGATCTCCTTGTTCCGCTCACCACCTGTTCGATGAAATACCTCAGAGGTTTTTGGGTTCTTTTGATCTCAGAAGAGGTGACATCACATGTTTTTGTGCCCTAAAATTCAACGAGCACTTACAATATTTTCACTGTTTTTGATGCTTTGGTGCAGATCCCCCTTACCTTAAACCAATGTTTCTTGCTCATACCAGCTGTTTCTTTATCCCACTTCTTCTTAGATCACTTGTTTGAGGTAATATTTCTCTTCAGGTTACATAATAGAGGCAAAAATGATAAGAGTATTTGTTGATCAGAGATCAAATATGGTAGGAAAATAGACATTCAACCATGTACACTTGGATACTGAGTATCAGTTGGTGGAAAGGTCGTGCTCCTGTTAATCCAAATGATGTTGTTGTAATTGGATTTCTCTGCACTTGCTTAATAATTGGCTTCATTCGAATCAACAAATGCTTCTTTTTTACCTTATGATCTGAAATCTTAAACTACATATATGTTTTTGTCATATATCTGGATTTGGGGTTCAATCTGGATGGCTCCATTTGTGCCTCAATGGTAAGAGACTTGATGAACATTATTGAATTAGATCATATCTTTTGTATGCATGAAACAAATTAATTGCATTATAATTTTTGAATCTTTTGTTCAGGTATGTTGCACTTGGTAAAATTCACATATTAATCGCATGTAAATCGTATATGAATGATATGTGATTCACATGTAAATCACAAGTGAATTACATATGAATTACGCATATATGCACATATTCATATGTTAATCACATGAACATCACATGTAATTCATATAATAATCACATTTGATTCATATGTGAATCACATGCGATTATGATGGCATATGTAAATGTGATTCACATGTAAATTGCATGTGATTCATATGTGAATCGTATGTGATTCATATGTGAATCGCATGTGATTCATATGTTAATCACATGAAAATCACATATGTATTTTTATGAGTGTTTTTGAATGAATCATTTTTTTTTTTTTTGTAAATTCGGAAGAAATTGTGGTGTATATTGAAGAGTTGAAAAATGATAAATTGAAAAAAATAAGGAAATATTGACAAGAAGACATGAAAATGATTTGAAATTGATAGCTTTTTTATTTTTTATATTTTATTTTGTATCGAATAAAATACTTGTACTATTATGTTTATAGATTAATTAATAAAAATAATTTTTTTTGTGATTTAATTATGAATATTATGTTATAAAAATTATACATATATGCATTTTGAAAAATATATGTATATATGCACCTAAAAATTTACTTTTTTTTTTTTTTTAAAAATGCGGTTTTTTATTGAAAGAATTGCAGTTTATTTTTCTAAATGTAGTTTTTTTTTTTTTTTTTTAATTTTTTTTTAAATGTAACTTTCTTTAAAAAACTTGTATTTTTTTTTTTGAAAAAATTGCAGTTTTTTATTTAAAAATACAGTTTTTTTAAAAAAAAATGCAATTTTTTAAAGAAAATGCAATTTTCTTTTAAAAAATTAAAAAAAATCTATAAAAAAAATTAAAAAATCTGCATTTAATAAAACAAACAAGTACTATATTTTAAAAAAATCTGAAAATTTGATATATGATGTAAATTATTAGACATTTATATTAATATATTAAATAATACAAAAAGATTAAACATTAAATGAAAATGGTAAGATGACGATCATATCCTTAATGAATTACTTTTGATCTAACTCCCCACTTTTAGTTCTCGGGTTCTCAGAAAACTATGAGTTCTCAACCGATCTCAAATATATATATATATATATATATATATATATATATATATATATATATATATATATATATATATATATATATATATATATATATATATATATATATATATATATATATATATATATATATAAAGTCAAAGTTATGCAGAATTTGGATAAGTTTCAACGTAGTTTTCTATTTAAGAAACTTTCTGATTTAACTTGTTAAACACAAACATTAACCGAATCCATTTATCCATAAGTAAGGTCATATGGCGGCATTGGATCAAATGGCGGTGGTCCTTGAAACTCATATCAGCAACAGAAGAAGCCACGATTAAAGAAAACAAGATATCACCTTATCACTTGTACTACTTGTCTATATAAATCATCACCCCTTCATGGTTTTCAATAATTGTTAAAGCAAAACCGTTTTTAGATTCGGTTTTTTCGTACAAATATTTATGAATGGTATTAAAATCTAAAAGCTTACAATTTCTTGACAGGCTTACTGCTCGTGATTGACAATGTATGGTCCTCAGTCCTCACAGTGCAACTTAAAAATAATTAATACATAAAAGAAGTGAGATTTTTCTCTTGTGGACTACATTAAAGATATAATATGACATTGTTTTTGAATATTTATACAAATAAAGGCAACATAATAAAACATGTACAAATGAAGCTACACTTAATTTTAATTGATTGATTAAACAAAATGTTGATTTATATGTATAAACTTTGATTTTTTTTTAACGACATACCATTTAAAGGTTCAAGCCTATAA
Organism: Lactuca saligna; assembly: GCF_052625555.1. Taxonomy (NCBI): domain Eukaryota; kingdom Viridiplantae; phylum Streptophyta; class Magnoliopsida; order Asterales; family Asteraceae; genus Lactuca; species Lactuca saligna. The sequence continues at coordinate 39,997,407 of NC_136423.1, forward strand.
AATACCAAAGTATAACAATAATTTAATATAGGAAAAAAAAAGAACCTAACTAATTAATCAAGGGTTGTGCTATAAATGTCACATTCACTCACTAACATTCACTCACATAAGATATACAAACACTATTACACTCACATATAGGAGGGATTAATAACATTTGAGAAGGGGGACCCAACCTCATATATATACTTGTATCAATTATACAGTATATATCGTGATTATATATCGTGATTATAAAAAGGTTATTTTTTTATAGTTATATTTTTATGGGAAAAAACAAAATATATCAAAATTGATAATCATTTATCATCTATAAATAGACATCTATATCGATAGATTATAAAACATTTTTTTTAATTTAATTCAGATTCACATTATGAATATAAACTATATTCATTCTTTGTACAAGATAATTCAAATGTAAATCATCATTGTCCTCCTTTTATTTCAATAACTATTAATTATTTAATGTATGTCTAACCTAATAAATAAAAATATTTTGTCACATGTGTTATTCTCCTTCATTTTTACACATGTTATTTTACTTGTTATTTTTTACGGATACCTATTTTCTTAAAATAAAATTCCAAAAAGGGTTATATATATTTAATGTTATTATTCTATTAATTAGATAATAACTTTTCTGCTCCAAAAATTACATTATGTTATTATGTTATGTAAAAGTATTACTATATAAAATATTTAATGTTTTTATATTGATATTAAATTTTTATTTTTAATAAACTCATATAGTAGATGTGACTCAGACTTAATTCGTTATCATATATTTTATTTGATAATTAATTTTCAATGTAAATGATCTTCATGCAAAATAAATTGGACTTGCAATGAAAATCTAAATTGAGGTAATGCATTAAATGAAAAATAATCAGTATTATTTTTTTTCATAATTCTTACTTGATAGACTATATAAGGGCATGTCCAAAATATATTTTGATCTTGCAAGACTGTTGTTGACGATAGTTACGATTTTTACAGGAGACAAATTGGTGGTTATGAAACAAAAGAAGTATGAATAAAAATGTAATTCACTCTCTTTTACTAATATATACAATATCCATTGATGAATCTATAAGTTTCCATGAATGCAGTGTTTTACAATTACTTTTATGTATCGAGGGATAATTACAAGGAGTTATTCATGTTATACATACATACATGCATATAGGTAACATCTCATTTTTACCGTAACCGTAGATTGTAAGAAAAACGAAATAAAAAGATATTACTCTTGAGCCAAAAAAATCATCACGGACACGTAGGAAACATCGATATGATTTATTTAGATGTATAGAATAAGTAAATCTGACTTCATATGAAGAAATTATACTTCTTCGAAGTTTCACGATTTAAACCGGCATGACTCTGCGTATCGTAAATAGTAAAATTTTGATAAAATTACTTTTTAGCTTAAGTAATCAAAACAAAAATCGTAGTAGACATTAAACTGAGAGCTTGCATGTAGAGAACATCTAAATATCGAATTTTAGATCGGTCGATTTTAACCGAAACAATCTAAACTAGAATTGAAGATCTCATTAATTGGAGTTGAACGATATAAAGTGTAACATCCGAGCTCGCATGTATATTATTCATGTATTTATTTTTGAGATTTACTGAGTGACTCGACGAGTTGTGAGCCTAACTCGTTGAGTAGAGTCGATTTGGCCACGTAGGTTTAATAACGGACTCGACGAGTCAGAGAGCCGACTCGCCGAGTTGGCTCTGTGAGGTGAAACCCTAAATCTATGGGTTTGGGGCCTATTTAAAAGAACTTATGTCATCATTTCCGCCTCACGAGCTGCCCAACTCCCTTGTGTGAAACCCTAAACGTTTGTTGTGAGCTAAGAGAGTTATAGAGTTAATCTTTGAGTATTCTAGTGCATCTTTTGAGAAGAATAGGAGATTATGCAAGAAGGAACAAGGAGAAACTGTTGGATCTATGCCCAGAGGTTCCGTGGAAAGTAAAAAGCCTACACCTTTCTCGTCTTATTGGTTAGATCTCATGATTATGGAAGTTAGGGTTTTACCACCTATTTATTGGGACATTGAGTGCATTGAGTCTATCAGGAGGTCTAAACTTCAGATTCAGACCTTGTGAGGTTTATAGAGTCCAAAGGTCCCAGCTTTATTCAGCCATATAAGAGTATTTGTGCTTAAACACCCTTATTAGAGTTGTATTGGCATTTTGGAGCAAAATGTGACATGCATGAATGTAAAGATCGAAGCTTTACGTGACATTCGAGCCATGGGAGCCTAGACCTAGATAATGGAGTGGTAGATCTGCCTTGAAACATCTGAATGAGAATTCAGACTGAAGGGACTCGCCGAGTCAACGAGTTGGCTCGACGAGTCGGCTAGGGTTTAACCCGATAAGTCTGGACATGGGTAACTCGGCAAGTTGACGAGACAACTCGACGAGTTGAGTTGGGTTTTCGCGATGTTCTGAAGGAACAAGGGGGACTTGGCGAGTCATATAGATGCACTCGGCGATTCAGTTCAAAATTGAAAGTTGACTCGAGTATTGACTTTTGTTAACTTTAGGGTTTCATCAAGGTAGGGAGTATGGGAACTATGGAGGGGTAGAATGGTCTTTTACCTATTCCCAAGAGTTTGAGAGAGACAATAACCTAGTTTATTTCGAATCGTGATTTAAGTGTTAATTAGGGATTATTATCTTATGTGTTAGGCGGAGACTAGTTTTGAGATTTGTGTACGAGATTATTACTTACTAGTTTACGAGGTGAGTTTTGTCACTATACTTTACCTAGTGTGGTAATACGTGTGTGACCGGAGGGTCTTACGTGTTATATTGAGTATTGTGATACTCTGCATTATGTCTTTGTGATTTGTGATGTGTATTATTTTGAGCTTAGCGAGTTAGGACCGGAGGGTCCACACGAGTTGTGGGACTGGAGGTCCCATTGAGACACATTGACCGAAGGGTCTTATATGAGCATAGCTATGAGAGGCTAATGAGATATGTGTGGTATTTTGGGGAACTCACTAAGCTTCTTACTTACCATGTTATGTGTTATGTGTTTCAGGTACCTCTCAGGATTACGGGAAGGCACCGATTTGATAGTACACACTGGAGCTAGATTATTTTCATGATTCTGGGATAGTGATTTTTATTTGTGGATTTGTTGACATTTGAGACACTTGTAGTTTTTGAGAAAATGTATAATGAGTTTTATTGTGTTTTAAAATGAAATTTTTGTGTGAAAATTTACGGTGCAACAAGTTGGTATCAGAGCCTTGGTTTGAGGGATTCAAATATATCTTCGGGTGTGTTTGGACTCGAACTAAGGATTTGAGAAAAAAATTCAAAATAAGTAAATTTTTCTAAAAAAATGAGAAAGAGATTTAAGAGAAAACGAGTTGGAGCAGTGTGTATAACCAGCCAGAGCCCGAATGGTGATTTCCTAAAATACCCTTACTTATTTGTTTTATGAGATAATAGTGATGCATGCTAGAGGGTGGGCTAAGTAATTCATATTTAGGGATAGAGTTTCATGATACCTTAGCCTAGGAGTCGTTGCTAATTGTTATGTGCTTAGTGAGAGTATATAGTAGGATCATTTAGAGAGAGAGAGTTCTAAGTCGAGAGATAATCTAGGAGAGATACCTAGATGGGCATATGAGAGATCTACTAAGAGGGTAGTCTGTTATCCATGAGAGTTAGAGTACTTGTGAATTGGGATACTAGGAGGAGGACTTAGGGCGACTACAGTTGGTGTGGAAGGTAGTATTGGGCTTGTAGTACTGAAAGCACCTGATATGTATGCAACCCAAGTAAGAATCCTTAGGATGCTAAGGAACAAGTATGGACGGGTGATCTATTGTGAGTATGCTCGAGCGAGTCTCTAATGATTTTTATGTTATGTTTCAGAGACATCATGGTGGGCACACGCCACAACCCAGGGAGAAATGGGACTAGTGATGATGAGATACACATGATGATTCATGAGGAGGTGACCACAGCCATACGAGAGGTGATTCCTGAGATGTTTGGGTCTAATAAGACCACAATGATTGAGACGTTTGATGAGCGATATGCTTATATTACTGAGGCGGTTGCTGCTGCAGCCACAGCAAGGTGACTCGTTGTTGTTTCAGGAGTTCAGCAACATGAAGCCACCAGAGTTTGATGGGACCCAGGGTCTGATTGTTGTGATGAGATGGATCTCTGATATAGAGGGGTGTTTTTACACATGTTCATGTCCTGATCATTTGATGGTTCGGTTTACGTTGAACCAGCTTCGTGCGGGGGAGAAGGACTGGTGGAAGTTTGTGACTACCAGTTTTACTCGTGTAGATTATGCTGCAATGACATGGGGGAGGTTTACTCTGTTATTTCGAGATGATTATGTTACCCTTATGGAAAGGGAACGTTTGGCCCAGGATTTTTTGTCTCTCAAGCAGAAGACAGAGTTTGTGACTGAGATTACAAGGACGTTCCATGATAGGGAGTTGTTTTTCCCTAAACACGTGTCCACTGAGCAGGCACGTGTGAGCCAATATATGAGCATATGGAGGAGGGATATACGAGAGTTCGTATCAAACTCATCATACAGAACATTGGTTGAGCTTCAAAGCAATGCCATACAAAGGGAGATCGAGCTAGAGTTACAAACTAGAGAGGATGAGGAGTCCCGGGGTAGGGACCGGAGACTAGTGCAGTCGAAGTCGGCGGTGAAGCGGGCTAAACCCGCTGATACAAGGATTGGGGCCAGAAGGGCCACACTTATGGTAAGTGCGGAAAGAGTCACGAGGGATTGTGTCGAGTGGGGATTTGCTACAAATGTGGCAAAGAGGGGTATATGGTGAAGGATTGCCCCAAGGGGTTTGCAGTCTGCTTTCGCTGCAACCAAACCTGCCATCGGAAGGCCGAGTGCTCCAACTTCTTCAGGGACCAACACAGGGATCTGCACTTGCTGCTTTACGTGCTACTGAGATTCGGCCCGTGAAGGTTGAGACACCGAGGGTTCATGGGAGAGCCTTTTAGCTGACATCGGAGGAGGTCCGCGCAGCACCTGATGTCTTGGCCAGTACGTATTCTTTATTTATATTCCTTTGAGATATGTTGTGCTTATATTATGTTGTGTGTAAGTACTTTTCTTGTGAGTTCTATACCTACTTTGGTGTTATTTGACTCAGTTGCGAGTCAATCCTTCATGTCTTTAGCTTTTAGTCATCACATCAGTATCTAACGTGAGGCATTGCATCAATATCACACCCCCAAACCGTCAGAAATAACGGCGGAAACGTCCGGGGACGGGTGACGTCATGTAAGTATCACAACACATGCATTATAGTAATCAAAGTACAATCAACCATTGCATTAATAGGTATATGTTTTACATAAGTGTTTTAAAAATTACATATTCTAACATCAAGGAAATACAAAAGACAACAGGAGTCACAGTCCAGTGCTAAGCAGTCTTCTCAAAATTTCGGGGTTGTACCTGTCTACTAGAGCGCTCAGAATACAAGTAGATTTTGAAAGAGTATCAGCATAAAGCTGGTGAGCTCATAAGCATTTTGTTTTAGGAAAACAATTCTCAGTTCTTTTGAAAAATGAAATATCTTTCCCAGAAATCTCATTCTGTCCGATAAAATAAATAAATATGGACCTAAAGAAAAATGACTCTTTGATATCAGTTGAAAGAGTTCCTCAAGAAAATCCCATATTTTCTTATGAAAAGCATGATTAAACCCATTTCTTCTATGACTTCTTGGTTCATGATAGTTATGTATAAACCAATACCGGACAGATAGTTAATTGTGTGGATCTGCCCTAAACCCACAACCAAACAAGGAACAGGAGATGAGGCGGAAACCACACATTCCACAGTCTATCAGGTATTCTTCATACATAACACGGATGTATAAACTAAGAAATCATGGAATTAATAATGAAAGTTCATTAATTGAATGATAGTCCATTTGTATAAAATATTGGTTGATTACTCTGGAATCCTACATTTCCCTTAAGTGAAAACTTTTGAATTACCTGTTTTAAATCAGAAAGTATAGCTATCTACCATACTTATATAGATTCGGCATAGTTTCCTTTTGAAAACCCTGGCTACCACCAGTAATAGGTTGAGGCTGGAAAAATCCCTTATTTTCCCTGGAATATGAGAGGTTTTAGCTTTAATCGTAAGATATAAGTATTACGCTTATATTATTAAAGCAGTTATTTAAGAGAGGTATACTATTATTACGTAGAAGCTCTGTCCGATTGGCGAGTTTTATGACCATACATTAACTTGATATGTCACGTATTGGGGCCAATATCCTTTATGACATTTGTCACCCGTAGACCTGACAGTCCGACTGTAGCTAGTAGCCAGGTGCGGGATAGTCAATCATATATAGATCTATACACAAAAGCCACACTTTTCCTCCAGGAAATTCTGGTTCATAAGAATAGTCCTCCACTTAGCCGATGATTGATAGTATCCCAAGGACCCAGTCCTTCCGTTCGTTATTAAAGAGTATGAGGACGTATCTCCTAATTTAGATGACGAATTTACTAATAATAATAATAATGGAAAACCCTTTTTGATAATGCATAAAACTTTATAAAATAGTATCTTGGATTTTATAATTCGTGGGTCTAAACCCGGACTGGATGGACCCGGACTCGGAAAACCCGAAACCGGTTAACAGAATTTTGTAGAACCGGAAACCGGACCGGTATATAGGAACCGGTTCCGGGTAAAGTGGGTCTAGAATCGGAAAACCCGGAAACATCAAATTGGGTAGGTTGGAACCGGACAAAGTGGGTTTAGAACAGAAAAACCCAGAAAAACCGGAATTTTTTTGTAATTACTTACTACTTAGTGGGTTGAACTTTGAAAATTTTCATATTGATATCCCGACTTTAGGGGATTGTAACTCATTGAATATGAAACCAAAATTAACAAAAAATATAGTCTAAAATCATGTATAAAATCTAAAATAAACTCTGAAAACAACCGCATGTCAATCCGACTTTAAACGAATGTGATATACATGTGTTAACATTTTCACATAATACAAAGTACAAAAACAAATAGCTGAAAAGTTGAAAATTTTCAGTTTTGATATCCCGACTTTGGAGGATTGCAATCATTGAATGTTAAATCAAAAATGAAAAAATTATAATCTAAAATCATGTACAAACTGTAAATTACAAGTTGGAAAATACCATATGTCAATCCGACTTAAAAAAAATTGGATATGCATGTTTTAAAACTTTCACCGAATACAAAAAAAAACTGAAAAATTAAAAACTTTCAGCTTCGATATATCGACTTTGGGGGACTGTAAGTCAAAGAATATAAAACCGAAAATGGAAAATTTATAGTCTAAAATCATGTACAAACTCTAAACTACATGTTGGAAAAAACCGTATGCCAATCGGAGTTGAAACGAATGAGATATGCATCTTTTAAACGTTGCACAAAAAAACGGTTCCGGGCCTAAAAGTGGTTCCGGTTCCAAAAACCGGTTCCGGCTTTTAGACCCGGTTTACCCAGACCCAATGGACCCAAACCCGGAACCCGGATAAAGCCAATTTTTAAACCCCGAACCGGAACGAATTCTATATATTCCGGTTCTAACGGTTCCGGTTTCGGTTCGGTTTTCCAGTTCTAAATCTCATCCCTATTTGTAGGTTCATTTTCTTAGTTTTAGAAACAGTTTTTGCATGGTTCATATTCTAATGCGCTATGTGAAATATATTAACAAAATAATATATTTGAACACAATATTACTTGTGCTTTTACTTGTATTCCACCCCTGAAAGCATTTAAAGACTCGGAAAAATATAGGGGTATGAACTCACCTAGAGTTGATGGTTTGAACGAAGATCAGTATGAGATGATGTGTGCCTAGTGAAGCTTTGAACACAATTAGATCCTATTTAACATGTAATAACACATATAGGAGTAAAAATTAGGGTATTTCATGACTAGACGTAACAGGAAACCAATATAGGGACTTAGAAACACTTGAACTAAGTGTAAAAATTGCATGTGATTGAGTGAAGGAGGTGTATGGCCACCTTGAGGTTGTGTACGGCCATAGGTGTGCAGCCCATGAGTGTACGGCCGTACACTCATGAAGAGGGGTGCTTTTGTGGCGTTTCCAAGGCTCTATTTACCATCCAAGGGGTGTTCTAGGTCTCATGCTTAGTTGAAATGCGAGTTTGAGGCCTAAAATGATCATCAAAGTGGGGTTTATGGTTCTGGAAGGTGTGTGTGGCCATACAAAGGGGTGTGTGACCGTACAGAGGGGTATGCAGTCGTACACTCTTCATCTATGCACATAATGTCGATTTTCAAGAGAATCAAGGCTAGGGTCGTGTCCAACTAGAAGATAGGGGCCAAAATTCTCACTTTGGAGGGCCTTTAAGGTGGGTATGGCCGACCTTATGAAGGTGTGCGGCCGTACACCTTCAAAGGATGAATAACAAGGCCTAAAACATGAAGAATCAAGGGATCTTTCAAGTATAACGAGCTAGGGGATGAATCACTTACGTTTTTTATGCCTTTGGACGGTTCTTGGATGATGATTCTAGAGAGAGAAAGTAGCAGTGTGCAGCCAAAGGAAGAAAAGAGTGAATTAGAGGGGTCTCCTCATATTTATAGGGGTGGGTGACCCACCACCCCGGGTGTGCGGTTGAGGGGTGGGTGTACGACCGTACACTCCTCCCAAGAGGGTGTATGGTCCGTTTTTTGCTACTTTAGGACTTTATAGTTCATCCCTAATCTAAAATATTGGTTATACTCAGTCTTAGAACACTTAAATGAACCCTTAAACGGTGTTAAAAGGTGACAGAGTCGAGTTTAACATTGATAGAAGTTTCAGGTTGTCACAATCGACCTCTGAGGGTTTCTGTAGCAGACAAGCATGCTGTTTTTGCTACTGATGTGATCCGGAGGTGTGTACTAGAGATCTTCGGTGTTGGGTTTCCAATAGACCTGGTCACGATCGTGATGGGTAATGTCATAGTGGGAATGGATTGGTTGAGTCGATTTAGAGTTGTGATCGACTGTGAGCGACAGTTAGTGACTACACGAGACCCTAGTGGGGGAGTGCTTACAGTGTATGGCGAGGGTACTAGATATGGATCAGCTTTCTGTTCTACTGGCAGAGCGAGACAGAGTCTATATCAAGGTTTTATGGGATTTTTGGCATATGTGATGGATATGCGGGTTGTCACAGAGAGGCCAAGTTCTATCGCCGAGGTTCCGATAGTGTATGAGTTTCTTGATGTTTTTCCTGTGGAGTTCTCGGGTGTGACTCCCGAGAGGCAGGTGGAGTTCCGAATCGATTTGGTTCTGGGAGTGGCGCCTATTGTTAAGGCACATCATCGCCTTGCACTACCAGAGATGTAGGAGTTATCCTCACAGCTCCAAGAGCTGCTTGGGAAGGGTTTTATCAAACTGAGTAGCTCACCATGGGGAGCACCGATCCTTTTTGTCAAGAAAATGGATGGTTCACATCGAATGTGTATTGATTATCTGGAGTTGAACAACCTGACGGTCAAGAATCATTATCCACTACCGAGGATCGACGATCTGTTCGATCAATTGTAGGGGAATCTTGGTTTTCCAAGATTGATTTGAGGTCTGGATATCATCAGATGAGAGTCTGTGAGGAGTGTAAGGGTATTTTGGGATTGTAATGAGTCAAAGTCTTTTGTACTCTTGGTATGGATTATAATATATTTTACTAAGGCATTGTATTCGAAGCTTAATGCTTGACAGAATTATCTCTTATACTTTTAAAAACATAAGAGCGTAATAGAGCTGAACAAGAAATCATATTTACATCGGTGTTCTAATCTCACAATCTTACTATTGATCATTTTTTACTCTGATTCATTACATACTCGATTCCTTGTTTCATCAATTGGTATCAGAGCAGGAATCATATCTCTGATCTGATTTTCATCTTTTCAAAAGTTTTTAAATCAACTTTTTGATTTAAGAAATTCCGCACTTTTTGAAAGTGAAAAATTCATTAGATCTAAATCTGTGATTCGATTCTGCATTTGAATCATTGAATCGAGTGTTCTACTAGTGACTATGATTTGAATCATATAGTTTGTTGTCAAATTCTTAAAGTTTCTTCAAAAATTCTCAAGGTTTTCTTCCGTACATCAATGGCGTCTTTCAATCTTAATTCCATGAATTCATTCTCTCATCTTTTAGGTTCATCCAAAAAATTCCTATGTTAATTCCTGAGTATTACGATCAATGGGCTGATCGTATGCAGGATTATCTTAATGGTTTGGATGAAGAGTTGTGGAATTGTATTTCTGGTGATCGCAATCCACCTTCAAATGTTCAACCATTTGGTTCATCTTCTGGAAATTCCGAGGTAGAGAATGAATCTGATCGTCTTAAAAAACTGGAGAAGAGATGCATGAGAGATCTGAGAGGAGCTTTGCCTCCTGTTGTTTACAACTACGTAAGGAGTTGTAAAAATGCAAAGGAGATATGGAACAATCTCTAAGAAAAATTTCAAGGGAGTAAGAAGACAAAAGTTAATTTTGTGAAACAATGCTTGGTGGAACTTAAGGACTTCAGACAGAAAGATGGTGAAACAATCGATGTTTATTACGATTGTCTTAATGAATTAATCTATCAATGTAATCGATATGGAATCACCAGATCAGCCATGGAGTTCAATTTAATTTTTGTTATGGGTCTTCATAAGGAATGGCGTAGTGTGAGCATGATGGTTAAGAACCAACAGAGCTTTGATACGTCAACTTTGAATGACTTGTACAATCAGCTGAAGTCACATGAAAGCGAAGTGAATGAAATTACCGAAGAATTAAAGCCAAGTTTGGGAGGGCCACTAGCTTTGGTTTCAAAGATCTCTGAAAGGGAAGCTGAGAAAGATGTGTCAGATGAAGACGAAGGGTTCATCATGAACTCAGATGATGAGGAAATTGCTTTTTATTCAAACAATTGTTTGAAAAATTTCTTCAAAAAACCATTCACGTCGAAGATCAAATCATCAGAGATTAAAGGAAGTTTTGCAAATAAAATTGCAAATGATGCGAAGAAGATGGAAGAGAAGAAGGATGCGAAGCTAGTTGAGAAGAAGGAGGGAAAGATTGAGAAGAAATTAATGGGAGATGTTGGAGTTGATTGTCATTATTGTAATGGTGTAAATCATTTAGCTAATGACTGCATGTTAAGGAAGAAAGATGAGAATAAGAATAAAATGAAGGATGAAGCGTATTATGTGGAAAAATTGGAGGAGTTGCGTGCGAAGGAAAAGAATCTTTCATTAGGTGCTCATGGTGAACAAGAAGAAGATGTAACTTATCAAATCTGGTCATCTAGATCAGATATAAGGAGATGCGAAATGCGACCCATGGAGCAATGTATGCGAAGATGGAGGAAGAAATAGATGAGGAGGCATACGAAGTTCATGGGATATGCTTCGTATCAAAAGCCGGTGACAAATCTCCGATGACCACAAAGGTACGTAATATTCTTGAATATTTCAATATTCCAGTTCATGCTTATATTTCTGAATTAGTATCTTTCGATGGAACTGTTACTTATTTTGATTCAATTGAGGTATCTGCTAGCAATGAGAGTAAGAAGCTGTCTGTTCAATTGTTAGAGACACAGAAGATACTATATTCGAAAATTGCTAAGATAGATTGTTTAGAACTTCAAATAACGAATATCATGGTTGATAGGGATAACTTGTCTAGTGAATCTAAATTGTTGTTAGCACAGAGGAACATTTACTGTAATTCGGCTAAAAGATTGTATGGGAAATTAACTGAACTACATCATTCATGCGAAATCAGTAAAAAACAACATAGGAAATTGCTACCATTTCTAGCTTATGAAAGAGCTACGGTAGATAACATTTTGTATGATTGTGAGAAAGAAATAGCTGAATTTGACAAAGTTCCTGATGATAGATATAGATATGGAATTGTCAAAGTAAATGAAAATCTTGATACTAATGATTTAGTTGAAATTGTAAATGATACTTTGACCAAGTCGGAACAACTTCAAATTTTGAAAAAGACTAATGCTTCAACATCCGATGCTTAATCTAACTTTGCTGATATTGAAGATAATTTTGACAATATAGTGAAGTTAGTGATCTTGAGGATGTTGATTGTTCTCAGTTGTCTATTATTAATATTGCATCTTCATCTAAAGGGAAAGAAAATGTTAATGATTTGTTTGTTAAGAATGATACGAAACAACCCTTAATTTCGAAAGTTTGTGATTTGGACTTCGTGGAAATCCGAGACAGTCAAATAGATGATAGTGATGATGAAAAAGATGAGGAACTTTCGAAGGAAAAGGTATTGTCCAAAGATGACAACATTCCTCGAATTGTAGTTGATCAGGTGTATGGTGATACACAACAATATGAAAAAGTGATGAAAGAACAAGGTGCTCATTATCTTGAAACAAATAAAGTGGTGTATCCAATTTTCAATTGTTCGGATGATATCTAGAAGATGGACTTTAGGACTCGTTATGGGCACTACGAGTTTGTGGTGATGCCTTTTTGGCTCACCAATGCACCGGTAGTGTTCATGGATCTCATGAACCGGGTGTACAGGCCTATGTTGGATTGATCGGTGATCGTGTTCATCGATGATATCCTGGTGTATTTGAGATCTAGAGAGTAGCACGAAGAGCATCTTAGAGAGATTCTTGGTATTTTTAAGGATAGATAGGAATTATGCCAAATTCTCCAAGTGTGATTCCTGGTTACGAGAAGTCCAGTTCCTAGGACACCTCGTTAATCAGAATGGGATATTGGTCGACCCAGCCAATATCGAGGCAGTTATAAGATGGGAAGTGTCGAGATCCCTGATCGAGATCAGGAGTTTCCTGGGTTTAGCTAGCTATTATCAGAGATTTATCAGAGATTTCTCCATGATTTCCGTCCCTCTCACCAGGTTGACCCGGAAGGGTGTTACTTTTACTTGGGGTCCCGAGCAACAAGCCTCATTTGAGACTCTTCGCCAGAGATTGTGCGAAGCCTCGATGTTATTCCTTCCTGAGGGAGTGGAGGACTTTGTGGCTTACTGTAATTATTCCATATACGGGATGGGTACAGTGTTGATGCAAAGAGGTCACATGATAACATATGCATCGAGGCAGCTGAAGCCTCATGAGACGAGGTATCCCGCTCACGACCTAAAGCTGGGGGCAGTGATGTTCGCCCTCAAGATATGATGCCACTACCTGTATGGATTTCGATGTACCATATATACGGACCATAAGAGCCTGAAGTACCTCATGGATCATCCCAAACTGAATATGAGGCAGAGGAGGTGGTTCGATGTAGTGAAGGATTACCACTGTGATATCTTATATCATCTGAGCAAGGATAATGTGGTAGTCGACTCCCTGAGCCATAACGCAACGAGTGATCCGAACCGAGATGTGTGCATGAGGATGACAGTGATGAATCTAGTCTTAGACACCATCCGAGAGGTCCAGGTGGAGGCTGTGAGACCGGAGATCCACAAGAGGAACTAGGTTATTGGACTGGTGTCCGAGTTTAAGACGGACAGCCTTGGGCTTATGACCTTTCGAGAGCGGATTTAGGTGCCCTATACAGGTGGAGCTCACCGTATATTGATGGAGGAGGCATATAGATCGAGATTCTCGATCCACCCAGGGGTCACTAAGATGTATTTGGACCTGAAGACAGAATACTGGTAGGCATGTATGAAGAGGGATGTGGAATGGGCAGTTAAGAGTGATGGGTATGCATCCCTTCGAGCTTTTATATGGGAGGAGGTGTCGGACTCCCATCTGTTGGGGAGAGGTAGGGCAGCGAGTGATGGGTGGCACTAAGATAGTGCTAAAGACGAACGAGCAAATTCAACAGGTTAGACAGAGGCTACTGACAGCCCACAACCACCAGAGGAGTTACGCATATCATCGACAATCCAAGTTAGAGTTCCAGGATGGAGAGTTTTTCCTCCTGAAGGTATCCCCATGGAAAAGGGTCATCCGATTCAAGAAATGGGGCAAATTAAGGCCCCGATACATTGTTCCTTTCTTAGTAATCACCAGAGTAGGTAAGGTAGCTTACCGACTGCAACTACCTGCAGAGTTGAGTCAGATTCATAACACCTTCCACGTGTCTCAGTTGAGGAAGTGTGTACTCGATGAGACGGAGGTGGTACCATTAGAGGACATTCAGGTGGATGTGAGCCTGAATTATACTAAGAGTCCAGTTATGATATTGTATCGGAAAGTGAAGGTTCTGAGGAACAAAGAGGTGCCCCTGGTTCAGGTCCATTGGCAACATCGGAAGACATCCAAGTGGATGTGGGAGCCGGAGTCCGAGATGCGTGAGCAGTACCCAGATCTATTTCCAGAGCATGACTTCGAGGGCAAAGTCTGATTCTAGTGGAGGGGGGATTGTAACATCCGGGATCCCAGGTACATTATTTATGTATTTATTTTTGAGATTTACTGAGTGACTCGACGAGTTGTGAGCCCAACTCGTCGAGTAGTGTCGATTTAGCCACGTGGGTTTAATAACCGACTCGACGAGTCAGAGAGCCGACTCGCCGATTTGGCTTTGTGAGGTGAAACCCTAAATCTCCAGGTTTAGGGCCTATTTAAGAGAACTTATGTCCTCATTTCCTCTTCACTAGCTGCCCAACTCCCTTTTGTGAAACCCTAAACGTTTGTTGTGAGCTAAGAAAGTTATAGAGCTAATCTTTGAGTATTCTAGTGCATCTTTTGAGAAGAAGAGGAGATTATCCAACAATGATTGAGGAGAAACTATTGGATCTAGTGCTATATTGTCCAGAGCTTCTGTGGAAGGTAAAAAACCTACACCTTTCTCATCTTATTGGTTAGATCTCATGATTATGGAAGCTAGGGCTTTTACCAGCTTTTGTTGGGAAATTGAGTGCATTGAGTCTATAGGGAGGTCTAGAATTCAGATATGGACCTTGTGAGGTCCATAGAGTCCAAAGGTCCCATCTTTATTCAGCCATATAAGAGTATTTATGCTTAAACACCATTATTAGAGTTGTATTGGCATTTTGGAGCAAAATGTGTCATGCATGAACATAAAGATCGAAGCTTTACGTGACATTCGAGCCATGGGAGCCTAGATCTAGAGTGTAGAGTGGTAGATCTACCTTAAAACATCTGAATGATAACTCAGACTGAAGGGACTCGCCTAGTCAACGAGCTGACTCGACGAGTCGGCTAGGGTTTTCCCCGATGAGTCTGGACATGGGTAACTCGACGAGTTGACAGGACAACTTGACGAGTTGGGTTGGGTTTTCGCGATGTTCTGAAGGAACAAGAGGGACTTGACGAGTCGCATAGATGCACTCGGCGAGTCAGGTCAACATCGATAGTTGACTTGAGTGTTGATTTCTGTTGACTTTAGGGTTTCGTCAAGGCAAGGAGAATGGGAATCATGGTGGGGTAAAATGGTCTTTTACCCATTTCCAAGAGTTTGAGAGAGACAATAACCTAGTTTATTTCGAATTGTGATTTAAGTGTTAATTAGGGATTATTATCTTATGTGTTAGGCGGAGGCTAGTTTGAGATTCATGTACGAGATTATTACTTACTTGCTTACGAGGTGAGTCTTCTCACTATACTTTACCTAGTGTGGTAATCCTTTTGTGATCGAAGGGTCTTACATGTTATATTGAGTATTGTGATATTCTACATTATGTATTTGTGATTTGTGATGTGTATTATGTTGACCTTACCGAGTTATGACCGGAGGGTCCACCCGAGTTGTGGGACTACAGGGTCCCACTGAGACACATTGACCAGAGGGTCTTATTTGAGCATAGCCATGAGTGGCTAATGAGATATGTGTGGTATTTTATTGAACTCACTAAGCTTCATGTTTACCGTGTTATGTGTGTTTCAGGTACCTCTCAGGATCACGGGAAGGCACCAACTTGATAGTACACACTGGAGCGAGATTATTTTCATGATTCTGGGATAGTGATTTTTCTTTGTGGATTTGTTGACATTTGAGACACTTGTGGTTTTTGAGAAAATGTAAAATGATTTTTATTGTGTTTTAAAATGAAATTTTTGTTTGAAAATTTACGGTGTAACATAAATAAAGTCGAAAATGGACTCCGAATAAGAAAGTTACACATTTTATACGGGTTTTAACAGTCTAAGTATGTGCAAAAGAAAAACATCAAAATTAGCCTACAAAATCTAAACAAAAGTTGTATATTATATCGAGAGCTTTCTGTGGATATAAAGGACATTAAAAATGAATCTTATATGAAGATGTCATGCAATTTTGAAAATCTGAAAAACACCACGCACGCACGTTACACATAGCTTGCACCCGAAGCTAGCCACGCTTCCCGACCCCTTTTCAGACACGTTTCGACGAACTAGTGGAGCCACTTCACCCATGTGCGCCACACGCACATGCCCTTGCACAACATGCATCCCAAGAAAATCCCATATAAATAAGTTTCAACTCTTTATTTGTTCTCCACACCCTTAGATCTCTCTCTCTATCTATCTATCTATCTATCTATCTATCTCTTTTGTTCTACTCTATTTTAGCCCCTTTTCCCTTTGTTTTGGACTACGACAAAGTCCTGCGATGCCCTTGAGTACTCAAATGAGTAGTAGCCTTCAAGTAAGAGATCTTAGATCCCGGTTCTCATCAATAGTACTATGTAAGTGAGCTACACTTACTCCGCCTCACTGTAATTTATAATTATAGTTATAAGTCATTACTAGGAACCTATAATTAAGATTTATCCATAACTCCAAGTTGTTATACTAAATGATCTACTTACGGGAGAGGATAAATGGTCATATTGGCTTGGTTTTTGGATTTCAAAAAAGTTACATCTCGAAACGATCATACCTTCCAACAGCGTTGCCTGGCTAATCCTTATTTGATAGAACTATCAGTATTCATTGGGATTAGTGATAGGTCTAGCCTACTTTACCATAAGAACTAATAAACTATAGTCATATAGGTCAATCCTCATTGCAAGTGTTGGTCATTAGCTAAATTGTTCGGGTAACTGTTTATCCCTTGAGAAACCATCCAAGTGAGTTCTTCTCACTATATTGTATACACATGTATGTATCCTCTGTATATTAAGATATAGTTGCCTTGTAGTGTATGCTTATGCAATTAGACTAGGATAGTTAGGTCCCTGTTAAGTGACTTGTTGCTTGATAACGTCTATTTTATGCATATATTTATGATGTTTTCTTATTATTTTATCCTATGTTTTTATGTTATTTAGAACTAAAAGATACTTAATATGCTTTTAAATATTCAATTACAGAAAAATGGGAGCTGAAATGCAAAAGGAAGAGAATGGAGCTAAAAAGATGCAAAAAGGATATTGTTGGCAGATTGACCCCTCTTCAGTGTTTCGGGTATATCTGATGACTCATAAGTCCAATTTACGAGATTCAAATTTTTTTGAAAACTAGACGAAATTTCCTACGACTTATATGAGAGGGAAATTTTCTAATTCCGCATTTATCTTATCCAAAATCGGCCTTGAAGATGAAGCATAAAAGTTGGACGGAAATTCCCTCCAAGTTACTTATTCCCCAAGCATCACTTACCTTATTTTTATTTGCTTAATCTCTAAGCCACCATTAGTTTCCTTATTTCAATGCAACTCTAATATTTCATATTAATTTCATCTCCCTTCAACTATAAATACCCCATATCATTCCACCATTCTCATAATCAATGATATGCCACTTTGACTTGTGCAACAAGAAAACTTCATAGTTGCCGTTTTGATGGTCTAGGAGGCGGATGGAAGGCCGTTAAGCTAACGGGAGCGGAGATCAGAAGGATTAGATAGCGGATACGTGTCGATAATCATGTGATTTGTTAATGTGACCATGCTTAGCATTCCATTGTGATACTATTATGTGTTTACTTTCTGATTTAGGTGTAAATTTTTTTTACTTTGTGCTTATGATTGAATGAAACCTTGATTATTGGATTAATTGCTATTTTGGATTGTTTGTTTATTTTTAATTTATCTTTTCAAGCTTGTTAAAAGATCCTTACGTGTTAATGATAATTATTTGCTGTTAATTGCCAAGTAAATTGAGTTGTATGAACATCTGCTTGATTGCTTGTCTCTTATGATTTTGATGACCATCAAGATTATATGTCTAGGAATAACGAATGCGAAACTAGGATTAACTCGGAAATAAGTAAATTAATGTGTGACCCTTGTGTGATAAACCATCAACAAGAGGTTAACTGAATTAGTAATTTGATTAACTAGTATTACAAGTCTTGCTTGATACGAACTGAACACTAGGAAGCATGTTAGTTTAATCAACTGATCACTGTTTGAATTAACTTGTTTGCTAAAGGATTAGTAATAGTGAACGCGAATCTAATCATTTTAGGAATCGGGGAACATGAATAAATGAATTTGTGTATGCAATTGTCTATGCTTTTAAGGTGTAATTTAGCTAAACCAAAGTACCTGAAGAGATTTGTTTCCCTGTTAGTTTATCGAGATTTGTTAATTAGTTGTTTGTTTGAGATTTAATAAACCATTTCTTTACTGCTTTTATGAGTCTTGTGTAACCTATAATCAAATATTTTAAATTAATTTACTATTGTTCCCCTTGTGTTCGACACCCTTGCTTATCAAAGCTATACTATACTCGATCGAGTTCACTGCCTGTAAGGTATGGTTTAGATGCGATAAATTAGGAATTATAAATAAAAAAGTAGTGCATTAAAAATTCACATCATTGTTGTATGTTGGTATGAGGGCAGACCAGCCATTTGTTGAAGGCCAATAGACTTGGCGGACTAGCTTTATGCTAAAGGCCAAGGTGCGGTATAGCTATATGGATTAGGAAAAGATCAGGTGGACCAGATTTATGTTGAAGGCCAGGAGTGGGTCAATTATATGTTGAAGTCCATTATTTGTATACATTGTACATACGTTGTGGTGTGGAATATTTTAAGGGAATTCACTAAGCCTCAACTTATAGTTGTTGAATAACTACTTTACAAGTTAGTCATCTGAACGCGAAAAGGCTCATGCATGACTTTATTGGCATCGAAGCATCAATAAGGTTTTATAAATGTCACACCCCCCAAACCGAATTGGCGGAAACATGCGGGGGTGGAGGATGTCATGTACAATATCATAACAATGCAAAATAGTAAATCAAGCAACAACATCCATTGCGTTAATTAGTAATAGTTAATACATGTGTGTTATTTTTACAGTTTAAATGACATCAAAAATAAATGTGAAACGAAAGAATATGATGAGCCATAATTTCCGTTGCATCTTCACAAAAGCCGACTAGTGTACCTGCCTTACCGGTTTCCTGAGAATACAAATTATTTTGAAAAGTGAGCGTCAACATAAAAATGTTGGT
Organism: Lactuca saligna; assembly: GCF_052625555.1. Classification (NCBI taxonomy): domain Eukaryota; kingdom Viridiplantae; phylum Streptophyta; class Magnoliopsida; order Asterales; family Asteraceae; genus Lactuca; species Lactuca saligna. The sequence goes on from NC_136423.1 coordinate 40,016,855, forward strand.
GAGTTCATAAGATTTTAGTGTCATTAGGTTGCGTTTGCTTCACAGAAATGTTTGTATTAGTTTAGTAAAAATGTTTGTATCTTTCCTAGAAAATCCTATATTTTCTCCTTTTAAAATGAAATGCAGCCTCCTACCCAAGACCTGACTGATTGAATAGTGTAAAAATGTACGTTTTCCATATTTGTAATTCCCCTTACTACAAAAATAGTAGTTGTTAATCCTGCGTGAAAACACTGTATAAGTAATGTAAAATGAAGATGAGTAGTTGTATTATACTAAAATACCCTACTGATGGTTTACTGCCTTGTAACCGAGTTGGTTAATTAAGGTTAAAATGTGATTGAAATTATAACCATGCTTGATCGACCCAGTATAGGACACGACATTCTTCGGACGTCGAAATGGTATGACATTTGTTCACCCGTGGACTTGAAGTTCCCACTGTAGCTAACAGTGAGGTTTGGGATGGTTAATCACGTATAAATCTATACACAAACTCACGCTCTCCCTCCAGGAGACTCTGGTTACAAAACGTGACCCAACAAGTGTATTGTTGTGCCATGAAGTAGTATTTCACATTTTCGTTATCATGTACATGTATAGTGTGTATGTTCCTTCTGTTTCTTGTATATGTATGAGTGTGTTC
>NC_136423.1:40022500-40452500 GCF_052625555.1 Lactuca saligna
AGGGTTTACAATTGTACATTGTAAAAAAATGAAATAATGAAAAGAAAAACTCAAACCACCACCCTAGGGTGGTGGTTACCGCCACCGGACGTCGTGTCGGATGGCGTTGTGCTTGCCTTGTTGTGTTGACTCGTTTGGGGGATGCTTGGTTAAAGTGGGCCTAATGAAGCCCTAATGGGCCCAAGGAAACCCTAATTCACCTAATAAAACCCTAATGGGCCCAATGAGGCCCAAAGTGACCTAAAAGCACAACCATTTGACTAATGGGCTAGTATTGGGTAGAAAACCCTAATGGCTTAAAACCCTAATTTTGGGAATTGATCGTGACACGCACGAGAATTTGTTGGTAAAGTTAAAATATTAATTAATAATCATTTGTAATTAATCTAAAGCAATATTAGACTTGATGAATTAAGTCCTTAGTGGGTTAAGTAGGCACACTTAACCCTAATCATCATTTCTTGAAAGAAACCCACATTTGGGCCATTGGAATGGAATTGTGAATTACACCTAATCACACCATATGATTTATCTAGTAGAGTAATGGACTTAATTGTGACATCCCTAAAATCACGGCCAGAAAAGACCGATTTTGTTTATGCTTTATAAAAATCAGAGTACTTCATTTTATAAAAAGGTTGCGGAATTTGTTCCCAGAAAAACACGATAAATACGTTATTAAAACATTTTCGAAGAAACGTATTTTTATTCATCTTAAAATGTTTGAGATGTCATCGTTAATACAGAAACATAAGCATAAACAGAACTTACAATTATTTACACTAGTGATCTACATCTCTTTAAATCTCTCAGTGTAATGTCACTTCATATCACCACTTGTGATGTAAATAAACTGAGTGGGTCAGGTTGGGAAACCTGGTGAGTACATAGGGTTTTCAACCCACAATAATATAATTGTTATGTTCAATCATCAAACAATTAACCCAATTACCCATCCCCGTTATCTTCTTTACTCCTAAGAGTCATCTATCCTGCATTCGTTTATTCCAAAGTCCCTTACTTCCAGGGTTATAGGACTGGCACTAAATCCATAGTTGCCGATGTTCGTTCATAAAGCACTAAGTCCATAGCTGTTATAGTCTATTAATCGGGTACTAAATCCATAGCTACCAGTGTTTATCTAATAGGTACTAAGTCCATAGCTACCAATGTTCAACAGGTACTAAGTCCATAGCTACCAATTCCTACAGGTACTAAATCCTTAGCTACCAGCATCTAACTAATAGGTACTAAGTCCATAGCTACCAATTCCCAATAGGTACTAAATCCATAGCTACCAACGTCTAACAGGTACTAAGTCCATAGCTACCGGTGTTTGTCCCATAGGCACTAAGTCTATAGCTGTCAATGTATACTCACGTCATCTTCTATCTCTCATCATTCATCTACCCATCATCATACCCAACATATTCGTATATATAAAATACGTATAGAGTTTAAATCCTTTAAAACATGTATAAAACGTTCATCCAGCATAGACAGCAAGTATTCAGATAATATGCACACATAGCACGTAGTTTATATAAAATACTTCATATCTATGTGTAAGATGAAAGGGACTATGCACTCACAACACGTAAATTATATAATAAATACTTCATATCTATGTGTAAGATGAAAGGGACCATGCACTCACCTGATAGGCGGTGACTCAACACTCGGACAGCGCTTCGATACTCTCAAAGCAAATTCCTTCGATAAAACCTAGTATCAACACCACTAGGGTTTAGTCTACCGATATCCGCGACGAATTAATAGTCTGACTATTATTATTATTATATAAGCGTTAAATAACACTCAATATAACTCATAATAATAGCCCAAATAATTATTTTAAGGTCCTAATAATGTTACTATAATTAATTAGAAGTTATATTAAAACTAGCGTAGGCGTAGCTCACTTACAGCGGGTTTTTCGCAAAACCGGGCTTCGCTGGAGCAGCGTTTCCCGAGCCGAAAGGCTCTTTTCTCGGAGCCGTCGGGAGCTCCGGGGCTTCCGCCTCGTGCTAGGGAGTTACCCTAGGCTTTAGGGGGTTAGGGAGGCTTAGAGAGAGAGTTTAGAGAGAGAAAAAAGGGTTTGAAGGTGTGAGAATGAATGGAACCCGGCACCTCTATTTATAGGGGTGCTGACTGGCCTACTCACCGAGTAGGGGGGACCTACTCGCCGAGTTGGTCCATGTGGTGGCCTTCTGGTGGTGCCACGTGTCCAATTCTGGTGGTGCCACGTCACCCCCTATCGCGTATCAGCCTTCAAACTTAGAAAAATCATAACTTTCGCATACGAGCTTCGTTTTTGACGTTCTTTATATCCACGCATAGGTAAAATCAAGATCTACAACTTTTTTTTAGACTCTGTTGGCTAATTCTTGACCGATCTCAAATTTAACAGTAGGAGGCGTTTAGACTGTTAAATGACCGCGAAGAATTTATAACTCTTTCATACGGACTCCGTTTTTGTCTGTCTTTTTACCGTTGAGTTCCTATTAATGAGATCTTCAACTCTCATTTAGGTCACGTAAGCCAAAAACCGCTCGAACTAAAATTCGAGTTTCGGGCTGTATACTGCTAAGCCGAATCTTAGAAAAATCATAACTTCTTCATACGAAGTCAGATTTGGGCGTTCTTTTTATGGATTTTCTTGGTTTAACATATTCTACGACTTTCGTTTAGATCACTAAGGCTAAAAAGTCCTCCATCGTAAATTCACTATTTACGCTTCCCGGTGCCGTGCCGGTTCCGTCGCGAAACTTCGACGGGCCATAACTTCTTCGTTATAACTCGGATTTCGGCGTTCTTTATATGTACGGAAACCTTGTGACATATTCTAAAACTTGGTTAAGATTATTTATTCTAAATAATCTTTTGTTGAAAAGTCATTTTCGACCCCTATTGTCTCTAAATTGACTAGCCCGGATCTACGGGCGTTACAATTATCTCCCCCTTAGGATGATTACGTCCCGGAATCATCAACGAAACAGGGCTCAAATGATGACTCCATTTGTTATCTATTCATCCTAAGTCATAACTTCGATGTTTCTTCGAACGTGTATCTAACTCTTAGACTCCTTAACTACAGGCGGTGCTCGATCTTGCATACGCTCTCTATCTCACGTTAGACTCCAAATTATGACCTTCAAGTCACAATCTCGATCCTCACTGGATACGGACTTAAGATAAGTTCTTTTATTAATACAATGGACCGATGTGTCATATTCTAATGACCTCTCATCGTATGTTGCAATGCTCAGACTCAGGTCTCTTAGAGTCAAATTCCAGAACAGTCTATACCTTCTTTCATGTTCTAGTCACATCTAAAAAGGTAGCATCTCTAGCAACCATCTTCTTTTAACAACGAGCGCGATACTTCTATTGATCGCTTTGATTCCAATCGTTTGGTTTAAGTCGGACGCTACATCAAACTTGGTTCTCTGAACCGCGTAACATACTCATTGTAGTCGGACTCAATTCGATATGACCACTAGGGTCGGAATATCAACAATCGTCTTAGTCATTACCGAAACAATGGTAACAACACACTTGAATAAATCGAAATCAATTACTAGTTTCTTGGTAACCTTGTGACTTTCCCTGATCCAAGCGTGAGTCCTGTGCTTCCGGTAGTATATGCATCTACTACCTTTCACACCTACTCATACTCGTCCCAAGTATTGTCTCGCAGTTTTCCCAAGTTATTATCACAAAACAACAAACCATATGATTTATCTAGTAGAGTAATGGACTTAATGGATTAAGTCCTTTATAGGTTAAGTGAGAAAAACTTAACCCTAATTGTCATTTCATGTGAAAACCTATTTCACTTGGGCCTTAAGTTGGGCCTTTCCTTTGGGCTTTCGTAATTGGATTATTAATGGGCCATCCAAGAATAATCACATGGACTAGAATATGTTGATGGGATTAGGGTAAGGCCCATATGAGGGTTTGGGTGTAATTTGGAAAATTGGGTCGTAGATAGGTCATAGTTGGGCCTTGATGATTATACAATATTGGGCCATTGGAAATGCCAAATGTTTGGAGTGGAAAAAGTAGTTGGGCCTTTAATTATGACCATGTAAAGGTTTGGGCCTAATTTGGAAAATTAGGCCATATGTTGGGCTTTAGCTAATTACCGAACTATTAGGCTTTTGTAGTATCAGTTGGACCTTGGGCTTGGAACCCAATTATTAATTGGGTGATGTTTTCATATTAATAGGTCAGGAATTTGTCATCCAGCAGTTGGGATTGTGTCTACAGGACTTCAGCATTTTGAGGTGAGTTACCTCACTATACTAAGGGGTCTAAGGCACCAAGGTCGGCCCATTGGATATGTTATCCTAGCAGTGTTAGTATGTTGAGTATGAAGTTAGTGTTGCATGCTAGTGGTTATGCCAGTTGGGTAGATCTGTAGGACTACCTGTTTTGTTATATGATTATCGGCATGCCCAGTGGTTATGTTATATGTTGATATGTTATGTGAGATGGGTTGAGGTGATACTGCTCCGTAAGGTAACCAACAAACCCAGGAGCATTCCGATTACAGGCTAAGGGAGACGCGTACTATGGGCTCGATGACAATCTAGATGTGAGTTGTGGGCTCGGAAGGCAATCCAGACTCACACTGTGGGCCCAGGGGTAATCCAATCTATAAAGTTGTGGACCCATTGCATGTTGTATAGTTTGTTATGTTATGATATTCCTGACATGGTTATGTGGATTGTATGTATATCGGTATTTTGGGGGAACTCACTAAGCCTCGGGATTACAGTTTTAGTTTATTGCTTCAGGTACATACAATGATCGTAGGAAGCCAAAGGTGTGATCGTACAGCTCCTCTCCTTTTATGACTATGTTTCTGGGATACTCTAATATAGAATTGTTTTGAAAACAAATGGGTAATAACTGTTGGTTTCTAAATGTTTTAAAAAGTTTAAATTTGGCCTGATTTTATGGATGTTACATTTAATGAGTTACGATCCCCTGAAGTAGGGGTATCAAAGTTGAAAGATTTTCAACTTTATTTGTATTTTGTAATCTGTTAATCTTTTAAAAGATTCATATCTCATTTATTTCAAGTATAATTGACATTATATTTTGTTTAACATATATTTTAGAATATGTACTTGAGTTTAGGCTGTAAATGTTATCATTTTTTTGTTTCATATCCAATGAGTTATGGTCTCCCAAATGTGAGATTAAATCTAAAAGTTTTCAGCCTTTTAGATACTACTTAAAAGAGTTTCATATGCAACTAATGTTGTACCAGTACAATCCAATAGGTAGAAGAACCTGATAGATCAGAACCAGTATCGGAACTGGTATGCATCCACATGTTCGGCCTACATTCCACACTTTTCCCTCAAATAAGCTTGGTTCAAGAACCGGTTTCGGCCTGGTCCGGTCCAAATGCTCTCCTTTATCCTCATATCAATAAATATGGGACATTAAAAAACCCAATTAGCATGGAACAATATGTAAGTGTTTTTATTTCTTAAGACTAGGAAGATATTGCTCTTGATGCTTAAAATTGAAGTACATTGTTCTTTTTTCGCTTAAAGGCATAAGTATAATGTCGTTTTTTGCTTAGATTATAAATATATTAATATATTTAATCATATTTGTACTTGACATAATGCTTTGGTGTTTGAGCGTGCACAACAAGCTAAAGTCTCAGCCCTCTTGAGCAATCCAACCCGAGTATACGAGGAAGCCATGTTTGAAAATGTATTGGTTCATCGACGAGGACATGTAAAAGGCATTAGGCATAAAAATTTTAGAGTGATGAGTTCTATTACTTACTTTAAGGGGCACTCACATGTACTACACAAGTAAGTTATTTAACATACTTATCTAAAAAACCAATTTATTTAATTTCAAGTTATTTTGCTTTAAATTCTTATTAAATGATCGATGAATTCACACAGTTTATGTTGATAATTTGTTACAAACATTCGTAATTGGTAGCTTGGTTAATGCCCATACTTTGGTAGTTTAGTATTCTGGTAATTGTTAGTTTGATCATTAGTATTTGTTTAAGTGTAGTTTGATATATGTTGAAATTTTGGTAGTTTAGTAGTTTAATAGTTTGCTACTATGGTAATTGGTATTTTAGTTTATGTTAATACTTTGGACTAATTGTTAATTTGGTAATTTGTAGTTTTATTTATATTGAATTTTGATAGTTTAGTAGTTTGGTAGTTTGATTTTGCTAATTGGTACTTTATTTTATTTTGATACTTTAGTAGTGTAGTAGTTTGGTAATTGTTACTTTAGTAATTTGTAGTTTGATTTATGTTGAAATTTTGGTACTTTAGTAGTTTAATAGTTTTATCTTTCAAAATTGATATTTTAGTTTATGTTGATACTTTTATAGTTTTTTGTGTCTGGTAATTGTTAGATTGATATTTTGATAGTTAGTAGTTCGATATTTTTGTAATTCTATAATTTGGTTTATTTTCATTTGTTGCTCTTATAAGTTTATTGATATACTTATTTATTCGTAGCTAGATCCTCATGATGCTATTCTTAGTAACCCAACATCTAAAGCGAGACTTGTAGAAATGATTCGATCGTTGTCTACCCAAAATGATAATGGGGACAATAGTTATGGGAAACTATAATGAAACATATGAATAATTTTATGTTTCATAATTGTTGTTTTTATGTAACAAATAACTTTATCATATATTATGAATTTTACGGCACATAATTAATGCTTTTTCTATATAATTTGTTATTATTTTTCATTTACTATGTATTTTTGTTTTCCTGTATTATTAGTTTTTCTGCCTTTATGTAACAAATAACTTTATCATACATTATGAGTTTTAAAGTACATAATTAATGCTTTTGTTTAACTCTTTGGAGTGTTTGTGGATGCAGGTAGTTAAAGTTCTTTATGATCAGGATAGTGGGTTCAGATCTTTGGTCCCTTCTAGGACCAACTTTGGGTCGTGGGTTGCTATTCTGAAAGAGATTCATCAGTTGAGGGATCGGGGTCAGGATTTGGTTTCTCTTTACAAAATTAAAGTTGGTGATGGGAAGTACACAGATTTCTAGGATGGCATTTAGTTTTGAGATAGACCTTTTTCTATCACTTTTCAAAGGATTTACAGTTTGGATAAATCTAAGGAGGGGCTAGTGGTGTATCGTTTCATGTCGGCTTCTTTTAGTGATTTTATTTGTCGGCATCCTTATGGTGACGTGGAGGAAGAATATTGGCATGGTTTTATCTCCTTGATGCAGGAGGTACAACTTTCCAATCACCCGGATAGGTTAGGATGGTCTTTGGATACTTATGATGTTTTCTCTATTTCTTCGGCTAGGATTTTTTTTTTTTTGGATAGTGGCTCTTTTATACGGGATGGTCAACAAACCTTGTGGAATTCTTGGGTGCCAAGAAAAGTTAATATTTCTATGTAGAGGATCGTTCAAGGAGAATTCCTACTAGAGAAAGGTTGTCAGCTAGTGGAATAGAGGTGTAGTTCATTCTTTTTCCTATTTGTAACATCCAAAAATCACAAAAGATGTTAACTTTTCAAAACAATCCATTTCTTCCATAAAGTGTTTATAAAACCAATGTTTCAAAAGTATTATTCAAAATCAGAGTATCCCAAGATCCAATGTCATAAATATAGGAAGATGTGTACGATCACGCCTACACTTTCCCACGATCCTCTGGAGTACCCAAAACAACAAATTGAAACCGTAAGTATGAAGCCTCGCGAGTTTTCCCCAAAGTACCATCACATGAGATAACAACAATAGAATGCATACATGAGCATTTAGCATAACTGTATCGCGCTGCATGTATAGACTATCCGGACCACTCTCAAATCCTTTAACATGATTGGACTGCCGCACCGTCCTACAACTTATCTGGACTACTCTCCAGACCTTCAGCCTAACTGGACCGCCTTGCAGGCCTTCAATTTATCTGGACCGCCCTAGGTGTCTTGGCCTTTAGCACAAAGTAGGGCCAACTCAACCCAATGTAACATTCGGATTTTTAGGGACACTATTGTGTATGTTAATCTTGAGATTGAAGGAGGGACTCGATGAGCTGAGGGACCAACTCACCGAGTCAAGTCGAGTTGATCGTGTAGATTTAATGAGTGGACTCAACGAGTCAGAGGAGGAACTCGCCGAGTAGGTACTGGGCAGAGAAACCATAATTGTCCAGGTTTGTGACCTATTTAAAGGCCCTTATGGCCTTCATTTACGGCCACACTCTCTCTTGAGAGCCTGAGAGAAACCCTTAAATCGTTCTAACCTTGGTAAAGTGAGTGTATGATCATTTTGGGCAAAGGATGAAGAGCTTCATGATGGGGAACAAAGGAAGACAGTGGATCTGTTGTATTGAGTATTTCAGCTGCTAGAATAAGGTACAAAGTCCTCATCTTGCTCATTCCTTGTACTAGATCTCATTTTAGGAGTTTTAGGGCTTTGCTTCCATCCTTTTGAATCTATGAGTTGAATGAGACATGGTTTGAGGTTGGAAACCTCAGATCTGGACCGCCTAAGGTCCTTAATGTCTAGGTGTCCCAACTTTCATCGTTCAAATGAGGGTTGATGAGCTAAATCCTTCATGAAAGTCATATATTAGCATTTTGGAGCACTAACCTCGAGTATGAACGTAAAGATCGAAGCTTTACGTGATTATTGAGCCTTGGGATGATAGATCTATTGTTTGGAGTGATAGATCTGATTGAAATCGTTTGAATGAATATTTGGTCTTAATGAACTCGCCGAGTCAATGAGTCGACTCGACGAGTTGGTTAGGGTTTGTCCCGAAGAACTCAATCATGCGATAGCTCGACGATTTGGAGGTCAAGTCGACGAGCTGAGCTGGACTGTCACGAGACTTTTGAGGAAAATAAGTGGGCTTGACGAGTCGCAAGGGTGCACTTGGTGAGTCGGGTCAAACATGGACTGGTGACTCGAGTTTAACTTTTGTTGACTTTGGGGCTTTGGTCCACATGAGTAGTAGAGGCCATGGAGGGGTAAAATGGTCTTTTATCCACTTCAAAGAATTAAAGAGAGGAAGAATAGCCTTCGGTCTTTAGAGTGGTGATTAGAGTATCACTTAGAAATATTCATCCCTTGTGATTAGGCGGAGGCTAATTCGAGATTCGGGAGCGAGGTCCTTACTTGCTACTTGTCAGGTGAGTCTTCTCACTATACATTACCTAGAGTGGTATCTATGTGCAGACTAGAGGGTCTTATGTGTATATGTATGTTTGAGATTTATGGGCATTATTCAAAAGTATGCTATGTGTTATATAGACCGGACCATAGGGTCCAACGACTCATGAGGCCAAAGGGTACTCGATCAGACCGGATTGGAGGGTCTAACGATCCATACTGGACCGAAGGATCCAACAAGCTAGACCGGACCAGAGGGTCCAACGAGCTACGGGACTGGAGGGTCCCGTTGAGACATATTGACCGGAGGTTCATACCGAGTTATAGCCTTGAGTGTCTTATGCATTGTATGTGGTATTTTGGGGAATTCACTAAGTTTTGTGCTTACCGTGTATGTGTTATTGTTTCAGGTTTCTCAGGATCGCGGGACGGCACCGGCTTGATTGTACACACCAGAGAAAGAGTTACGAGGATCCTGGATTATTAATGAGATTTTTATATAATATGCTATGAAAAGTATGCAATTTTTAAATGAATTTTTTTTTTTGAAAATTTACGGTGTTACACCCAACAAACCATAACATATCAATATACACCATAATAGTCAATAGCTAGCAGATACGGTAGTCATACAGATCTAACAGATCACTACAACATAACAACATTCTATATACCAGGATACAGATCTAAGAGATCACTACAACATAGTGACATTTTATATACTAGGATACAAATCTAACAGATCACTACAACATAACAACATCTTATATACCATGATACAGATTTAACAGATCATTACAACATAGCAACATACAGTAAACTAGGATATCAATCTAGGGTTTGGGTTTCAAGAGAGGGTGTTGGAGAGGTGGAGGCTGAGAATGGAATGAGTTTGGGGGAGTTAAGGAGCTTAAATAGGGCTCTAACCATGAAAATAGGGTTTGGGTACTAATCGCGTACGCCCATGATACTCAATTTACACCCAGCGTACTAGGGATGCCCTAGTACGCCAGCATACACGTTGAGTACGCCCATCATACACAGCTTAACCCAAAACCATCCTAACTTCAAACGGTCATAACTTATTCGTTCTAACTCCATTTTCAACGTGCTTTATATCCACGGAAAGGTGTTGAAGAGCTCTACAATATTATCTAGTTATCTTGGACTAAAAGTTTCTCAAACAAAAATCCATATTACATGCAAGGACCCAACCTATGACTTTTCCCTTTCTACCCTTTGGCCCAGAACACAATTCAAGGGTAAAATCTCTTAACTATCATTACCTCCTTCCACAAGGACTAAACTTTTCCTTCTTAAGGCTCAAAACCTTACACAATCGACTTCCGATCCATGGCTCAGAAATGGTAGGAAACATGATTATACAATATTTGTGTTTCTCACATCAAGACAATAGATCATATTTGTGCAGGGTGTCTTGATTTGAGATCTATCTGGTTTCGGATTGCTTTTTGGTGGGATTTAGAGGTCTCAACAAATTTGTCCTTATCTTTTCTTACTTCTTGGTCGCATAAGGTTCCTCTTTTTTCAGAAATGAACTTCCCTGACGAGCGTTCTCGACTAACTTTCATTCACTGACTAATCTCTGATTGCAAACATGAGGCTTTGTCTTATACCCTGGAGTCAGTGCAGATGTACCTCCGTAGTCACGTAGTTGAATAATGTCATTATTTGAATATGGGTCAATAGGTTAGTTTTAAAAGGAAGGTAATTGATGTAGTGGTTGTTACCGCTTTTTGGATCATTTGGAGTTACAGAAATGCTACAATTTTTGGGATGGTTGTTCCAAAAAAATCAACTATTTTTGATGAAGTCGTTACTATTTTATTTTTTTATGGATTTCCAATATGTGTAACAAAAATACTTTGAACCGGGTTTTAGGTACAGAACCTAATCTCTATTTGCATTATTTTGTAATGTTTTTTTTAACTTCTTGCTAGTTTGCCTAATAATATATGCCTTTCCAAAAAATGGATGTTTTCGAGCCTTAGTTGGCTTTGTGTCATCAGGTGCAAGTGCAATTGCAATGACTAGCTTTGGCATAGGTAGAATGAGGTTCTAACTTCACGATTGTTTTTAACTTGCATTTTTCTTAAAATTTATTTTCTTGAGAAAATAAAAAAGTAAAGCTCAGGTAGTATAGAAAAACACAAAAAGTAGAGAAATGTCTCTTGTTGCCAAAAACTCAACAAATGGTGGATCATGTGAAGGTCTATCACAAAATGTATATATGTGTGGCTCCAGCTTTATCTTGTCAAATATATCATGTTTTTTTTTTCAACTGGCACAGAATTAGCATTTTGCAGATAGGGTTTGTCAATATATATTAGGGTTGTGTGGCTTCTTTTTTGCCTTTAAACTTCTTCGTTGGTTGATATATAACGCATACAAAACACCGAAAACACACACCGATATACATATATAACTTATGCATATTCTCATGTTTCTTGAACTCATCTGAATGCATTAACCAGCTGCAACCAAAGAGTGTGTGCACACCCCCCTTTAAGTCCAAATTACTTTCTGGTTCTAAAAAGTGGAGTTTACTCGACGATCCTTTGTATTTTTTTTTTTTTTTCTGTGTTCACATCGATCGATATATAGATGACTCCGATTTTCTTAAACTCGACGTCTAACGATCATTACAATGAGCACCAATTCTTTAGCCCTAGCGATCAGCACATTGAGCACCAGTTCTTGAGCCCTAATTCTCAAGCTTCTTCTTCTTCGAACTCTCTCACTTGCCATCTTTTCTTCAATCCTAATGATCAAGATGGTGTTTTTGATAGAGAATCACATCCATCACAACTTGAGGTAACAGAAATGGGGTTGATTTTTCATGAAATATAAATGGTGTTTTCTTGGATTTTTATGCAATTCACAAATCAAGAATCTTCTTCATTCCAAGTTTCTTGAACAGTTCTTTGTTGACTTGAAAAGGGGTTTTCTTGGCTTTTTGTGCAATTTCCAAAACAATAATCTTTTCAGTTCAAGGTTTTCTGATCTGTTTCTTGATGCTATGTATGTAGGGTGATAACTTTGGATCACAAGCATACGATAATCTTCATGTAGAGAATCGAGATGAGGGAGACAAGAACATCGGTGGGCTTAAATTTTCGTTATGGAAGAGGGAAACTTATGATCATATGAATGACGAAAATCAAGTGAAGTGGATGTCTTCGAAGATGCGAGTAATGCTTAAGATGAAGAAGTCCGATCCAGTGAAGCTAAACACCTTACTGAAGCTTGAAGATCATCAAGATCATAAAGAAGTGGCATCGTCTCCATTAATGGAAGAAAATGCTAACTCAAACTCTTCCAATAGTAATTCGTCAAACAACAATACCACTATCCCAGTTAGGGTTTGCTCTGACTGCAACACCACCAAGACTCCTCTATGGCGTAGCGGACCTCGAGGTCCTAAGGTATGCTCAAGTTCTTACACCACAATTAAAAATCGATGAGATGTTATGATTTTATACTAGACCCTTTTATCACCTTTTCTCTTTATTTAAACTAAGTAACGTGATTTTTCATATTCTTTCTTGTTCAGTCACTCTGCAATGCATGTGGAATCCGGCAACGGAAAGCCAGGAAAGCATTGGCCGCGGCCGCCGCAGCAGCGGCAGAAACTGGAAAAGTTGTTTTTGATGATAAACCAACCTCATTGAAAGCTACAAAAGTTCTGCATAAAGATCATAAGAAACCAAACAACGGTTACATTACAAAGTACAAGAAACGACAATACTCGGAGCAAATAAGCACAAATCCATCGCCATCTTCGTCTACTCCAACACGAAAGAACTGTGTTGAAGAATTCTTAGTAAGCTTAAACAAAAACTTAACGTTTCATCGAGTGTTTCCACAAGATGAGAAGGAAGCTGCAATTCTGTTGATGGCACTTTCTTGTGGCTACGTTCATGAATAGATTGAGTTTCTTTTTTTTTTTTAATTCATCGGGAGTAATTTTGTTTAATTTATGTTTTTCCAAGTGAGCTATAGCTATTCAGAATTTTAATATGTATTTTTCAATTAGCTAAAATAGGGTTAATCATAGTTGTGTGATAAGATCTTTGAGAGATTTAATAATAATTCCAACAGATGGAATAGTAAAAAATTAGTGTGTGTAAACCATCTGTTCGGTAAGAATATGATAATCAAATCGCTGATGGATCAAGTTATTTAATTGTTTTAATATATTTACATATTTAGTTACAGTGATGGTTTAAACTTTAAATCACATCCGAAATAATTAAACTTCAATATATTTTATTGACGCGTTTTTTTACACTATACAATATCAACCCAAAATTGCTGGTGGATCAAGTTATTTAATTGTTTTAATATATTTACATATTTAGTTACAGTGACGGTTTAAATCACGTCCAAAATAATGAAACTTCAATATATCTTATTAACACATTCTTTTACACTATATAGAGGACAATATCAACCTTAATTAATTAGGGTGTTTGTGGTGCACTATTGTGTCGTTTAATTAAAATCAAAACCACACCAAATGGTTTGGTCTTTTTAAAAACTTCACGGTAAAAGTTCTAAATTGCATTATAAAATATGGCTTGATGAGAACTATTTGAAAAACAGTTCAGATTAATATTTGTATATAATTGTTCACTTTAAGATTTTTATAGTTTATTGAGAATACTATACACCATCTATCCACATAGCCAAATATATGATGGTCAAAAAACTTTAAATATGTTACATGTTAACCAAATCAAATACCTAAAAAAATATAGGGAGGATTCCAAGGTTATGTGATTTTTATAATTTCAACAATGCAACATTAAATACATCATGATCGTCATCACTTTAAGATTTTTATAGTTTATTGAGAATACTATACACCATCTATCCACATAGCCAAATATATGATGGTCAAAAAACTTTAAATATGTTACATGTTAACAACCAAATCAAATACCTAAAAAAATATAGGGAGGATTCCAAGGTTATGTGATTTTTATAATTTCAACAATGCAACATTAAATACATCATGATCGTCATCAAACTTGGAGGAACATAGCAAAACGAATCCAAAAATTAAATGAACAAAGCAAAATGATATGATTAAAACCAATCTTGAAACCTATGTTTATCAAGAAACACATGTTTATCTATGAACATATGTTCATAAATGAACAATGCTCATATATATATATATATATATATATATATATATATATATATATATATATATATATATATATATATATATATATATATATATATATATATATATATATATATATATATATATATAAATAAAAAATACTTGTCAAAAATACTAAAACATTACATATCAATTTATATTAATATATTAACATATGTTCAAGATCGAACATAAATTATAATGGATGCATCAATGACATGAGATTTGCTTCATGAATGTAAAATCATATTCATATGAACAATTATATGTAAAGAAAAGTAAATAACTTACTTTGAAGAAATTAACCAACATATGCTTGTTTATCATATTATTTCTCTCTTACTTTTAGATATTGCAAAAACAACATGGAATTGCAATTACAAAATCAAAAACTCATTTTCCGTGTGCTGTTATCCCATAAAAACAACACAATTGAAGATTTGAAGTTCTATATCCTTCTCTTGACCATTCTTTCAACACTAATTACATCAATTATGTTGTGTCGTTTATATAGAAACAATTGACGGGTGAAGACCGCTCATTCATTGATCTTTATTATAAGACACATTTTACTGTCGGATTAAAGAAAATATATTTTGGGGGAGACAAAGAGGTGTCAGTGGATTTTGTGAATGAGACATCTAGGGTGGCAATCGTAAGTTGTCTTTATCTTTTTATATATTTACTAATATTAGTTTTTACTTTTTAGTACAATAACAAAAGCTTTCTTTTGGTATATTGTAGGAATCATATATCAAAGCCCTATCTCAAAAATATGGTGATGATCCGACTCAACATAATGTGAATGATCCTGAATTGTGGACCCAAACACAATTGGTTAGGAAAGGCGGGAAACAAAAAGGTCTTATCTATGGGGTAGGATACTCGGATCGTCACTTTCTGATGACGTCTGCATATTCTTATGAGTCAACTTCAGCTTCTGCGAACTTTGCAAAGTCACAACAGGAGATACTATTATTTACATAATATATTATAGAGAAAAAATAAGTAAAGAGGTACCTAATATGGCTGAAAATAAATATGTTCATACTGGTAAGGTACATTGTTGTTATTGGTGAAAATTGAAATATGTTGCCATTATTAATATTAGGTAAAGTGTATGGTTGAAAATGATACTATGTTGCTATTATTAAATTAGGTAAAACATAATGCTATAATGGATGAAAATTATAGTATGTTGCTATTATTGATATTTGGTAAAGTAAATTGTTGTTATTGATAATAACTTAAGTACATTGATATTATGGATTGGAAATGTGAAGTACAATGGTATAATGGATAAAAATTTAGTATGTTATTATTATGCATGTTAAAAGTTATTATTATGGATATTAAAAACAATGTACATTGTTATTATGAATGGTATGTTTTTATATTGAATTAAAAGTAAAATACATTGCTATCATGGTTTAAAGTTGAATTACATTTACTAACTGCATGTGTTTGTCTTGCTATATTTAGGTAAATGAGTTGCAACAACAAATGTCACACATGCAACAAAACATGGATGAAAAGCAAAGTGAAATTAATTTGCAAATGCAACAAATCCG
This sequence comes from Lactuca saligna, assembly GCF_052625555.1. NCBI lineage: Eukaryota > Viridiplantae > Streptophyta > Magnoliopsida > Asterales > Asteraceae > Lactuca > Lactuca saligna. Next base: position 40,038,425 of record NC_136423.1, read on the forward strand.
ACATGAAATGGAATTGCAAGTGCAACGACAATTGGCGGCCTTTATGAAACAAATCAATCCATCCGGTAATCCACCAAGTAGTTCTTAGTTTTTATTTTAGAACACTAAATTAATGTTATGTTATTGACTAGTTCTTAGCTTTTGTAATGGTATTGTAATGGTATTTTGAGTATTTGAATGTAAGAATGGTATGTTAGGGACTATTTTAATGGTAATGAATATAATGATATTTGACTATTATTTTAATTATTTATTTGGTTTTTTAGCAGAAAATTCGGATATTTTTTAAATTATAAATTTAATATAGCAATAGATTTTTGACTGAATTGTAGGAAATAAATATTCTGTAATAATTATAAATTTAATATAGCAATAAAAATTGGTAAAAAAATCATAGAAAATTTGTAGGAAATAAATATTCAGTTGGCATTTTGTAGGAAATAAAATCCAATAAAATATATAGGTATTCTGTAGGAAAAGATGTTGGTAGATAATTTGTAGGTAAAGTAGTTGGTAGGTATTATGTAGGAAAATCAATTGGTAGTTATTTTGTAAGAAATGTTGTTGGTAGGTAATTTGTAGGTAAAGTAGTTGGCAGGTATTTTGTAAGAAAAGCATTTCGTACGAAAATAATCCGTATGTATTTTGTAGGAGTTTCGTAGCTAAATAACCCGTAGGTAATATGTAAATACTCCGTAGTTAACATGTTTCGCAGGTATTTCGTAGTTAAATTTGTAATAGAATATTCCGTAGGAAATGAGTAGAAATGTATGTGGCTAATTTGTAGGAAAAAATTACCCACGAGGGCTTTTCCTACAACCCGTTTTTTGTAGGAAATATGTAGGGATAGCCTTGTTCCTACGGATTTCCTACCAATTCTGTTGTAGGTAATTACTTAGCTTTCTAGTAGTGGTTGTTATCCTATAAAAACAACACAATTGAAGTTCTATCTCCTTCTCTTGGCCATTTTTTACTAGTGATGACCACCGGCTTCTCATGGATTTTCTTGATCAATGTCTTGGTGAGAAAGAACTTGACTATGTGACGACACATCTTTTTCCTAAAAACTATATATTTCTGATGGTATTTAGCAACCATGTGATAGATTGATTTCCACAATACAATTTCTATTATCCAACAGAGCTGAATATGGTTTCATCCCTTTCGAACAATGTTATTATTGCCAATAAAATCGATCAGCTAAGCTATATGTATTTCTCGTTCTTCCTATCTCTAGTAATAAACCAACGAAAAGTATTGGGTCTCTCTCTTTCTCATGTTTAATATCTACATATGTTTATATATGAACATATATTCACCCATAAACTTATGAAGCAAAAGTGGAGTTTTATTCTTTATAGGGAAAATGACTTAATAGGGTAAGAAAGTATAAGAAATGTTCAAAAATTACCATTAAGATTTTATAAATACCATTGTATTATTGCATTTGTATATATATTACCATCCAACTAACCTATTTCTTCAAATCAAACCTTATATAACCGATTCTAGTAGGTAAAGTGTAAAATATACCCGGTTACACAAAACTCAAGGTAACTTGAATTACATGGATTTTAGGAACTATTACATGGATTTTTCTATTTTTATTCCATATCAGATCGAAAGGTGTGTGAATGTTAGGGTATCATCAATAAGGCTTTTTATTTGATCATACATCACCAATGGTAGCAAGAGTGCTTGAACGAAAGGTTTTAGAGGAAAGCCAGTTGATTTTGAAATTATCAACAGTCTGATAGCAAGTCTTTTAGTGATGGATGGATCGAGTAACACTCTTTGGCAAGTCTTGTTTGAAGGTTTGAAGATATGGACTTCTTTATGTGATTGTTGTAAGCCTGGGGATTGATCCTTGTAGGGGTTCCATAATTGAACCAGAACGACACCTAATTTGTGAAATATCAACACATCTCATGGTAATAAAGCTCTAAATCAAGATGATTGCATCCGGGTGGGACTCAGCTTACTAGATACTTTTCATTCGATTCTCAGTTGCTTCTTTGATGAGTTGGTTCTCTCTAAGCCTCCGTGAAGGTCCCAACTGTCATCTCCCACTACCTCTGGCTCAACCCAAATCAGCTAGTCAACCCCTGTAAAAGAAAAACCAAGTAAAAATTACAGAACCAATAATCTTTATTTTCTTCATGTTTTTCAAGATTATATTTTTATCTTCCTTTTCTCTTATCTTTAGGTTTATAGATGTAGTTTTGACAATCCCAAAAGGATCCTTGTTATGGACATGTGGAATGAAGGTCATTTATGATATATAGGGTGGGTGTGAAGGCCAGTTTTCTAAAAGTTTAGCATAGTAAAGTCGACAACCCTATTTATGAACTTGGAAAAAGAATTTAAGGGGATTTACTGGTAGGAACAGTAGATCGCATTTTGTTAGGAAATTACCCTATCAAAAAGTACACCACAATGCAAAGTTGCTACAAGGAGTTCTCAACAAGCTTGCATATGTTATGCTGATGTGGATTGGAGCCTAGGATGAGCTTAATCTATATGGTCAACTTGCTAATGGATTCAGAAATAATGGTGAATATGTTTGAAAATTTTGTTTTCTGGATCCACATGAAATCTGTGATAATTTTCTATGGTAGTACCCATGTTTTTATCACAAGAATGGCCATTTGTGTCCTATTAAAAGTTAGTTCTTTTAGTTATACCTAGAAACATACTTGTCAGCTAATAAGCAATAAGTATAGCAAGTGAACAAGTTACCTATCGCAACAGGTTGCATAAGGTGTGATTTGAAAAAAGGGAAAATGACTCTTGAGGGTAATTAACTGTTGCGTTTGTTCTCATTTGGTCCCTTTCCCTTTTTTGTACTCATATACCATCAAACTTGTTGTTTGTGTTCACCATAACCCTTTTTCACCAACTTTTGACCTATGATAGTCGGTCAAAGGGTTATGGTGAACGCAAACAACAATTTTGATGGTATATTTAGTACAAAAAAAGGAAAGGGACCAAATGAGGACAACTGCAACAATTGGTTACCCTCCCGATTCATTTTCCCTTTACTTATTTACAGCAAATCCCACGTCATCTCCTGCTGATATTAATGACTTTATGAGATTCATTGATGCTTCTCTTCAAAACATAACCCACGAAAGAACATTATTCATACATGTATAACTTTGTAATGCACTTGAATATTTATTAGGGGAATCTTGACTAAGCAGATACATTTCATGATGACATTTACATTTCCAATCAAATGAATTATCGTATCATGCATTCTAGACAAGTCTACAAACAAGTGGAATCACGAGTGTTGTGATTTTTTAGTTTACTTAGCTTTAAGATCGAATTCATGGGATAGGATACAACATAATTATGTACAATATCATGCAGCTTTTGTAGACACATTACCCTAATATACCTTGAGGTAAGATACAACACCGTTATGTACAATATCATGCACTTTTGTTATTTGCGTTCACCATAACCCTTTGACCGGATATCACATGTCAAAAGATCGTCAAAAGGGTTATGGTGAACACAAACACTAAGTTCGATGGTATATTGAGTACAAAAAAACGAAAAGGGACCAAATAAAAACAAACACAACAGTTAGTTACCCTCAAGAGTCATTTTCCCTTTGAAAAAATAGCTTTGTTGGATGGTAATATGTGTGCAAAGACAATAGTACATTGGTATTTGGTGTTGACAAAACTTTAATGGTATCTTTTGAACCATTTTCAAATTTTCTTACCTTATTAAATCATTTTCCCTACTTTATATAGCCACCCATTTTTATCTATCAACGAAACCATCTAGCCATTCTGGTTCAAAATTCATCTTTCTTTAAAAGATGCACCATCTTTGATGCTTCTTAAATTCATTCCCCTTGTATTGGTTTCTAGGGTTTTATATCTCCCACTATTGTTGATTTTGACCACATACAAGATTTCATCTGTTGTGGTTAAAGGTGCGACAAGGTTCTTGGTGATTTCTTTTTCTCGTGTTTCTCCTTATGATCATAGTGTTTAAATCCCCTCCCCCACTGCTTGATTGGATAAATTGGAAAGAGATGTAGAAATCTCGTTATGCCCTTTATTGTTTGTGATTCTTGTATATTTTTCTTGTTGCCTTATTTTTAGTCTAATCACTAGATATAGTTATCTGATGGTAACCAATATGTTAAATCTAGTTTTAAATTTATAGGCCGATTTCATCAATGTTAGGGACTATTTACACAAATGGGCAAGTATAGTGAGTTATTTATTAGTATAGACTTATAAAGATCGGGTTGTCGAACACTAAGGTAACGAGTATGATTCATTTCAGAAAAACTAGTTATTAGGTAAATTAAAGACACCAAAATAAAAGAGGAATTTAATAAACTAAGAACAATATTGAACAAAAGCAAATAAAAGCGAAGATGAAAATTTGATTCATAAATAGATAATTAAAGGTACTTCTTCTTATACTCGATTACATCCTTCGGTTATGCTTTATCTCTATGTTCTGCAATGAATATTAGTCGTTATACACTAGTTCCTATGTTGATTTATTCCCTTGGTCCGCTCAAAAATCCTAATGATGATAAGAATAATTAACTCAATGGTCTTGATATTAGTTCATCCTTATTACTAGTATTCAGTTCGTATCCTAGAAGATTTAAACTGGTAATTGATCTAGCGTGATAATTTATTAGTGATTAACAAATTAATAGAAACTTGTAGAACTTAAAGGTTTTAAGTGTAAAGATTTGAAAATAAAATCTTATAAACAATTACTTAATGACCACATAATTATCCACTAATGTTTCTAAACCCTCCTTATAAATAGAGGTGCCCAAAACCGGATTTGAGGCCAATCTCAAAAACCCTAAATCCGGTTGCCTTTTACCCTCCCTCAAAATTTTGAAAATCCTCTCGTCACAAAGTGAAACCTCTTTAGTTGTGACACATCAATCGATCAAAACCCTAATTGTTTAGGATTTGTGGTGTTCAAGAGTGTTCACCAGCAAATGATTTGTCAAGGTTGTTTTCATGTTCTTTGGGTGTCACTACGAAAGAGGAATCCAACTTTAGATTATAATCATCCATTCTATTGGCTAGAACATGCAAGATAAAGGCTACAAATGTTTTTATTCTTTAAACTACTATGGTTTTTTTATGGAAATAGTGTTCAAGGCCATTAGTTGTTTTGGTAATATCTCTAATAATAGCAGTGTCCTTTTGGGTTCGCCTCATATGTAACATCCCAAATTTTCCAAATAAAATTTTCATTTTTAAATCCCCAAAACATTCCTATAAATATAAATTTTCTTTAACATCTGTTTTCAAAATTCATAACATCAAACATTCTATTCAATATATCAGAGTGTCTCAAAATAAAATTGTTGGAGAGAGTACATACCGCACCATCAAGTCGGCACCTTACCCTTAGGCTCTGAAGTACTTAAAACAAACACAATCCACATAATCCATAATAGCTCTATAAGCTACACATAATAAATAAGTCATGCATATAAACATATAAGGATGCCATGGAAACCATCCAAGGTCTTATACCAAGTGCCACTGGGAACCCCACGTGGTCTTAACTATCAGCCATGTGACCCCCCCCCCCCCCACACACACACACACGTTCTTTGTGAGCTGCCATTGGAACCCCCAAGTGATCTTGACTACCTGACCTGGGAACCTCCACATGGTCTACACTAACCATAGAAATAACATACGAACAAAACATGTAAACATATTAGGAAGTCATGGAAACCCTCCAAGGACTTATACCAAATGCCATAGGAACCTCCTCCTGGTCTTAATATACTGCCACGTGAACCCCCCAGGGACTTCCATACAAATGTCATAGTGACATATCACATAATCAACTAACAATCTGTATATCATGAAATGGGTCGACCTTGGTGCCTTGGACCTGTTGGTATGGTAAGAAAACTGACCTCTCTAAAAATGTTGAACTGATAAAATAAGTCCCTACTTGCAGCTCCAACTCAAATATCTACAACCATCATGTGATTAACTTGTCAAAATCCTGAAACACCAAAATACCCATATATTCCAACTTGGTCAAACATGGTAAAAGTCAAGGTCAACAGTCCATGTTGACCCCAACTCGTCGAGTTCCTTCAGAGTTCAGAAAAATGAAAACTCGAGTCAACTCACTGAGTTACCTGAGTAACTCGTCTAGTTCTTCAGTGTCCAGGAGACCGAAAACTCAATTCAACTCGTGGACTCATCTCACCCACTTGCCGAATTCACTCAGAATCCAGAAGGCGGGTAAACCCTGCCTAACTCGTCGAGTTGGCTATGCAACTCGTCGAGTTCCTTCAGCCCTTTTCATGTTCAGTCCTTTTTGAGTTTAATCCAAAGCTCCAACTATAGATCCAGTCCCCTAGGGTGTAGTTACCACGTAAAGTTGCCAACTTTACGTGCATGCAAGGCCTCAAGAGGCTAAAACCCTCAAAAAGAGGTTTAGGGAATGGAGAAAGGCCAAAGCTTGATAAAGCTTGAATCTTTAGGCCCAAGGATGCCTAAGGTGTCCAGATCTGAAGTCACAACTTCAAATCATGTCCAATCTCCAAAAGTGACTCCAAAATGGGTTAAAATGCACTAAACTCCCATAGGAGGAGATGTAAGAAACAAGAGGTCAAGATAAAGACGTTTTACCTCCAAATGGTTGCTAACGGTGGGTAGATGTCGGATCTATAGCCTCCTCCTCACTTTAATCCCTTCAAACTTCAAGTTTCTTTCCAATGAGCACAAGATTCACTCTCCAAAGCTCACACACACTCAAGAATGCACTAAAGAACTGCTAGGGTTTCTCTCTGTATAGTAAGGACAATAAGAGAGGCCACAAATGAGCCATAAGTTACTTAAATAGGGTACAAACCCCTGAAAATTAGGGTTTCCCTTTACAGCGTCTACTCGTCGAGTTGGGGCCTTCCAACTCGTCGAGTAGATCCTAAGTCTTGCGTCCAAAATGATCTCTACTCGACGAGTTGGAGCTCCCCAACTCATCCAGTTCCAATCTAAAACCCTAAAATCATGAAAAGTAACTGATACCTGAAACGAGAATTAATAATCTCCCACACTTGAACTATACTTCGTCCTCGAAGTCTGTTGATGCGAACAAATCCGGGTAGTGCTCTTACATCTAATCCTCCAGCTCCCATATCCATTCAGAGCCCCTTCGGTGCTGCCATTGCACCTTCACTAGCTTCACCTCTTTATTAGGAAGTACCGTAACTTTCCTATAAAAGATTGTAATGGGCCTCTCAATGTAGTTCAGGCTCTCATCTACATGAATGTCATCCAAATATATAACCACAGCCTCGTCTGTGACACACTTCCGAACCTGAGACACATGGAAGGTGTTGTGAATCTGGCTAAGCTCGTCCGGCAGATCCAAACGGTAAGCCACCTTGCCCACCCGGGTGATAATCCTAAATGGACCAATATATCGGGTCCCTAACTTGACCCTCTTCCGGAACCGAATGACACCCTTCCATGATGATACCTTCATCAAGATGAAGTCTCCCACCTGGAACTCAAGATCCGAGTGATGTCGGTCACCATAGCTCTTCTGACGGCTCTGCGTGACTCGCAGCCTGTCGCGCACCTGTTGGATCAACTCGGTAGTCTTAAGCACCACATCGGTGCTTCCCATGACTTAATGCCCAACTTCACCCCAGCAAACTAGGGTTCTACACCTCCGTTCATAAAACATCTCAAACAGGGGTTGGTCGATACTAGCATGATAACTATTGTTATATGAAAACTCTGCTACTGGGAAGTATATATCCCAACTCCCTCCAAAGTCCATTACACATGCCCGTAGCATGTCCTCGAGCATTTGAATTGCCACTCGCTCTGGCCATCCATCTGAGGGTGGTATGCAGTGTTGAAGTGTAACTGAGTTCCCAACTCTTCATGGAACTTCTGCCAAAACCTAGATGTAAATTGAACATCCCATTCAGATATAGCTGAAACTGGCACCCCATGTCTAACCACCACCTCTTGCACATAAATATCTGCTAATTTTTCAGTAGAGATACTCCTGGAGATCGGAATAAAATGGACGCTCTTCGTTAATCTATCCACGATAACCCGTATGGCATCCACACCTCTCGTTGTCCTCAGTAACATCATGATGAAGTCTATAGTGATCTCTTCTCACTTCCACATAGGAATGGGTAGCGGCTGCAGCTTGCCATGAGGCCGTTGATGTTCGGCCTTGACCTTCCTACAGGTCAAGCACCGCTCCACAAACCAGGCGATCTCATGCTTCCTGCAGGGCCACCAGTAGCTTAATCTCATATCTCTACACAGTTTTTTAGCCCCTAAATGTATAGAGAACTTGGACTTGTGTGCCGCATCCAATATCTTCTGTCTCACTTCCCCAGATGCTGGAACCCACACTCGGCCACACTGTATCAAAATACCTCGACCATCCTGAACAAACAAGGGAATCTAACCCTGAATCCGCTCTAACATCCAATTTTCTCTCCTCAAACCTTCCACTTGAGCCTTCTTAATCATATCTAACAGTGGAGAGACCACTGTCATCCTCAAACAAACGTTTCCGATTGGACAACCCGCCACCTTGCAGCTCAAAGCATCGGCCACCACATTAGCCTTCCTTAGATGGTACAATATCTCATAGTTATAATCTTTTAGTACATCCAACCACCTCCTCTATCACATATTGAGGTTCTGCTGATCCATCAAATACTTCAAACTTTCGTGGTCAGTAAAAATGGTGCACCGCACTCCGTACAAGTAACGCCTCTAGATTTTTAGAGCAAATACCACTTCCCCCAATTCCAAGGTCGTGAGTGGGGTAATTCGCCTCATGAGGCTTCAACTGCCTAGAGGCGTACATGATCACATGCCCCCTCTACATCAGTACCCCCTAACCCCAAGATCGATGCATCACAATATACTACCAAGTCATCCAGTTCTCGAGTAGTACCAAAATTAGGGCCTCACATAACCTCTATCTCAAGGTCTCGAAAGCCAACTGTTGTTCCGAGCCCCACCGGAAAGTCACATTCTTCTTGTGTAAAGGGGTCAATGGTACGGAGCTATTGGAAAATTTTTGGATGAATCTACGATAGTACCCTGATAGACCCAAGAAGCTACGTATCTCAGATGCATTCTTTAGTACTTCCCACTGTATCACCGTCTCAACCTTGGGTGGATCAACCGAAATGGCCTCCTGGTTGATGATGTGCCCCAAAAACTACACCTCTCACAACTAAAAATCACACTTTGAGAAATTAGCATAAAGCCTTTCCATTCTTAGTGTCTCCAATGCCCCCCTCAGATGCAGCTCATGTTGCTCCTTGGTCTTCGAATAGACCAGGATATCATCAATGAAAATGATCCCCGTCCGATCCTGTAACATCCCAAGTTTTGACATTTGTAGTCCCTGGGAATGGAAGAGTGAAGTCATGAAGAGCCTAAGGGCTAGATTGTAATTTTGGGGTTGGGAGGAGTACGTTGGGCATAATCTTGTGTACACTGGGCGTACTCATAAAAGATGGAAACCATAATAATTGGAGTTAGGGGCTATATAAGCATCCTTATGGACCATTCCCTCTCATCACTCTCAGCCTCCATCTTTCAAAACGTTCCAAAACCCTAGTCCTTGTGAGAGAGTGTGATTTGGTGGGTATTTTGAGTTCTTGAAAGTGGAATTCATTGCATCAAGGAGTTGGAGAAGAAGTAAGTTGTGTTGTACCCTAGAAGCTCCAGAAGGTAAAAAGCTTTAATCTTTATGTTTGTATAACATAGATCTAGCCATTTTAGCATTTTAGAATCACTTCTTATCCCAAAAGTACCAAGATGATGTATGTTGTGTTTTGGACGAAATAATCTATCCTTCTAGACTCTTGGAGGGGTGTTGAGTGTTAAAAATGAGGTCCCAATTGATGGGTTTTGGTCATAAGACATCCTATGTGCTCATACAAACCCTAATGCTTGGATCTAGGTTTCTTTATTGTACATGCTTTGAATCCAAGACTATAAACCCTAATTCTAGCATACAAGTAATCATATTAATATGTAATTAGGTTTAAGAACATACCTTGATTGTTATGTAGCAATAACAATCCCAATTCCACCTTGGATTGACTTTGGAATACTTAGAGTCACAAGTGTCACTCCTCTAATGGCTCACAAACACCATAAGCAAATGGAGAAGGTATAAAGAGAGAGGTGAGAGGTTAGAACTCGTATCTAGGACCTCTTGGGAAGGGATACACGAATTCATGACCCTAGGGGTGTTTATATAGGTGTAGAGATAGGGTTTCAGTCATTATCCTTATCTAGTTGATTATCCATTAAGCAACCAACAAGATAATCCTTGAATCCTTATCATACTCGAATTCTAAGGCTTTCCAACCTTAAATTCGTCCACCATATAAATAAGATAATCCTTACCTTATTTTGTAACTATCACATAATTACAAATCAGCCCCTCTAGTTTAATTAATTACATTTGATCACAAAACTAATTCTTAATTAATTATTGACCAATATTAATTAAACAAATATGATTTCTCCTTTAATATATTATTCTTATAACATATTAATAAATCATATTATCCTCTCTCTCTCTCTTTATTCATTTCTCCAATCAAGTTGCTTTGGTGAAGGCAACCCAAAAGGACCATGCACCATCGGGTCAAGTACATACCAAAATAGTTATGGACTTAGACACTAATCCAACAGTCTCCCACTTGGATAAGTCTAACAACTATTATGCGTATGACTTCAGATCCCGATCTGCAATCGTAGCTTTCCAAAGCCGCTGTCAACTCTGATCATATCAGATACGCGTGTCCTTAGATAAGGGATCATATATTCCTTCATTCTAGATATCGTATGAGATATGATTTCAAATCATTCTCTTTGTACTATATCTCGATTTCCGATTTATGACGACAGACTAATTGAACAAATCAAATTAGCCCTAGCCCGGCCGAGCATTTACGTATGTCATCACTAAACCATCGAGGGGCCCAAAGATATCGCTTTTATCCTACTTTGGATAAGAGGAATGGATAAACTTTGATACAATGCTCGCTTGCACTCACTCACCGAATTACACACAACAATATGTTTTATAACACCAAGTTACTGGTGCATTTACATATTATCAATGTGCAACCAATTCGCAAGATACAACTCACACATCTCGGTTTCAAGAATATAAGATGTTATCGTCTCACTAATCACTCGAGATAGTGATCCAAGTGAGCGTGGGTTTAATCCAATGCTCAAATCATATTCATAAGCACTCATGAACATTGCAGCAAACATTTGATTATGTCTAATACTCTTTTAGACAATCCACACACCAATTCATGACAGTCTTCATTCATATCTACTTCCAACATATGAACGACTGTGGCCCGTTTGAATAATTCGATTATTCTTAATAAACTCAATTATTCTGGAAGTCAAAACATGCAAGGTGAAACACAAGAATAATACTAATCCCATATGGCCTCAAACCTTTGAGTATAAACAAAACACGTTTTATTTATCACCATATCGATTACTCATTATTTGTCGTTTCGGGTAATCAACTTCTTACTTGAATTCGAACACTTGTCCCATGCTCCTAGCATGCACACAATGTTTACCTATGGTTCTTACTTTTGTGAAATAGACAAATTGAACACGTTTCCAATCATTCTCATTTCACAACTCCAAATCCATTTTCTTAAGTGTAAGAATATCAAATTCTTGTTACTTATAGAATATACTAGATTCTAACACTTTATGCAACGATCCTTTTGTAATGTCACTGCACCAAAGTCTCAAAGACTATTGCCAATGATATTACAAATTCCTCTATCGGAGATTGTTACAAGACAATTCCTTAGATATGATGTCTCTCACTCAAAGTACATTCCTTTGAACATCCTTTTGCATAAAAGTTTCTAATCTAGACATAGATTTTCAATATTTACTTCCCAATATGGACACACTTCCATATTTTCCATATGACAACTAATTTCTTAATAGAATCTTATCTATTCGTAATGATGTCGATATTGTCCATCCAATATGGAAACATTTCCATAATTTCCAATACTATACTTCCAACTACTCACAAGCGACCAATTCTCGTCGAACTTCGAATCGTCCTTTGATAGTTGTTTAATTATTTTAGTCAGAACCAATTCTAGTCCCTTTTCCCTCTAAATGCGCTAGACATTTGGAAAATTTTAGAATGGTCAAACATTAAAGCATTTGCAATCGATCCTATAAAAGCGTATGGGACACGAAGCACAATGTTTTATTTTCTATGTTCTCAAAATTCGAATTGTGAAGAGGAATGCCGTAATCATAATCGAAACTTTAAGAACGCACATGAAGCATAATATTCTCTCCCTTAATTATAGCAAAACAACCTTTCAAATCTTACAACTTTGCAAAGTATGACTCTTGTTTTCTATAATTAATATTGCCAACTATGCAATACTTGCCTTAATAATCATACAATCATAACATTTATGCTCCCACTATCAACATAACACTTATGCTCCCACTAGCTTCGACATGTATTCATAAACATCTTAACTTTCAGAAAAACAATACTTATTGAATTTCTTAAGTTCATGTTTCTAATACTTAGTGCTTTGATAATCTTTTATCAAGGCTTCTTGAACTTATACACTTTTGCCTTAGATAGTTCATATGTGTGTCTTAACAATTAAGACTAATTGCCAAACCTCACAATTCAAATTATGGAAAGGGATGCCATAACCATGATCGAATTCGAGAATGCAATTTTACAATCACTATCTTTAAAATCTTTCTTAGTGAACGCATTTTCTCACAATCATTTTCATGAAGGAGGAAATCTTATGACACTTAGATTTAAACGGTGTATGTGTTCCTATCCATGTGAATTTGTTAAAAACCAAAGTTTACGACAAATTCAAACTCATATGGATCGAACTTTCTTAATCTTGATTTCTTGCCTTATGATAGCACAGCTGCCCACCACATCTTCCAAGTAGTTAAGTAGCTCACCTTTTCCTATCAATGTACTTTCCATTGAACAAGGTCCTTGCCTTTTATGCATTCAAATGAGATCTCATAAGACTCACATGCATAATTAACTCGATTGGATTTGCACAGAAACAAAATAATGTCTTCACGATAGGTTGTAAACCTCAACTTGTGTGCTAGTGATGATCAATAAGGTTTATTTGATTTGTTCTTGAAACCTTTCAAGACCATTAGGACTCCCACTGACTCCTTGACATATAAGATTCTTTTGTCAATAAACATTTCTTGACAAACAAATATTCAAGAGTTAGTGTAGTTTTTATCAAAACAATTCACAAATTGGTCCTAGTTGGTCTTTTGTCTTATCCAAGACATCACAACTTTCCACATTTGATGAATGTTATAAACCTTTAATACTTTTCACTCACATGTCACAATCTTAACTTTAAGACTTGTTATTGAACCGAAGTATGATAGACTTCTTGATTTAACCATTTCTTCAATCCTTGATCTCTCTTCTTAGACATACAATTGTACTAAGATTTACTTAGAGGATCAATTGAGATATGGTTCTTAATCATTGAGATCTATCATAAAGCATAAAAGCTACTCTCCCTTCTTCTTAGAATGGAGAAACTCTTATCTTTCTGCCTACTTGATTCTTCTTATTCGTTTTGCTATTGATCTAAACCCTTTAATCAATTCAAAATTACACTTAATCTTGTAAGTGTAATCATATTTACTAAGCCTTTACTAAATCATGACGAATATATTTGTTACTCTTATGGTGAACTTGATCAACACACAACTTTGCGTACTCGATCTCCTAATTCTTCACTTGACACTTTGTCAACGAATTTGTCTAATTTCCAAATACGAAATTTCTCATTCATCGTGCATCCACGTTGCATGATTCCAAGTTTCTGTCCAATTGAAACTTGGGCGATGAGAAACTCTCCCTATTTGGTAAATTCTTGACATTTCCATAAATAACATAACTAAGAATCATATCCATTCGTTGTAGAAATATTCAAACATCAATTTTCATAACGATTTCATTGCAAGGAAATAAACAAATAAATAAGTGAGTCAAAATTTATTTTATTTATAAAAGCAGCGGAAAAACATTTGTCCTTACAATGCAAAATCCATTGAAAACTATGTAAAAGAAATTTTCTAACAACTCTATCATAACTATCTAAGCTCAAAATCCAATCTTCAAGTCCATGCGATCGAGATCCATCACTTGTGATTAGATTCATCTTGCTCTCTTATCAAGCTTCCCTTCTTTTCACCGATCCTTCAAAACATTCAAATGCAATCTTATCACATCATGTATTAAGAATCAATGAATAGGAACTTAATGGAGTTAGATAGTGGATTCTTACCTAAAGCGTAGTCATACTTTTGACTCTCCCATCTCTTAGATCTCTTAGGTAAATAGGGCAACTTCGTCTCCAATGCCCCTTCTCTTGGCAATAAAAGCAAATTGACTCTTTTGGAACAACACATGGAACTACTTCAGACATCGCCTTTCTCTTATGATCAAACTTTTCGATCATTGCATGTCTTTCATTGCCATTGTCTATATCCATAGAGGTCTTGAAGGCAGATTCACCAATCAACTTTGCTTTTCTATTGCACCAAACCATTGCTGATTCAGCAGCAACAAGCATATAAGTGAGATCTATAAGGGTCATGTCGTAGCTCATCATATAGTACTCTCTTACGAACTTACTATATGAGTTGGGAAGTGACTGAAGAACCCAATCAACAGCCATTTCCTCATAGACAATGGATCCCAACATTCTTAACCTATCAATGTGTGACTTCATCCCTAAGACGTGTGCACACACTAACTTTCCCTCTTTATGTTTACTTGCCAAAAAGGCTTGAGTGATATTGAACCTTTCAATTTTACAATCTTGTGGGTTAGGGAGAATAATTGGAGGAGGAGGAGGAAGTGAAGCATGATTTCTTGTTCCTCGATCGAATCGTGGAATATCATCTTCATATGGAATGCTTGTTCCACAGGATTTGAGAAGACCATAGTTGTCGAACTTTGACATCGGGAGAAAAACGAATTCAAGTTAGTTGATTGATTGAGTCCTTGGTAAATCACCCAAATGAAATTCCAAGGCTAGGACCCAACACAATATCCTACAACTCGGGAAAGGTATGCCGTAACCCAAATCGCAGAACATTTGAAGGTAAGTGAATGACGATTCACTAATTTCCACCATGAAAAACGAAAAAAAATAAGTTTTAAATCTATGAAAACTCCTAGATCCTTTGAGATTCATTGAACATTTCAATGGCATGTTTAAATCTCGATATGCCCCTCTAGTTTGTGACTGGGATGCCGAGAATCACAAAGCGGGTGTGAATAACCATGCAAACTACATGGTGCCCTCACATGTTACAATCACCTATTCGATGTGTCGGTAAACCACACACGCTCCACCGAACTATGACAAACATTGAGTCACCCTTTGCTACCTTTGCTTAGAACCATTTAGTGTGCCGGTAAACCACACACGCTCCACTAACGTCTTCGCAAGGGCACAAAGTGTAATTTCATGGAATTGCATCAATTCACTTTTTGCCTAAGTAACTAAGATTGGGAATTTGAAAAACATTTAGTTACTTTGTATTTCATTATACTTATAATGGAAGGTTTCGTCCTATCCTACCCGTTCAGCTAACGACCCTCCACTAGTCAAGAGTGCGGTGGGTAAGAGTGGATACCCATTCAATCGCCATTTTATAGGCAATTTTCTTAAACACTCCTTATAGACCAGCTTCGTGAATGAGGCCTACTAACGGTAAGACTGACTTTTACTCATACATATATATAATGTTAGACTTTTAATGTTATATATAGTATAGAGTGTATTTTATACTTTTAAAATACTATATGGTTAACTTTAACAATTACACTTTTAATTCAATTAAAAGGTTAACCTAAACTTTTATGGATTTATTAAACCTCTTTTAATTATACTCCTTAATTAATTAATAAAACCATAAGGGTGTGATTTGAACTTTTCAAAACATTACTAGAGTTTTAGAATTTAACATTTCTAATTAAACCTTTTAATCAACTTTTAAATTCCAAAACTTAAGGGCAAGTTTTGAAACCTTTTTCAAAACATTAGGGTTTTAACTATTTAAATTTCAAAACTCCAAAACTTTTGGGTTCAAATTTAAACTATAAAACCTAAAGGGGAAAATATGAAACTTTTCATAACAACAAGGATCAAATAACAAATAATCTAAACTAACATTTAGTTACATAATTATCCATATTTGATTTGTTTAATGATTTCTTGCATAACAATTTATCAATTTACTCAAAATAATTAATCAATTATTTTATAAGGAAACAATTATATTGTTAATTGATAATTATCTTTATTTAGGTCAAGAATATATCATAAAATCGGATTTATATTGATCTAACATGATAAGGTAACTATCCATATGCAAAAACAGCAAGAAATCTCGAGATAAGCATTATCTGACGCTCGAACTCGCCGAGTACCACACTGTACTCGCCGAGTTGAGGTCTACTCGCCAAGTACACTGTGGTACTCGCCGAGTTCCTCAGCCATAAAGCCCCAAAAACGATTTTTCCAGTTATACAATGCATCAATACAATTGAAACCAAGCTAGGCTCTGATACCACTGATGGGTTTTGGTCATAAGACATCCTATGTGCTCATACAAACCCTAATGCTTGGATCTAGGTTTCTCTATTGTACATGCTTTGAATCCAAGACTATAAACCCTAATTCTAGCATACAAGTAATCATATTAATATGTAATTAGGTTTAAGAACATACCTTGATTGTTATGTAGCAATAACAATCCCAATTCCACCTTGGATTGACTTTGGAATACTTAGAGTCACAAGTGTCACTCCTCTAATGGCTCACAAACACCATAAGCAAATGGAGAAGGTATAAAGAGAGAGGTGAGAGGTTAGAATTCGTATCTAGGACCTCTTGGGAAGGGATACACGAATTCATGACCCTAGGGGTGTTTATATAGGTGTAGAGATAGGGTTTCAGTCATTATCCTTATCTAGTTGATTATCCATTAAGCAACCAATAAGATAATCCTTGAATCCTTATCATACTCGAATTCTAAGGCTTTCCAACCTTAAATTCGTCCACCATATAAATAAGATAATCCTTACCTTATTTTGTAACTATCACATAATTACAAATCAGCCCCTCTAGTTTAATTAATTACATTTGATCACAAAACTAATTCTTAATTAATTATTGACCAATATTAATTAAACAAATATGATTTCTCCTTTAATATATTATTCTTATAACATATTAATAAATCATATTATCCTCTCTCTCTCTCTTTATTCATTTCTCCAATCAAGTTGCTTTGGTGAAGGCAACCCAAAAGGACCATGCACCATCGGGTCAAGTACATACCAAAATAGTTATGGACTTAGACACTAATCCAACACCAATGGCTTATGAGGTTCCATGCAAGTAGTAGAAAGGTCTTAATGGATTAAGACCTTGGATTAAGAACATTATGGACATCCAAAGTGATAAAGTTTGAGACTTTATGAGTCCCAGATGGATCTGAAGTTTGGGTTTAAGAGCTTAAGCCATTAAGCACTTATGAGGGTTTTTGTTCAGTTTGCGAACGCCCCACATAGGAATCTGTACGCTCAGCGTATAGGGTCAACGGCCCCGTCTTCTAGTCAACATGATTCAAGGTACACCCCGCGTACTAGAGGAGTACGCCTAGCGTACACCCTCTGTTGGGCTTTGATTTTTGGTCTATTTATGGGCTAGCTGGACTTGGGCCTTGGCTGGACATTATGGATATGGTGTTTTGGGCCAAGTTTTGTTAATGGATCTTGGATTTAGGCCCAATTAGGTAGTTGGGTCCAATTTGGAAAGTTGGGCCAATGATGGGCCTTCTTATATTATGGACTTATGGATCATGGGTTTGGTATTGAGCCATGGCCCAAATTAGAGTGAAGGAAAACTAGGCTATTGTTATAAGGGATTCTTGGTCAAAAAATTTATATTCCCGTTTATTGACTTGTTATTAGCTATTTTGGATAGTTCGGGATTATCGGTGAGACGGTGGTTCGGGAATCTGCTCCTTCGGTTCAGATCGAGTTATCCTCAATATATCAACAGGGTCTAAGGCACCAAGGTTGGCCCTTTCTCGGATTGTATACTGATTTTGTTTTATATGCTTATCGATCTGTTAGATCTGCATCCTGGCAGTTAGGATGGTATATTGTTAGTGACCGGTTAAGTCAGTATCCTAGTCAGGAGGTTGCTATGTTATATGATTTGTTAGATCGGTTTGTTTGACTATGGACTATTATGTGATTACTTTGTTATACGTGCACATGGTTGTTTGTTTGGGGTTGGGTTGATGCGAGTCCTGCTTTGTGCTGTAGGCCAACATACCCAGGGCGGACCAGATAGACTGCTGACCGGGGAGGGCACATAGTTAGGCCGAAGGCCCAACGAGCGGTTCGGATAGGCTGAAGGCCTGAGAGGGCGGTTCAAATGTGCCAAGGCTCGGAGAGTGGACCAGACAGACTGAAGGTACAATGTGGGCAGTCCAGTCATACTATAGACTCAGGGAGTGGACCAGGTGGAATGAATGCCCGATACGGGCGGACCAGCCACACTGTAGACTCGAGATGCATGGTTGTTTTGTATTTGTTGATACGATATGATTATGGTTATATGAGGTTGGTATTTTGGAGTACTCACTTAGCCTCGGAATTACAATTTCAGTTTATTGTTTCAAGTACATCATGGGATCGCGGCAAGGCGAAGGCGTGATCGTACAGCTCCTCATGATTTGTTTATGTTTCTGGGAAAACTCTGATGTTTAAACTATTTTGAAAACAAATTGTAATAATTGAATGGTTTTATATGAATTAAAAGGTTTTAAATTTGCTCGAATTTTATGGATGTTACAGATCCAACATCGGTCTACACACCCTGTTCATGAGATCCATGGACACTGTTGGGGCATTGGTGAGCCCGAATGGCATCACCACAAACTCATAGTGTTAGTACCGTCTCCTAAAAGATGCCTTCGGTACATCCTAATCCCTAATCCTCATCTGATGATACCCTAACCGAAGATCAATCTTGGAAAACCAAGACGCGCCCTGCAGCTGATCTAACAAATCATCGATCCTCGGGAGTTGATAACGGTTCTTTACTGTTACGTTGTTCAGCTCATGATAGTCAATGCACATCCTGTGTGACTCGTCCTTCTTCTTCATAAACAGGATCGGTGCTCCCCATGGTGAACTGCTCGGAAGAATAAACCCTTGGTCTAGCGGCTCCTGAAGCTGCAGAGATAGCTCCTGCATCTCGGGTGGAGCTAGCTGGTATGGTGCCTTAGCTATTGGAGCGGCACCCGGTACAAAATTGATGTGAAACTCCACTTGCCTCTCCATAGGCACACCAAGCAACTCCTCGGGAAAGACATCCTGATAATCCTGTACAGCCGGAACACTTCCCAAATATGTTGAAGTCTCGGCCCTTGTATACGAGATATACACCAAAAATCGTGCACATCCCTGATGGAGAAGTCTCCTAGCCCTTGGAGCTGAACAGATGGTTGGACCCTACCCAGTTCTCCCCCACTTAGGGTTCGAACCCTCAAGAGTTGGTGCTCGTAGTTTATCATGGCTCCATTGGCCCATAACCAGTCCATTCCGACGATCATCTTCAACCCTCGCAACGGTATTGGAAACAGATCAACACTGAACCTCTCCCCAAACACATTCATGACACAGTCCTGACATCGATTGAAGCCATTCAATGAATTTTTTGATTCAAATGTCCAAGATGTTGTCCATTTGGACCCCCCAAAGTGTTAAAGTGAAGTTTGGAGGCGTCTCGCCAAAGACGTTAAAGAAGGGCATTTTTGGAAAGCATTGTGTTTTCGTGTTTTTAATTTGAATAAATGAGTTTGGAAGATATTTTTGGGATTCAAAAGAGTTGTTTTTGAAGAAATCAAGAGTTTCTAGGTGTTTGGGGCCTTTCAAATCAAGAACGGGTGAAAAACGAAGAAAAATGAAGCAAAAATGAAGATCAGGATCAGGGGGTTGCGCGACCCGCGTGCTGTTGCGCGGGTGGGTTGCGCGGCCAGGTGTGATGAAGCGACATTGGCCCAAGACTTAACTGCAAGGTCTGCGCGACCCGCATGCTACACTGCACGACCCGCGCACTGTGCTGGGCAATTTGGGCTATTTTTGGCTATTATTTGACCAGGTGTTGACCAAAGGTTTTAATGAGTTGACCTTTTGACTTTTCTTGACCAACATTGACCGAAATTGACCCTTTTTGACCCATAGATTAAAATGTTCAGCTTCTCTTCTTCTTCATTTAATCATCTTGACCTCCCACTCCATTCCTCTCATATAACCTTCCAGCACCCACCTCGCTCGAAAATTCAAGATTGGCAGAGTTCTACCGATCGTAATTTCACGAAACCACCACCACAGACATTTCCCGCCGCCCGACCC
The DNA here is from genome assembly GCF_052625555.1 of Lactuca saligna. Taxonomy (NCBI): domain Eukaryota; kingdom Viridiplantae; phylum Streptophyta; class Magnoliopsida; order Asterales; family Asteraceae; genus Lactuca; species Lactuca saligna. The sequence continues at coordinate 40,059,002 of NC_136423.1, forward strand.
TCCGATTTAGGTCCTTTCCGCCCTTTCCTTAAGCATTGAGGACAATGCTTGTTCTTAAGCTTGGGGTGGGGCATTTCCCTTTTTTTTTCTTACTCTTTTTTCATGCATTTTTAATTAGGTTGCATAACATTTTAGTTTTAAGCTAATTTTCATTCATTTTTTTAATTCCAAAAAGATTTTATTTTCTTCTTTTCCACTTTTTATTTTTGCATAACATTTAGCTTAAGACATTAGCATTCATGCATTTTTGTTGTTTGTTTATTCTCACCTCTCTTGGATGCCATGGAACAGGTTCACAGTTATTGTATCATTATTGGTCCAGGATCTTGTTGCTATCTCACCCATCGAATCGGGACCACTAGCTGCAGTTTGGGATTTCATACTTGGGATCAGATGCTGGTAGCTTAAAGGGGTAAGTGATCATGGCCAGGTAGTTTCATGAAGAATTATGCATACAATACTAACAACTGTAGGATATACTATAGCAATGGGTGTTCTTAGCCTTGCGGTCACAACCGCGGAGAGGATCACACTTGATCATGTTTGAACTGTTAGGATGAAGCATTGGTGCTTGTCCCCGAGTAGAATCCATATCCGGTCTCTTTACATCACCATATCTTTTTGCGATTTTCTTAGAATTTAGAGAGTCTTTTAGTCCACATTTGGACATTTTCATTATCTTTGAAAAACCACAAGTTTGAAAAGGAGCTTACATTACATCTTTATGCTCCACACATGGTCATTTTCACACTTAGGCCATTCGGATTATATCATTACCCTTTCGGTTCCACCTACACACCTTTGGGAACCAAATTTTGAGTCAAAGGGTTTTCTCATCAAAAAAAAACAAAAAACAAAAAAAAAAAAACAAAAACAAAAACAAAAACAAAAACAAAATGAAGCATGAAAATTTTCAGTTGCAACTATCTTAGATAGGTGGCCGGTTCAATTATTGAACAAATTTCTCAACATCTTGGTCACCCGGCGTTTGATATTCATTTATTTAGGTATGTTTTATTGTATATAGATCGAGTTGTTTTTCGCAAATTGGTGATGTTAGAGAGACTGTCGAGTCGGATACTACGGGAGGTTTGGGCCAACACTAAGTGAACTGATTCCTACAACGGTGCCCGAGCGATTAAACCTAGTTACACATGAGAGAAACCGGCAAACGTGAGATCAGAGTGTACACCTAAAGAAGAGCTCCACCCGAGCCCATCCAGTTGCTTTCTCCCTACTACAGATGTTCTTCATTGTATACATGTTCCATTGAGGCTGCGACTGCTCATCCCTCCTTACTCACCTAAAGGAGTTGTCCTGGCTGTGGTTTATGGTTCCATTGTCATCGGATGAAAAAGTTGTGAGATAGCAACGGAATCAATTCTGACCATGTTGACTAACGTCGAACAGGTTCCATGGTTCTATCCATTCTTTTTATTTCTAGGGTAGTTCATCCCAAGTTCATTTAGTCTTGTCTTACTTGAGGACAAGTAAGGTTTAAGCTTGGGGTGATTTGATAGCTTCATTTTATTTACTTATTTTTATAGTTTATTTTAGTACATTTCATTCGCATTTTAGTTAACTTTCATGCATATTTTCCCTTTTGTTATTTTTATGACCATTTCGGGGTACTTTCTAGTTTCTTGAGCATTATTGCAGATTTTCTTGGAAACTAGCGGGGCGGCACTCTTGCGAGGCGATTGGGCTTGAAGGGAATTGGAGATTTCATGCTTGATGGCTATGAAGGTGATTCATGGGGTGGACTTGTCAATTGCTTGAAGGCTTGGAAGAATTGAGCTTTAAATTTGAAAGATGCGGGGGAACATTCAAGCGTATGAAAATTATTAATCGGGCGAGTTCACGAGCTTTGGAGGATTTAGAGAGGTCAAATTGGGCTTTAAATGAAGAAAAACTTGAAGAAAATGGGCTAGGAGGTGATTGGATTCGATCTGGGCTAGTGGGATATGCTTTAGAGGCCCAAAATCTCAAAGGAGCCCATGTCAGGTACCACCCGCGCAACCCACCCGCGCAGCAGCACGCGGGTCGCGCAAGGCCCTGCAGGGGCAATTTCGGAATTCCTTCTTTTGAGCTATTTGAGGAAGGTTGGTGCCCATCTTTTGCATACACTTGCACATCCGATTTTTGGAGATTCTCTCTGGAGTTTTGGAGACTTTTGAAGGCCAAGAACCCTTGAAGAACATCATATTTTTACCTCTTGATTCTTGCTTAATGTTTGGTACAATTTTCTCTAACTTTGTTTCTTTGTGTTTAGCCATGCTTGGCTAAACTAATCTTGGTTGACTTTTGGTTAATCCTTTGAACTTTTGTTGAATGTTGAAGAATCCATGAACATGTTCTTGAATCTTTATGGAAATGTTTTGTGTTTTAACATCTTATCATTACTTGTATGTTTTAGTTCATGAGTTTAAATGTGTTTGTGGTGATTAGTTGCCTAATTTCTTGATTAAGTAAAGGATCCTCAAATTAGCAAGCAACAAATGATTTTTGTGTTGTTTTTACTTCACACAATCATAAAAACATTTCCTCCAACATGGTGGTGAAAGCATTTGACCCCTCTTGGATTTGGTGACTTTTTGGTTCTTAATGCTAGTTGACTTTCACTAATTACATGCTATTTGGAATTAGTGACTTTGACTAAGGAAATTGTTATGAGCTTCTCTAGCCATTTCAACAATTAAGAAAAGTCTAGGTAATCTCAAGCTTCTTGGATTACTATAGTCAAATTGAGGATTTAAAACAAGTATTGCACCATTGAATTCTAATGATATGTTCATCAAAAGTCAAAGTGAGAAAACTTTAAGTCAACCATCTTTCCCTTATTGATTTTACATCAAATTCTTATTTTTGTTGCAATTGTCTATTTAAATCATAGTTAATTCTAGTTAGCTTCAAGTATTTCAAAACACCAAAACCCCCCATTTTATTTTTTTATTGTTATTTTACAAGTATTTTTACAAAGAGATTTTTCATAAAGTTAGAAATTGAACCAATCTCCGTGGATTCGATCCCTTTACCACTATACACTATTTAGTGTGTAACATTTAGGGTTATTATTTGTGTTGGCCTCGACAACCACCACCCCCGAATCAAAAAGAACATGTGCTGACATACCATTGACCAAAAAGGTCCCATCCACAACGTCCGGTGCTTCCCGTGTCTCCTCAGTAGTCAACTGAAATGCGCGACTCTTCACCGTAGGAGCATCCGCCTTGACAGGGAGGCCATCAGTGAACCTCATTGTGGTGGGCGTAGGCACCGCCACTGCTCCTCCTCCTCCCTGTAACCTTGGGCAATCATCATTTTTATGGCCAACCTAGTTACAGTTGAAACATATCAAGCCATTCTTGGGGGTGTCCCTACTCGTGTGGCCTGGGTGACCACATGTATAACATACCGGGCCCGTCCCCCGATAAACTCCACTCTGCGTTTCCCGCACTTGTCACACCGGTCACGGCCCTACTAGCCCCTACTCGAAGAATCAAAGGTCTTAGGCTTTTTATCCTGACCCACAGTTCCTGGACCTGCTCTGGCTTTCGCTTAGTGTGAAGCTCCATCTCTATCTCCTACTCTCAGGCCTTCTCCACCATCTCATTCAGGGTCTTGCACCCTGTAAAGCTCATAAACTCATGGATATCATCCCTTAGCACGGAATGATACCTCATCCTCCTCATATCCTCATTCGCAGTGTACTACGGGATCAACAATGCTCATTCCTGAAACTTGGCAGTGATCTCCGCCACAGTCTCGGTGGTCTCTTGTAGCTCCTGATACTCCCTCACTAACTGTTGCACCTCAATAGATGATGAAAACTCTAGATCAAAGTGTCTAACAAAATTTGCCCATGTCATCTTAGCCACACCGGTTGCTCCCACCTGGCTAGTCACCTCCTCCCACCAATCCATGGCTCGATCCCTCAGCATACACGAGGCAAACCCTACCTTTGTTGCATCACGGAAAAAGCTCGTGTGATGGGCATTTTCCATGTCTGTCACCCAGTGTTGACTAGCTATGGGGTCCCTGACCACAAAGAACTTAGGCGCTCAACACGTCTTGATCCCTAAACAAGGGAGTTCGGGCCCCGACCTGGCCTGCAATAATCTTGGCTTGAAAAGACTGGAGCCACTCCTCCATTATCTCCATCATCCCTTCCTTGACTGTCCTAAAAATCGTTGGTCTAATGACAAGGATGCCTCTCGTGACCTCGACTGCAATAATGCCGTTGCCGGGGATTGGTTTATTTTTAATCAATTTGTTTCTCTATGCCTAGATCTCATTGTGCAGGTACTCAAATTTAAATTCTTGAAATTAAAAAAAAAAAAAGAAGAAGTATGGTTCGGAGATGAACACTCCTTGCACCGAAGAGCGACTTTCTGAGCTAGCTCAGTTAGTTATGATGATTGAAAGTAACCAAAGTGTGCAGCCCACACCTCTTCTTTGCGATTTTTGTGCCCAAAATGGACATCATTCCGACCTGTGTTCATATTTACAAGGAGAATGGGGAGACGTGCAAGAGAAGGGAAGCTACTATTTGTCAAACCAATCGAGTTATGATCAACCTCAACATGATTAATGGTGGGACAACAACCAAGTTTGGGGAAATAACCAATACCAAAACCCATACCAAACTTGGGGAAATAACCAATACCCACCAACTCCACTGTTCCAAGAACCCTATCCTTACCCTCCTCAACAAACTGAAACGCCAAGCATGTCCTTAGAGGACATTGTTAAAAGCATTGCCACTTCTACCCAAATTTTTCAGGAAACAACCCAAGCTAGCCTCAAAAGCTTAGAGCAACAAATAACACAAATTTCTCAATCAATTAGTTTAATGGAAGCTCAAGACAAATTACCATCCGAAAAGAGCCCATTGCATAGTGCATGTTCCATTCCTTTGAATGATGAGAAAATTTTTGATGGCCCAAGAGTGTTATATGAAGAAGAGGAAGAAGAAGTAGAAGTGGAAGAAGTTGTCAAAGAGGAAGAAGAAATTGAGAATGTTGTCAATGAAACTATAAACGAAGTAATAAGGGTTAACGGAAGAGAGATTGAGCCACCCACTACCAATGAGAAACTAACTCTAGTGGTAGAACAATCACAAGATCCGGAAACGATAAATCTGCCGGACCCTTCAAAGGATACCTATCCCGAGAAAGAAGACGCCCAACCGGTCACCTACTCAACCACCATGTCAAAGAGGGAAGAGTTGGTCACCTTACTAAACAAGTACAAGAAAGAATAGGGTTGGATGATTGCTATTATCAAAGGTCTGAGTCCGGTATGGTTCTCCCGTAAAAAGAAAGTCAAATACAAGAAAAGAGTCCCAATGGAGGTGCGGAAATTAAAAAATGTCGACACGGGGAAAACTTACAAGGTTAATGGACATCGATTGAAGCCATTCAATGAATTTTTTGATTCAAATGTCCAAGATGTTGTCCATTTGGACCCCCCAAAGTGTTAAAGTGAAGTTTGGAGGCGTCTCGCCAAAGACGTTAAAGAAGGGCATTTTTGGAAAGCATTGTGTTTTCGTGTTTTTAATTTGAATAAATGAGTTTGGAAGATATTTTTGGGATTCAAAAGAGTTGTTTTTGAAGAAATCAAGAGTTTCTAGGTGTTTGGGGCCTTTCAAATCAAGAACGGGTGAAAAACGAAGAAAAATGAAGCAAAAATGAAGATCAGGATCAGGGGGTTGCGCGACCCGCGTGCTGTTGCGCGGGTGGGTTGCGCGGCCAGGTGTGATGAAGCGACATTGGCCCAAGACTTAACTGCAAGGTCTGCGCGACCCGCGTGCTACACTGCGCGACCCGCGCACTGTGCTGGGCAATTTGGGCTATTTTTGGCTATTATTTGACCAGGTGTTGACCAAAGGTTTTAATGAGTTGACCTTTTGACTTTTCTTGACCAACATTGACCGAAATTGACCCTTTTTGACCCATAGATTAAAATGTTCAGCTTCTCTTCTTCTTCATTTAATCATCTTGACCTCCCACTCCATTCCTCTCATATAACCTTCCAGCACCCACCTCGCTCGAAAATTCAAGATTGGCAGAGTTCTACCGATCGTAATTTCACGAAACCACCGCCACAGACATTTCCCGCACCCCGACCCTCCGATTTAGGTCCTTTCCGCCCTTTCCTTAAGCATTGAGGACAATGCTTGTTCTTAAGCTTGGGGTGGGGCATTTCCCTTTTTTTTTCTTACTCTTTTTTCATGCATTTTTAATTAGGTTGCATAACATTTTAGTTTTAAGCTAATTTTCATTCATTTTTTTAATTCCAAAAAGATTTTATTTTCTTCTTTTCCACTTTTTATTTTTGCATAACATTTAGCTTAAGACATTAGCATTCATGCATTTTTGTTGTTTGTTTATTCTCACCTCTCTTGGATGCCATGGAACAGGTTCACAGTTATTGTATCATTATTGGTCCAGGATCTTGTTGCTATCTCACCCATCGAATCGGGACCACTAGCTGCAGTTTGGGATTTCATACTTGGGATCAGATGCTGGTAGCTTAAAGGGGTAAGTGATCATGGCCAGGTAGTTTCATGAAGAATTATGCATACAATACTAACAACTGTAGGATATACTATAGCAATGGGTGTTCTTAGCCTTGCGGTCACAACCGCGGAGAGGATCACACTTGATCATGTTTGAACTGTTAGGATGAAGCATTGGTGCTTGTCCCCGAGTAGAATCCATATCCGGTCTCTTTACATCACCATATCTTTTTGCGATTTTCTTAGAATTTAGAGAGTCTTTTAGTCCACATTTGGACATTTTCATTATCTTTGAAAAACCACAAGTTTGAAAAGGAGCTTACATTACATCTTTATGCTCCACACATGGTCATTTTCACACTTAGGCCATTCGGATTATATCATTACCCTTTCGGTTCCACCTACACACCTTTGGGAACCAAATTTTGAGTCAAAGGGTTTTCTCATCAAAAAAAAACAAAAAACAAAAAAAAAAAAACAAAAACAAAAACAAAAACAAAAACAAAATGAAGCATGAAAATTTTCAGTTGCAACTATCTTAGATAGGTGGCCGGTTCAATTATTGAACAAATTTCTCAACATCTTGGTCACCCGGCGTTTGATATTCATTTATTTAGGTATGTTTTATTGTATATAGATCGAGTTGTTTTTCGCAAATTGGTGATGTTAGAGAGACTGTCGAGTCGGATACTACGGGAGGTTTGGGCCAACACTAAGTGAACTGATTCCTACAACGGTGCCCGAGCGATTAAACCTAGTTACACATGAGAGAAACCGGCAAACGTGAGATCAGAGTGTACACCTAAAGAAGAGCTCCACCCGAGCCCATCCAGTTGCTTTCTCCCTACTACAGATGTTCTTCATTGTATACATGTTCCATTGAGGCTGCGACTGCTCATCCCTCCTTACTCACCTAAAGGAGTTGTCCTGGCTGTGGTTTATGGTTCCATTGTCATCGGATGAAAAAGTTGTGAGATAGCAACGGAATCAATTCTGACCATGTTGACTAACGTCGAACAGGTTCCATGGTTCTATCCATTCTTTTTATTTCTAGGGTAGTTCATCCCAAGTTCATTTAGTCTTGTCTTACTTGAGGACAAGTAAGGTTTAAGCTTGGGGTGATTTGATAGCTTCATTTTATTTACTTATTTTTATAGTTTATTTTAGTACATTTCATTCGCATTTTAGTTAACTTTCATGCATATTTTCCCTTTTGTTATTTTTATGACCATTTCGGGGTACTTTCTAGTTTCTTGAGCATTATTGCAGATTTTCTTGGAAACTAGCGGGGCGGCACTCTTGCGAGGCGATTGGGCTTGAAGGGAATTGGAGATTTCATGCTTGATGGCTATGAAGGTGATTCATGGGGTGGACTTGTCAATTGCTTGAAGGCTTGGAAGAATTGAGCTTTAAATTTGAAAGATGCGGGGGAACATTCAAGCGTATGAAAATTATTAATCGGGCGAGTTCACGAGCTTTGGAGGATTTAGAGAGGTCAAATTGGGCTTTAAATGAAGAAAAACTTGAAGAAAATGGGCTAGGAGGTGATTGGATTCGATCTGGGCTAGTGGGATATGCTTTAGAGGCCCAAAATCTCAAAGGAGCCCATGTCAGGTACCACCCGCGCAACCCACCCGCGCAGCAGCACGCGGGTCGCGCAAGGCCCTGCAGGGGCAATTTCGGAATTCCTTCTTTTGAGCTATTTGAGGAAGGTTGGTGCCCATCTTTTGCATACACTTGCACATCCGATTTTTGGAGATTCTCTCTGGAGTTTTGGAGACTTTTGAAGGCCAAGAACCCTTGAAGAACATCATATTTTTACCTCTTGATTCTTGCTTAATGTTTGGTACAATTTTCTCTAACTTTGTTTCTTTGTGTTTAGCCATGCTTGGCTAAACTAATCTTGGTTGACTTTTGGTTAATCCTTTGAACTTTTGTTGAATGTTGAAGAATCCATGAACATGTTCTTGAATCTTTATGGAAATGTTTTGTGTTTTAACATCTTATCATTACTTGTATGTTTTAGTTCATGAGTTTAAATGTGTTTGTGGTGATTAGTTGCCTAATTTCTTGATTAAGTAAAGGATCCTCAAATTAGCAAGCAACAAATGATTTTTGTGTTGTTTTTACTTCACACAATCATAAAAACATTTCCTCCAACATGGTGGTGAAAGCATTTGACCCCTCTTGGATTTGGTGACTTTTTGGTTCTTAATGCTAGTTGACTTTCACTAATTACATGCTATTTGGAATTAGTGACTTTGACTAAGGAAATTGTTATGAGCTTCTCTAGCCATTTCAACAATTAAGAAAAGTCTAGGTAATCTCAAGCTTCTTGGATTACTATAGTCAAATTGAGGATTTAAAACAAGTATTGCACCATTGAATTCTAATGATATGTTCATCAAAAGTCAAAGTGAGAAAACTTTAAGTCAACCATCTTTCCCTTATTGATTTTACATCAAATTCTTATTTTTGTTGCAATTGTCTATTTAAATCATAGTTAATTCTAGTTAGCTTCAAGTATTTCAAAACACCAAAACCCCCCATTTTATTTTTTTATTGTTATTTTACAAGTATTTTTACAAAGAGATTTTTCATAAAGTTAGAAATTGAACCAATCTCCGTGGATTCGATCCCTTTACCACTATACACTATTTAGTGTGTAACATTTAGGGTTATTATTTGTGTTGGCCTCGACAACCACCACCCCCGAATCAAAAAGAACATGTGCTGACATACCATTGACCAAAAAGGTCCCATCCACAACGTCCGGTGCTTCCCGTGTCTCCTCAGTAGTCAACTGAAATGCGCGACTCTTCACCGTAGGAGCATCCGCCTTGACAGGGAGGCCATCAGTGAACCTCATTGTGGTGGGCGTAGGCACCGCCACTGCTCCTCCTCCTCCCTGTAACCTTGGGCAATCATCATTTTTATGGCCAACCTAGTTACAGTTGAAACATATCAAGCCATTCTTGGGGGTGTCCCTACTCGTGTGGCCTGGGTGACCACATGTATAACATACCGGGCCCGTCCCCCGATAAACTCCACTCTGCGTTTCCCGCACTTGTCACACCGGTCACGGCCCTACTAGCCCCTACTCGAAGAATCAAAGGTCTTAGGCTTTTTATCCTGACCCACAGTTCCTGGACCTGCTCTGGCTTTCGCTTAGTGTGAAGCTCCATCTCTATCTCCTACTCTCAGGCCTTCTCCACCATCTCATTCAGGGTCTTGCACCCTGTAAAGCTCATAAACTCATGGATATCATCCCTTAGCACGGAATGATACCTCATCCTCCTCATATCCTCATTCGCAGTGTACTACGGGATCAACAATGCTCATTCCTGAAACTTGGCAGTGATCTCCGCCACAGTCTCGGTGGTCTCTTGTAGCTCCTGATACTCCCTCACTAACTGTTGCACCTCAATAGATGATGAAAACTCTAGATCAAAGTGTCTAACAAAATTTGCCCATGTCATCTTAGCCACACCGGTTGCTCCCACCTGGCTAGTCACCTCCTCCCACCAATCCATGGCTCGATCCCTCAGCATACACGAGGCAAACCCTACCTTTGTTGCATCACGGAAAAAGCTCGTGTGATGGGCATTTTCCATGTCTGTCACCCAGTGTTGACTAGCTATGGGGTCCCTGACCACAAAGAACTTAGGCGCTCAACACATCTTGATCCCTAAACAAGGGAGTTCGGGCCCCGACCTGGCCTGCAATAATCTTGGCTTGAAAAGACTGGAGCCACTCCTCCATTATCTCCATCATCCCTTCCTTGACTGTCCTAAAAATCGTTGGTCTAATGACAAGGATGCCTCTCGTGACCTCGACTGCAATAATGCCGTGCAACCTCTCATCAATGGGCTCGGTACCGTAGCCCAACCCAGATCCTGATCCTGACCCCCTTGCTCTGTGACATGTCACAACCATCCTGATCCAAAATATCATAAAACAAATTATCAAGATACCACATTTGTTCTCCTTAGAGCTTCCAGAGAATTAGTTTGGGTACAGGTCATGTGCCATCGACCTCGCTTTTTATTTCTTGTTGTAAATCTTCCTAGGTAGATGTTTATGGCTCGTATCCTATTTCTTTCTTGTTTGGAGTCTTCTCAAAGTGCTCAAATGTTTCAAATCCGAAAGTGCTAGTTCATTCATCGACCTTTTTGTCCTTCTTTTTCTGGAAAGCTGATTCTTGATTTTTGAGTGGTGGAAGAATTAGAGTTCTAGATCCTCGGGTCATAAATCACTTAAACAAAAACAAAAGCACATCAAATTAATAAAAATGAACTCACTGTTTAGTGACCATGACATGGCCAAATATGTCCACGATGTGGCTGCTGAACAGACATAAAAATTAAATTAACGCAGAAAAATAATTTTTTGCAGTTTTTACCCCACAAAAAGGATCGAATAACTAAAACCAATTAAACTAAAAATCAAATAAGTCGTTCCTCGACAACGACGCCAAAAATTTGATGTGCACAAAATATACCTATCAACTTTTAAATTTATAAATCTAACTGACTTAACTAATTTATGCACCTATAGGCAGTATAACCAGTCGGATTATAGAATAGCTTAGTTAATTCAGGTATCGAACACAGAGAACAAAATTTAATTAATTAAAATAACTACTTCTAATTATACTAAGAAAACAAACTTTAAATTGGAGGTTTTCCTGATTTTGCAAGATTAGAATAACTTAATTCAATTCAAACAACTATTAAAATAAAACAAGTAAGAAAACGATTTTTGCTTCAAGATCAACGAGTACTTATGTTCAGTTTCAATTTCCCCCTATCCTACGGTTGATTTCTAATGAATGGATTTTATTTATTACCAATTCGTTAATTTACTAGTTATTATGATCAAATACGTAGATGTATCAATTTATGAATTACCATGCTGATATGTGCATATTTAGTGTGTATTAAGTGTAGTTTATTATTCATATATTAGCTAAATTGTTGCATATTATGGACAAAAGGTACTTAAAAGTGTTAAATTATGTTTTTCAGTCCAAATATGAAGCTCGGAAGCGAAAGGAAGCAAGAGAAGTGGTTAAGAGATCAAGAGTGGAAAGAAGAAAGAAAACAACCAAAAAAAAAGCTTCTACTCGTCGAGTTGCCTCTTGACTCGACGAGTCCGGTCGCGGATTCAGAAAGATAAACATTCGGAAGTCAAGACAGTTATCAGGTTACGACTAATGTGAGAGGGACTCGACGAGTCACCATATGACTCGACGAGTTGGTATGCATATATAAAGATAACTCTATAATGCGAAAAGGGGAGAATTCGGGGAAGTTTGAGAAGTGTTTAGCTGCGAAAAAGAAGCCAGAAGAACCCTAGAAGTCGACCAAAGAAGCTAGAATCCAATTCCAGGAGTAATTGAGGCGTAATTTCATCATTCTACTTAATTCTTTTGTTTTGTCAATATGATTAAGCAACTTGAACTTATTTGTTTGCTGTTATTCACCTTAGTTATGAACTAAATTCTTTATACTTCTGTTTGGGGATACAAAGTTGACAATATGGTTTGATTGATTGGTAGGATTAATTCTAAGTTGGTGATTAATTGTTATTTTAGCTTGCTAAAGAACCTTGTGTATGAATGATAATTTATTTTCTGTTAATAGGAAGATAATTGATTAGCATGAACATCTATTAATTATCAACCTCATATGATAAGTGACCACTATATCATATGTCTAGGATTAATGAATATGAAACTAGGATTAATAAGGAAATTGAGTAAATTCATGTGCAAGCTTGTAAGATGACTATCGAACAAGAGGTTAATTAAGAATAACAAATTAATTAGCTATTGCAAGTCTAACTTAACCCGAATAATTAATCTAGTAAATATAATTAAGTTAAGCAATTGGCCACTGTTTGAATTAGTTTATTTGCTAAGGATTAGGGTAGTGAACACAACTTAATCACTTGAATCGGTAACCAACGAAAGAATTAATCCATTGCACTATTACCTTAAAAGCAACCATAAAGTTAACCGAGTTGAACTAAACAGAAGTTTCTTTCCCATTATTGAATCTAGTTAATTTGTTCTTTTCTAGCCTTGCATTAGTTTTGTTTAGTAAGTTTCTAGTCTTGTAAAACTAGAGAAAAACCCTTATTTGCTAAAGTAATTTAGATAGAATTAGTTTTTAATTTAATTTGCCGTTCCCTGTGTTCGATACCCTGCTTATTTAGCTATACCACAATTGATAGGTTCACTGCCTTTTGTGTGTTATTTGATAATTAAAGTAGGATTAAAACTAAGTGAGTTTTACACACATCAAGTTTTTGGCGCCGTTGCCGGGGAATGGTTCTAAAATTAGCATTAAATTCTAATTCAATCGATCCTTTGTGTAAGATTCATCTTACACAAAGTTAATTTCCATTTCAATTTTTGTTTAAGTTTTAATTTAAAAAAAAAAAAAAAAAAAAAAAAAAAAAAAAAAAACACTGATTTTAACGTGAACTCACCGAGTGCATTCGCCCCGACTCGGCGAGTCTGACGCTGAATCAGATTAAATTTTTGTTCTTTTTTACGCGTTCTGTTTTGTTTTAAGTTGCAGTTAGTTCATGACCCGAGGATCTGCTACGCCTCTAATTCCTCCTCTTGAAGATCCGGAAACCGCATTAAGAAGAAACAAGGGCAAAACCGTTGGAGAAACCACTTCTTCAAAGAACTCACCACTCAAAAACTTCAAATCCGTTTTTGGCAAGAAGAGGAGCAGCAAAGCAGGAGCATCCAGTGCGTCGTTGACAACCGAAGATCTACTTCCAAAAGACACCGAATACGAGACCGACGAAGAAAGCGAGCACATATCCGAGTTTGAAGAAGAATTAGCCACCGGTATGGCTAATATTGACGAAATCCCCATGGGGGAGTGGAAGAAAAGGATGCGTGATGACACCGGCCCGGGACTTGTGCAACCCGCAATCCCCGCTACCGCGACGTTTGAACTAAAGGGCCATATTCTCGCTCAACTCAAGGAGATACCATTTCACGGGAGAGATCATGAAGACGCCTATAAGCACTTAGATGAAGTAAATGACGTGGCGGATTACTTCAATGTACCTAATGTGCCCCGCGAGGTCCAGCTTCTACGCATGCTTCCTGTCACGTTCAAAGGAGCTGCAAAGGATTGGTTGAAGTCACTCCCTCCCGGATCAGTTACTACATGGGCCAAAATGAAAGAAGAGTTCATAGATCACTTCTGCCCACCTTCCAAGATAGCCAAGCTAAAGAAAGCCATTGCCAACTTCGAGCAACAACCCGGCGAATCCCTATATGAAGCTTGGGAAAGATACAAGAGCCTACTTCGAAATTGCCCCCACCACGATCTCAATAGCCAACAAGAGGTCTCTATCTTTTATGATGGAGTGAATGTCACCACGAGGCAACTACTCGATTCACAAGGCCCGCTCACTCGAAAGACACCTCGAGAAATAAAGGAGTTAATTGAATAATTCTCTAGGCACTCTAGAGAATACCACAACCCGAGGAATGAAGTGAGTCGCGGAGCAGTAAATTCGGTAAACGATGGTATGGCGGCGGTGATAGCGAAACTCGATAACCTAGACCGAAGAATGACGAAAATGGATCAAACGATCCATGCTATTAGAGTTGGATGTGAACATTGTGGCGGTCCCCATCTTACTAAGGAATGTGATCGAGACGAGAATGGTAATAAAAAGGCTCAAGTATGCTATTCCAGTGGCGATAGATATGATGAAGACTGGAGGAAACCGAAGAAGGAGTGGCTCCCATACGAAGAGTACAGAAAGGCTAAGGAAGAAAAATATAAGCAGAGGGAGAGGGGTTATTATCAAAAGGAAGAACCGGTGACGGACAAGAAGACGAACTTAGAAGACATACTTACAAAATTCATAAGCGCGTCCGAGAAAAGGCATAATGATCATGATGTGGCAATGCAAGAAACCAGAAACATGTTGAAGAATCAGCAAGCTTCTATTCTCAACATAGAGAAACAGTTGGGCCAACTTGCACATCAAGTAAACGAAAGAAGACCGGGCCAACTTCCGAGCGACACCCAACCCAATCCAAGGAACGAGAACGTGAGCGTTATCACCTCCAGCGGTGAAGAAGAATTGGCAGAAACACTAAGGGTTTCCAAAGGGAAGGCAGAAAAGGAAGAAGAACCAGAACGAGAAGAACTCGATCCGACTCGCCGAGTCACCAAAATGGACTCGACGAGTCCAGTCGGGAATGATAAAAAAGCCAGTTTTCTGAAGACATACAATCCTCCTTTGCCATACCCATCCAGAGCCATTCCTTCAGAAAAAGTTCAAGCCTATAGAACCTTCATGGAGCATGTCAAAGCTTTACAAGTCAATATGCCATTCGTGGACACAATGCTCCAAACTCCCAAATACTTTAACTTGCTTAAAGGTCTGTTTGCTGCCAGGAAAGATCTTGCTGAAGTCGCGGAGATATTGATGAGTGAGCTACCTGAGAAGAAGGGTGATCCGGGTAATATAGTAATTCCGTGCCAATTTGGCAATGATGTTTCTACACGAGCTTTGGCTGATTCAGGGGCAAGCATTAATTTGATGCCCTATTCATTCTTTAAGAAGCTGAATTTACCAGCACCAAAGCCGGTAAATATGAGAATCCATTTGGCAAATAAAACAATTATTCATCCACAAGGCATATGTGAAAATCTCCTTATCAAAGTAGACAAGTTTATTTTCCCAGTAGACTTCGTGGTGGTGGAGATGAAAAAAGACCCCGAAATACCAATTATTTTGGGGAGAACATTCTTAAACACCGCATGTGCCCTAATTGACATATCCGAGTCTACTTTGACATTAAGAGTGGGTGATGAGTCAGTGATGTTTAAAGCTAATCCAGAGATCAAGCAAGAAGAAGAAAAGAGAGAAGAAATCTCATTTATCCAATTAGATGATGAGGTATTACAAAGAGAGCTTGACATTTTATTAAAAGAAGACCCAAGTAAGTTCACGCTACACTCAGAAGAAGTTGCAGATGCTGACAAAGACTTGGAGGAGCTAGAAAAGCTACTGGAAGGAGCCGACTCAGACAACGATCCAGAATTGATGGAACCCGACCCAACTCGCCGAGTCGACATAATGGACTCGACGAGTCCAGTCGATTTGGAGAAAAACTTGACCCAAGCTGATTTGTTTGTTGACAGTTCTTCACATACCCTGGATTCAGTTACTGTTAGTGATTCTTTGGAAGAACGATCGGCAGAAGAAGTAAAAGGAATGGAGGTCCAACACGCCAACGTGGCATGCCTTGATACGATGCCATTTGGAAAAGAGTCAAGCACAAAAGAGGATGAAGCCATAAATGGAAGCGGAGCGGAAGCTGATCACCAATTCACCACTAAACCTAGAGCACGGACCAATATGAAGTATGAAGTTATCAAATTTAAAGAAAAGGAGGTTCAAGAAATGGTGAAAAAGCATGGGTTGAAAAAGAAGAAGAGGAAAAGAGAGGCTTAACCAGTTGAGGATGATACAGCGAAAAAGAGAAGAGATGAATTGAAAAGGGCTTACAAGAAGAAGATTCACGCCTACAAGACTAAGTATAAACCGAAAAAAGTAAGGCGCACATTCCCGATGCTTGAAGGCGACAAAACGTAAATGGGAAGGAGTCTAGCTAATGACTCCTCAAAAAGAAGCGCTTGGCGGGAGGCAACCCGTCGTTAGAGTTTGCTTTCTTTTACTCTTTAGTTTTTTTTCATTAATTGCTTTTGTTTTGTGTTTCAATTTTAATCTTCCAAATCATCGGACTTGTCTGCTTAAGGGAGCACCTAGCTTAAGAGTGGGGTGAGAATATTTTGAATAAATAACAAAATTTTAAAAATTAGAAATGTTTTACAAACGACTCGCCGAGTCTGACTCTGACTCGACGAGTATATACTGATCTCAGAAAAAAATTTAACTGCTCGCTGGGACTCGCCGAGTCTGACCCTGACTCGACGAGTCGAGCTTATTTACAGAAAAAAAAATAAACATTTTCGAAATTACTTTTACATCTAATAGGGTTTTAACCCTAAAAGTTCAGTTTTCACACTACACTCGCCGGGTACAATCCTCTTTCAAGCATTCAAGACTTCTTCAACCTTTCTTCCAAATCCTCAAGAATTAAACTAAAAAGGTAACAACTTTCTTCTTGTTTTCTAGATAGAGAGTGATTATAAGGCCATCTACACTTGCAATTTCATGAAAAAAACCCGTTTTTGAAATAGTGACTAAATTCTAGGTTTTTGATTTTATCATGAATCTTGTTGTTTTGAACGTTTATTATGGCCTTGTTACTTAGTAGGAAGTCCCTGAACAAAACCCTTGCAAGAATTTAGAGATTACATGGTTCAATTTTGTGAGACCCGTCGACTGACTCGTACAGGTCACGCGACTCGCCGAGTCGGGCATGGACTCGACGAGTCCAGTCGAGTTGCAGAAACAGTTCGGTTTGTTAACATTCTGTGTTTTCTGGGTATGGTTTATATGTGTTGCAGGAATCATGTTTAGAAGAGGACAATCTTCAAGGGGTAGCCAAGAGGAATTTCCATGGTTAAATTTCCCGCAAATCGAGTCCGCTTCAACAATGCGGAAGTGGAAGAAGAAGCTTGCTGATATTAAAAAGAAGGAGGTCTATGTCCCTAACAGAATTGATTGGGAATGGCTGCAGAATGTGTGATATGAAGAGGAATTAGCTCCATACCTTTTAAAGGAGTTTCAACATGGCGGCGAGTCAATGATATGTGATGGATGGAGTCGGGTCTTCCGCATGCAAGAGCCGGTATATTTGGAGCTTTGCTTGGAGTTCTTCTCCACGGTATCTTTTACCGGTGGAGTGGATTTATATCATCCGGCGAGCTTCACGTTTTGTCTTGGGGGCGAGTATCATCAATGCTCGGTGGTGGATCTTGCTTGCCGGCTAGGGATTTATGATCAACCTTTGGTTTCAACGAACCTCTTTCGGGCCTTTTTGGCAACCACTCACATGGTGTTTCCCGATGGGGTTACTAGCACGGGTTGGTGGAACACTATTGGGAATAAAGTTTATATCCCGAAGTCTGCGCAGGAAGGGAGCATCCGATCCCCGACCCACCGCCTTATTCACCGCCTTATTTCCTCCACCATCAACCAGAGGAAGGACGATGACAAGGTTTCCAACCTTGATGTTTTCTACCTTTGGAGCATTATCACGCCCGACGTCTTTTGCAACATCCCGTGGTGCATTGCTTCATACCTCTCAGCGGGTGCGGTCAAAGATCGCAAAACATCGCGCATCAATGGAGGCATGTTGTCACCCGATTGGCTAATTCATTCGGGTTGATGAACCGTGGTGCCTGGAACCTCATGACTTTGATACCGACACCCCCATTTAATCCCATTCTTTTCCGCAGGGCCCGAATTATTGAAGACTATGGTGGTGGCCATTATGCCATCCCTAATGATGACCCGGTTGTAGGTCCCGAAGCACCGGGAAGGAGGGTGCGATCGCGAAGGGAAAGGGATATGGAGGATGAGCCGCCAGTGATTCTGGTAGAGACTGAAGATGTACCAATGGATTGGTACAATATAGAGATGAGGCGGATGCAAGACCAAATGGCGCGGGGGCTAAATTTTAGCAATCAATCCCACATAAGACTTTTTGACCATTTCAATATTCCACATATTGATGGTGGGAATTATCCATACATTCCATCGTGGGACGAGAGGATTAGTGCACGCCAAAGCGGAGTGGGAGGAAGTGGAGCCAACGACGATGATGAGGAGGATGAGGATTAATTTTTGTGTTTTTGTGTTTAAACAATTTGCAATTTTTATTTTGTTTTATTTTTGGTGTGTATGCTTTAAGATATTCTTTTGTTTAATAGTTGTTTGCTTTAGTTATTTTCAGGATTGCATTTTGATTGCTTAGGATGAGGTAAAGCATGGATGTTTTTTTTTACGTGTGAGAGCGATTCAAGGAAGCGAGTTTTTAACGTCAAAGTGTCAAGTCCGGTTTTAGGAGTGTGAGCGATTGAGTCCGCATGTGAGGAAGCGTTAATGAAGTTGTTAGAGACTCAAATAGTTGCCACATACCAAAGTTATTCATTCAGGTGCCAACTCGTCGAGTGCACTAAGCTGACTCGACGAGTCGCTTTGTATTTCCAGATATTTTGCGAATGCGCGCTACTACTCGGCGAGTCCATCAACAGACTCGACGAGTTGATATATTTTTGTACCGAACAACTGCTGATTTGATGCTACTGATTATACCACTTGCATCCTTCTACTTCCATATCCATTCTTGAAGATCTTACGCCGATTTTCGCATATTTAGAGCGACCCACACGATACATGGATGAGATTGTTCCCATGTATGAAGTTTATTGAAGATGGAGCTTAAATGAGAGTGATCAACCTATCCACTGCTATTCCAGGGGAGTTTGTTCCAATTCCCTCTTTATTTTTATGTTTCTATGCATAATATGCAATGAGGGCATTGCATCACATAAGTGTGGGGTAGGGGGTTGGTTACATAATAGTCAATTTTAAAAAAAAAATTTGCATACCAAAAGGATTATTTAGGATCTAATTAGAAAATTTTGGTAAAAAAATAGGATTCCATGTTAGAATTGTGTTGATAATTGCATGACAACCCAAATGTTTAGTTGAGCCTATATACGTTCTAGTGCATTTGTGGCTTCCTTATTTCAGTGAAATCATGAGACAAAAACACGACCTTGCTCAGCCTGAGGGATGCAATATGTTTAGCAGCCTAAACCTGAAATGTATCCAGGAAGATTTTTATCATTAGCCAATAAAGGTTGAGATTGAGCGCCCCTGCTTAAGCATGTAGGGATTTCAGTGGAAAAAGTGAGGTATACATGTAAAAAAAAAGGAGAGAATTACAAGAAAAAGTTTGAAGAATTTTTGGAGCATCAAAGTCAAATGTCAAATATGAAGATCAAAAATTCAAAGAAATTCAAAAAGTTGGAGATACCAAAGAAATCAAACAACAAAGGTGGTGAATTCAAAGATATCCAAGATCAAATTATCAAGCAAGTAAAGAATTCCGAAGAGCTCTATAGTGGTATCGATAAGTTGTAATTCTAGATTATGTATGCTTGGGTTGCTCAATTAAAAATACCTTGAGGGTAAAGAGGTTTTCTGAGGATGGATTCGGAGGGTTGCATAAAATGAGCATAGTTCGGGGTGAGTGGGCGAATGTTTATGAGGATTGTGAGTATTTGAAGTATGGGGGGTTTTTAGGAATTTTAGACACAAATGCATGCGTTGCAGTCTTGGCATAATGGCTGGGTTGGATTGGAGTTATTATATGTGATTCTAATGTGTTAAAATTCAGTTTTGCTTGAGGGCAAGCAAAAGACAAGTGTGGGGTATTTTGATATGTGCATATTTAGTGTGTATTAAGTGTAGTTTATTATTCATATATTAGCTAAATTGTTGCATATTATGGACAAAAGGTACTTAAAAGTGTTAAATTATGTTTTTCAGTCCAAATATGAAGCTCGGAAGCGAAAGGAAGCAAGAGAAGCGGTTAAGAGATCAAGAGTGGAAAGAAGAAAGAAAACAACCAAAAAAAAAAAGCTTCTACTCGTCGAGTTGCCTCTTGACTCGACGAGTCCGGTCGCGGATTCAGAAAGATAAACATTCGGAAGTCAAGACAGTTATCAGGTTACGACTAATGTGAGAGGGACTCGACGAGTCACCATATGACTCGACGAGTCGGTATGCATATATAAAGATAACTCTATAATGCGAAAAGGGGAGAATTCGGGGAAGTTTGAGAAGTGTTTAGCTGCGAAAAAGAAGCCAGAAGAACCCTAGAAGTCGACCAAAGAAGCTAGAATCCAATTCCGGGAGTAATTGAGGCGTAATTTCATCATTCTACTTAATTCTTTTGTTTTGTCAATATGATTAAGCAACTTGAACTTATTTGTTTGCTGTTATTCACCTTAGTTATGAACTAATTTCTTTATACTTCTGTTTGGGGATACAAAGTTGACAATATGGTTTGATTGATTGGTAGGATTAATTCTAAGTTGGTGATTAATTGTTATTTTAGCTTGCTAAAGAACCTTGTGTATGAATGATAATTTATTTTCTGTTAATAGGAAGATAATTGATTAGCATGAACATCTATTAATTATCAACCTCATATGATAAGTGACCACTATATCATATGTCTAGGATTAATGAATATGAAACTAGGATTAATAAGGAAATTGAGTAAATTCATGTGCAAGCTTGTAAGATGACTATCGAACAAGAGGTTAATTAAGAATAACAAATTAATTAGCTATTGCAAGTCTAACGTAACCCGAATAATTAATCTAGTAAATATAATTAAGTTAAGCAATTGGCCACTGTTTGAATTAGTTTATTTGCTAAGGATTAGGGTAGTGAACACAACTTAATCACTTGAATCGGTAACCAACGAAAGAATTAATCCATTGCACTATTACCTTAAAAGAAACCATAAAGTTAACCGAGTTGAACTAAACAGAAGTTTCTTTCCCATTATTGAATCTAGTTAATTTGTTCTTTTCTAGCCTTGCATTAGTTTTGTTTAGTAAGTTTCTAGTCTTGTAAAACTAGAGAAAAACCCTTATTTGCTAAAGTAATTTAGATAGAATTAGTTTTTAATTTAATTTGTCGTTCCCTGTGTTCGATACCCTGCTTATTTAGCTATACCACAATTGATAGGTTCACTGCCTTTTGTGTGTTATTTGATAATTAAAGTAGGATTAAAACTAAGTGAGTTTTACACACATCACATGCACAAATTAAGAAGGCAGCCAGGGCGAAACATACTGTTTCAGAAAGTTCTGTGATTCAGGAAGTTCAGTGCTTCAGATAGTTTCAGTGTCTCAAGCAGTAATGGTATTTTGGAATTTCATGTATGTTTAGAGTCACAGATAGCTTCGGTTATGCTAAGTCACTCACTGTGGGACTCTCCGAGCCTTGGCCATGTATAAGTGATCTGCAGGGATAATTAGGTCTATGATCCTGTTTTATAGTGGGAACCTCGAGCTATTAGAAGTTGAGTAGTCAATTAAGGGATAAACGAACTGGATTCAACGATAATCATTCAGTATAAATGGTCTGTCATGGAATCAGACCATCTCAAGAAAGCAAATTTCAGACGGAGTAGATGTGATCTTGTTGCGGGGAATTCGTTCACTTGAGGATTTTAGGGCCTTGGGAAGGTTGGTCACGATTACCCTGGGGAAAGTGTAAGTTCCGGATTTACTTTGTAAAGATTTATGCAAGCAGGGGCTAAAGAGTAAATTTTGGACCTAAATTGAAAAGGATTTGATAAGGGAGGGTTGATTGGTGAAATTCGGACTTGATTCATGAGGATTTTGAAGGTGGGGTTTAAATGGTAAATTATGGGTTACGATTTAAAGAAAAAAGGAATAGAGGGACTATTGTTGTCATTATGGAAAAACATTTAGAATGGAGTCCGGTATATAACCTTTACCATAACCCTAACCCTAATCGTTGGTTCCAGCCGCCATCTTCACTCTCTTATTTTCCAGCGTCGCACCACCACCTCTGTTGAGGTCGTCAACCAACGGACGCCACCACAGCGTCGCTGTCGGAAGTATTGAACCACCGAGTCGGAACGCCTCCTTGCCGATGACGATAAGACCACCGCCTCTTGCCTCTTCATATTTACTTACTCCTTCTTTCTCTTATGTTCGTGTCGCTGCATCGTCTCCGGTGGGAGTTGCCCACCCTCGCTACCGATGTCAGTCTTTGTTGTTGTTGTCCTCAGAATTGCTACGTTCCAGCTGCCGCCACCGACTATGCAATCCCCTTGATGCTCTGGTCACTTTTTACCACCCCGAAGGGTTGCTGTGTTCATATTTCCAAAGTGTGAGCATATGGTTGCCCGGTTGGGAATCAAACGAACGGTGGTGGCTGTCATCGCAATCAGTTGTAGTCGTCATCGTAATCCACCAGGTGGGTGGCTAGGGGGCACCTCGAAAATAAGAATCATATATGTGTGTGTTTATTTCAGTGGAAAGGTGTGTGGGAGCTTATTTGTCCGGAAAATCCACTGCCACCACCGTGAGGTGGTGGCTGCCGCCATGTACCACCGCCAGCCACCACTAGAATGGTTGTGTGTATGTGTTTGTGTTAGTTAGTGTGTGTGTGTGTGTTTATTTTTGGATTAAAGCATTGTAATTTTAATTAGCAAAAAGAATAATGAAAAGAAACTCAAAACCACCACCGTAAGGTGGTGGCCGCCGCCGGGAGCCACCGTTGACCACCACTACCTGAGGTGGTAGTGGATGGTGCCCGACTAGCAAAACCATGATTAATCTAGTGAAACCCTAATGGGCCTAAGGACTTATCTTTTGGGCCTAATTGGGTTGTGAGGGGTTAGAAACCCTAATTAGGGTTTAGAAAACCCTAATTTTTGGAATTATTGGCTTGGACTTATCGGGACCCACATTTGGGCCATTGGAATGGAATTATGAATTACACCCAATCACACCATATAATGTATCTAGTAGAATGATGGACTTAATGGATTAAGTCCTTAATGGGTTTAGTGAGAAACACTTAACCCTAATTGTCATTTTATGTGAAACCCTAATTTCACTTGAACCTTGAGTTGGGCCTTTCTATTGGGTTTTAGTAATTAGGCTAATAATAGGCCATCCAAGAATAATCATATGCAATAGAATATTTAGATGGGCTTTAGGGTAAGGCCCATATGAGGGTTTGGGCCCAATTTGGAAAATTAGGCCATAGTTTGGGCCTTGATGATTATGAGATTTTGGGCCATCAGAATGTTAATTGTTGGACCAAGAATAAATGGTTGGGCCTTAAGGCAAGACCATGTAAAGGTTTGGGCCTAATTTGGAAAATTGTGCCATAGTTGGGCCTTGGTTTATTATTAGACTTTTGGGCCTTTGGATTGGGCCTTGGGCTTGAGTCAAGCTAAGTTAGGGGTAAAGTAGTCTTTTACCCCACGCATGGATTTATAGGTATGTGTTAGAACCCAATTACTAATTGGTTGTTATTTTGATGTTGACAGATTCCCAAATCTGTCATCCAGCAGCTAGGGTTTTGTATGCGGGACTTCAGTAGTGTGGGGTGAGTTTTCCTCCAACAGTAATGGATCGAAGGCACTATTGTCAGCCCGTTTATGTATGTTAGCATATGTCGGACTTAGGTCTAATGTCGGGGTTAGCCCGAGGCAGATTATGTGTTCCGGACTTCGGTCCGATGTCGGGGCGGTCCCGAGAAGTGTATATGTATGTTTGATGTCTTTTTGATTCTGCATGTTATGTGTTATGTGTTGCGGGCCTAGGTTCGATTTCCGGGCAAGCATGATGCATGTTAGCTAATATGTTAGTTGTTATGTGTTTTGGGCTTTCATCCGATGTCGGGGTAAGCCCGATGTATGTTATATGCTTATGATATATGCCTATGTTATGTATTTATGAGATATGATATGTTGTGTGTATGTCGGGGTAAGCCCGATGTCAGGCAGGATTTCGATGTCGGGTAAGCCGATGTTGGGTTCGTCCCGAAGAAGCTGGGCGGTGTCCCAAAGTTATTTTACATGTTATATGCTTATGTTATGTGTTTATGTTATATGATATGTTGTGTATGTGTCGGGGTAAGCCTGATGTTGGGGTAACCCCAATGTCAGGGTGAGCCCGATGCCAGACGTGGTTTGATGTCGGGGTGAGCCCGATGTCGGGTAGGATTCCGATGTCGGGTTCGTCCCGATGCAGTTTGGCGGTGACCCATAGTTGTGTTATATGTTATATGATATATGTGTATGGTATGTGGTAGTTTGGAGGAGTTCACTAAGCTTCGTGCTTACAGTTTTTAGTTTGGTTTCAGGTACTTCAGCTAGCAAAGGGAAGGGCTCGGGATGATCTCATGGCACACACCACAGTTTTTCTAGCCTGGGAGATTTACTTTGATGTTTGATATGATATTTTGATATGTTGATAGATATTATGATATTTTGAGATACATGGTTTATGATTTTGTACTATGATGATGATATTTATGGTTCTAATAATGATTTAAAAACAAAATTTTTGGACTGTATCTTTAGGGTGTTTCATAACTATGTCGCAATATTTCCACTTTGCAGAGCAAACAAAAGAAATAAATACATATTATAAATAAATACGGTGACTGTCATCTTATCAATAAATGATCTAATTCAAGAAGTAAGACATGACATGTTTATAACACCCGGTTCCTAGTATGTATTTAAATTTAAATACTTTTATGTTTTTACACTGGACTCGGCGAGTTGGAAGCCCAACTCGTCGAGTAGACTAGACTTTGGACGTGGTTTTTATGTAACCTACTCGAAGAGTCGGAGAGCCCAACTCGGCGAGTAGGACTGTCAGGATGAAACACTTTTATTTAGGGTTTGCATCCTATTTAAACGCCTTATCTTGTCCCACCCCAGCCTCTATCATCCCTCCCAGTGCAGAAAAGCCCTAACTCGAAACCTTAAAGCATTTGGAGTGTTCTTGAGCCATTTTTGTGTGTTTTTGGTTGTTTTAAGCTTGGAAAAGGAAGTAGAAGCTTGGGGGTTCCAGAAGAAGCAAGTAGATCTAGAGGTTTTGCTTCATTTCCAGTTCATTCAAGGTAAAAAGCTTCAACCTTGACCATCTATCTCTTGGATCTCTAGTTAGGGTTCATTTCTACCTTTTCTAAGCTTTAGAAGTGTCATATTCGGGATTTTGTGGTGATAAAGGGGTATGACTTCAGATCTAGAACCTTTAAGGGTTCCCATGGCATAAAGGTGCCAACTTTATTGCCATAAGAGCCCCATGCATCTTGTAGACTCCATTTTAGGGCCATTTAAGCCAAATACCCCATGCATGAACGTCAAGTTTGTAACTTTACGTGTATTATGGACCCTAGGAGGTCAGATCTATGTTTTGGATGCATTAAGATCATCTGAAATTGACTGAATAGTAATGGACAAGGAGCAACTCGGCGAGTCACTCAAACGACTCGGGGAGTCGGGTCGCGTTTCCCCTAAACCTCTTCTAATAATGGACAATGTGCTGATTTAGAAGAACACTCAGTTATTTGGACTCATGATGGACCTGGAAATCATGGAACTCGGCGAGTTCAAGAACAGAACTCGACGAGTTCAAGACAAGTCCCAACTGCATGAAGATGAACTCGACGAGTTCATAAGGAACTCGACGAGTCCAGGACTAAATGTGTCTTCTTGCATGAAGAAGGACCTGACGAGTTTAAGGATGAACTCAGCGAGTCAGTTGTAGAAGGTCCGAACCTTGTATGAAGTAGAACTCAACGAGTGCATGCAAGACTCGGCGAGTAGGATCGAGGTTTTAGAGTTTTGAAGATTTAGGGACTCGGCGAGTTGTTGGGTCAACTCGGTGAGTCGAGCCAACCAGACGTTGACTTTGACCAAGGCGTTGACCTTCACTTTTGCTTTGACCTGAGTAACCCTTGTAAGGGTTAAGAATGTGTAATGGTAAATTAAGGAAGGTCGTTATGTGTAGGAATTGAGAGGAGTTGATCCTGACATCGAGGACAGTTCAGTTACTGCACATCATTGAGGTGGGTCTAAGGCACCAAAGTCGGCCCATTAGTAAGAGATTGTAGTAAAGATGATTGTCTTTGTGATAATTTTCTGGTATGTTGATATTTGTTATATTTATATGCTAGGATGCTGTGACATATGTGTTAGTAGTGGTAGGGGTGAAATAGTTACCAGTTGAAAGATACCGAATTGGAGGTTAGGTCCCGGTTTACCGGTTGAAAGATACCAAGGGGGTAAATAGTACCCATTCATGCCTAGCAGTATGATCCTGATATATTATTATGTAATAGCGGTAGGGGTGAAATAGTCACTGGTTACTAGTTGAAAGATACCGAAGGGGAGGTTAGCTCCTGATTGCCGGTTGAAAGATACCGAAGGGGTAGATAGTACCCATTCATCCCTAGCAGTATGATCCTGATATATTATTATGTAATAGTGGTAGGGGTGAAATAGTCCCCGATTACCGGTTGAAAGATACTGAAGGGGAGGTTAGCTCCCAGTTACCGGTTGGAAGATACCGAAGGGGAGGTTAGCTCCCGGGTACCGGTTGGAAGATACCGAAGGGGAGGTTAGCTCCCGGTTACCGGTTGAAAGATACCAAATGGGAGGTTAGCTTCTGGTTACCGGTTGAAAGATACCGAATGGGAGGTTAGTTCTCAATTACCGGTTGAAAGATATCGAGGAATAGGCATTATGTGGTATGCGGTATGATGGGAGAACTCACTAAGCTTTGTGCTTACAGTTTTCAGTTTTGGTTTCAAGTACCTCTTCGTCGAAGGGGAAGGAGTCTACACGGTAGCAGCACATCGCACACACATGATTCCGCATTTTGAAATCTATCGGATTGTACTCTGACATTATTTATTATTGATGATATGATTTTTGAGACTTGTGATTATGGTTTTATGCATTTATATGATATCGATAATGTTTTTAAGTAAAATGTTTTATGAGTAACATAATTAAAAAAACAAAATTTTTGGTCTCGAAAATCAGGATATTACAATGTTCATGTATTTTCATCTAAGGATAAAAATGTTAAATTTATAGGATAAAATTAACAATGGTTTCGATGAAAATTTGTACCTCACCACACAACTTAAGCACTTTCCCATAAACACTAGATATATGGTTAAAGGACATATTCGGAGTTGGAAGAAAAATGACATATATGTGTTTGTGTGTTCACTGGATATTCTCGATCTTAATGATGAAATGATGAATGAAAGAAAAGCTTTCTTGAAGACCCTCTTCAATGAATAAGGATGTTTTCTCTTTGTTATTTTTAAGTAAATTTTGTTTTTAATATAAAAAGTTCATGATGTTATAAAAGTATGCTTTAGAATATTTATTATATGCATGTTTCAGTTACAAATAAAAACAAAAAGATGTTAGATGTCTTAGCTTTCACGTGTTTGGAGTGGAAGAGGGAGGAAATGATGTGGGGATATGTACGGTGTTTAAATAGATAAAGTGAAGCTACGAAAAGGAATCACTCTTGTATAAAATAGAATATGGTAAACTCTTATTATTGGTACATACAAAATTATGTTTAATATACACTCTTTATATGGAGCAACCACATAACTCTTAGATATTACAACACCATTTTTATGTAACATATCAATTTGTTTTTAATAAAAACAACATAATTATATGTTTTTTTAACCACAACAACATGATACTTAACTGGAAATTTAATATAAGTTATAAAAATGAAACTAATCGTCGTCACTCCAACATGTGAGCATTTTACTTGTGTGTATGTGTGTGTGTCTATATATATGTGTGTGTGTGTGTGTATATATATATATATATATATATATATATATATATATATATATATATATATATATTAATTACCTTTTTGGTCAAATATTGAATTTTAAGTCGTACAAACATACAATACATTTGTACAATCAATTTATGCATTACAAAAAGAGTAGAGTACATATGGTCAATAGTTGAAAATGTCAAATCGCTTATCCCCTATTCTTAGGCTATTTTGATCCGGTTCATTCCTTATCTCCGTATTTTCCGAAATCTCGCAATTTTTGTTCACAAATCTTTGATATATATCGCTATCGTTTCAATTTCTAGGGTTTAATTCATCTTTCAGCATTAAACCACCATTGTCACACTCGTCGCTTGGCACGGGTAAACGGCTAGTATGTATATATATATATATATATATATATATATATATATATATATATATATATATATATATATAAACATTACAACTCTACCTAAGCTTAGGTACTGAACCTCATGAAAATACATTGTTTTATTATATAAAGATTGTGGTTCGGGGATTCACGATTAACACTTGAAGATGTAGATTCAAGATCGGCGTAATAGTTTTGATAAGGAAGCAAGAATATTGATTATCTTCGAACTTCGTGACAGTGGAAAAATAATAATTTTCAATGGGGTGAAGTAATAAACGATAATAGAATAACGAATACAAAGATTGTAAAACAATAATGGAGAAAAGAAATGTTATTGATGATGGTATATTTACCAAGTGAAAAACCAAACCGTATATATACTAAGTTAAAACGATATATTTTTGAGGTTTAGTATTAAGTTGAAAACAAATGTTAGCCATTTAAAAGTTATTGATAATTTATGTTATCTAATTTGATTAAATGCATAAGTTGAAAACAATATTATATGAACATATGATTAAAAGCATATAAATATCGTAATGATGTTGATAAACAAGTGTGGAGTTCTGGATCAAAAAGTAATTGGGCCAATAAACCAAAATAAGAAGACCCGCAGCCCATTGGAGGTACAAACGTCGGAAAGTCGTCGTCGTCGCCATCGTCACTGCTTACAGAGAACCGTCGTCGAGATTTCAATGGAAAGACCTCCACCACCACCGCAGCCCCCTCCGCCGCAACCACCGAAGGAAACTCTTGCACGAGGTTATAAATTTGTCTGGCGTATTCTTCTCATTTCTAACCTTGCTCTCGGAGGTCAGCCCACCTCTTTCTTTCTTCCTTTCTCTTTTTGATGCACTCACAGCTTGTTTCAGAATACCGTAGCATTTATATATAGCATCTATAGCTCAATTTCATTTATTTCATATGATTTACGCGATCCGTTTAGGTTTAGGTAGAATGCGATTTAGACGTAATCTTAGGGTTTGATGATCAAACGCCGCAAACTTAAAATCTAACTTTTCCCCTTCCATCATATGTTTGGATAATCGTGCACGACTCTAAATCCGACATTATTAGATGCTAAAGGAAAATGCTTATATGCTCGAGTGAGCAGAGACTAGTTATAAATATCGTAGGTTTCAAATTGGGAAGCAATTAGGGTTTCATACAATCCATTTTAGAACCCATTACACAAAGATAAATTTGTTCCCAAGAATTCCCAGTTGGTTTACAAATCAAGTTCAAGATAACTAGTTGAATCTAACTTTGGAATAATCGGATTACTTACATCATTAGTATGTAGTTTTGTTCATAGGATCACAGTTAACATTCATTAGTTCTTCATCTTCTTATGAGAAATACACTGAAATCTGAGAGATAATGGGCACATAACCTGTCTTTATTTCTCAATTTACAGCATACATATTTACGAGGCCAAGAAAGAAAGAGGCAATGAAAAAAGATAAGAAAGCTACTCTAGTTCATGAGATGAAAACCATTCCTGAATCTGAAGAACATGAATATGAACCTGAGAAGATCCCAATTCATGAAAATCAATGGTCTAAACCCTTCAAGTGGTAGTTAGTTAGTAATTACAACTTGTTACAATAATCAATATCAAATTCAAAAGCTCTTTTTGATCATCTTATAGGTGTCTTTTTATAAAGAATGTGACTTGTGGTTGATTAGATTTAGATAAAGGAACAAAGAAAGAGAAGAGAATGACTGTTGGTTTATTATATTTTGGTGGAAATCAATGGTTGTGCTTCCTGTTCCTTTTTTTCTATGTGTTGTTTATTCATTTTTTTTTTTTTTTTGTCTTTAAATCTTTTGAGCAAATAGCAATGATGTTACTTATTCCCAATTTACCCTTTTGATGTAATCATAGTTTTAAGGTGTTGGTTGTCACTTGTCACCAAACAATCATTTCTGGTTTTATTTGTTGTTTGTGGTCATGCACATGGAAGTGTTTTTTTTTTATTTTTTTTTTTTTATTTTTTTTTTTTTATGTGGGTCATTGGCAAATTTTGATTTTGTTCATACTATTTCTATTTCCAAATTCTAGGTGGTGTCCATGTGGGTTAACTTATATTAATTATTGAAATTATTGAATGAGAAAATGACAAAAACAAAAAAATATCAACTTTTTTAAAAATTAAGGTTTTCCCACAAATTCCGCATGTTGAACCCAGAAATTGGTCAAATTACATTGATATGTTTAATGTAAACCGTGAAATTGTTCTTTTTATATGAAAATTATGATTTTATGGAGAACTTTTTTGCTGTTTTTTTCTGGTAAAATTTTAAAAATATTTTTGCAATAAATGAAAGGTTTGTATTTTGCCAAAAACAAGTATTAGGTAGTGATAGATTAATACAATAAAAAATATGATGTAAGACTAAGAAAAAATGAAAAGAAAAAAAATATATTCTTCATATTTAGCTATAATTTGAAAAAATAAAATACTTGACATATTTGCTTAAACTTGTGTTTTTCTTTTGTTAAAACTTGCAACACATTTTTACTTTTATGAAGGCTAGCATCTTTAAAATTGCAAAACTTGCGAAAATGACACAAACTATAAGAATTATACAAAAAAAAATATCATTAATTTTTATTTTGTGTACACATTAGCAAATAACTATAGCTTTTATACATGAATCACCATTAGACTTTACATTTTGTTCAAAAAATATATAATGGGATTATCGTTAATAGTAGGTTAACACCCGCATAGCATGTCATATTGTTGTTGATGTGGATTTTATTATTTATTATTGACACATTATACAACTGAAATTTTCCGGTATATATTTTACCATTAATCTTATATGATTCGTTTAAAAGATACAATTTCAAAAAAAAATATACATTTATTACATACATATAAAATAATTTTACAAATAAACTCAAATATTTAATGTACAAATATATAGTTTTACATACATATGAAAAAAATATTTTAACATAAATATATATATTTTTCGTATAAATAGACATTTCAGTATATAAATACATATTTTTACATTTGAATACTATAATTTGATCATCGAGTATCATTTAAATGTATAAATATATAAATACTAAATTATCCAAGAAAGAGTGGCTTTATACTAATTGATTAGACTAGTAGTTTAATTTCTTCTAAAGTAATGGATAATTGTATATTCAATTTTGTACATTTAAATGTAATAACTTCGTCTAAAATAATAGATAATTGATATTTGTATATTGAAGTAGGATCAGGTATGAACTTAAAAATAGTAGAAACCGCGAAGACAAGTTTTGTTACTATTCTCATTATCTCATAATGTTAATTGAGTTGTATTCTATATGAATGAAAACGAGTGAAAAAAACGATAAATGAGAACAAAAACGAATAAGAATTAATGTGAATGCATGAAAACAATGGTTGAATGTATTCACATTACTAAACAACTTATTCTCTTAGAAATTCTCATAGAATAACAATATCTACACGTCTGCATAATAAAAATATGTAAAAAAAGGTTTAATAGTAAACTACATACAAAAAAATTAATAATATAATATGTAAGTAATAAACAATAAAATCTACATAAACATCCACATTATATGTCATATCATCAACAAACATCCACATGACATATCATATCATCAACAAACTACATGGCTATTGACCTATTAGTACAGGTAACAATATTTTTGAACAATATGTAAAGTCTAATAATGATTATATGAAGCTATAGTTGATTGGTAATACATCGGTACAATTCCTCTACTTTGTTAACCTTCTAAGCCATTTT
This sequence comes from Lactuca saligna, assembly GCF_052625555.1. Lineage (NCBI taxonomy): Eukaryota > Viridiplantae > Streptophyta > Magnoliopsida > Asterales > Asteraceae > Lactuca > Lactuca saligna. The sequence continues at coordinate 40,091,079 of NC_136423.1, forward strand.
GCCACAAAACTTTAGTTCCAAAATGAAATAAAACAAGCCTCACTATCAAAACTAAGCAAATCCAAAATCCCATCAATAAAGTGTTAAATTACAAGAATTATGATAGTAAGCTGCAATTTCTACCTTCCTCTTCAAACAAAACTAACTCAACTAATAAAGTAGTTTTTTAAAATACACATTTGTTATAAATGCACATATCTAAAATCTCTCAAAAGTAAAGATCCGTGTATTGTTTGGATTCTAATTATGAATTAATCGGCTTGCCATTTAGTTTAGGAAATGGATCCTGTTTGCTTAAAACTGCCACTTTACTCTTGTGAGCAAAGTACCCTTTCACCAAATTCTTGTATATCAATATCGACATTATGCATTCAACCTGTCACACATCTCAAACTATAAGGACCAAACATGTAACATTCACAAACTCTACTTTAAAAAGTAAAAACTTAACTTTACCTCATCCAAATCCATCTCCATCTCAAGCCATTTCAATGCTTTAACAATTACTTCTAATTTAATCTGGTGCGCCTTACTAGCGTCCTTCTGCTTTTGTATAAAATATCTGCCACGTCAGCATAAATCAGATCAACACCATTATATATATTTATTTTTATTTTTATTTTATATCCTACAAAAATTCTAACAATTATTTATTTTAGAATTAATAAATAACTCACATTTTCTTCACCAATCGTTGATACACCTGAAGCTCTAACTTCTCGAGAACAAGATATACACCCGATCTCAAGAATCTGTATGCATTTAATTTTCCAAAAAACAAATTTGGTTAAAATTATTTTTTATTAAAAAAAATAAATAAATAAATAAAATAAAAAATAAAAATACCGATCTTCATGCTCTTCAAGTGCATGCCTAAGAAGGCGTAAATCACCTCTCCTCATAGCTACCACAATGTCACTATACTGTAACATGATTAGAAAGTAAATACATTTTTTTAAAAAAATACGTTTTTGTAATTATATTTAATATAAAATTTATTAATGCAAAGGATTATAATTTATAAGAATACCTCAATCAGGTTATACTTCTCGAGGAGTGTTCTTTTAGGTAAGATCCCTATCGAAAGCTTCACAGGTATTAAATATTTCAAAATCATCCTGTTTCAAAAAAAAAAAATTAAATTAAATATTATTATCTTAAGATAAATAAATTACTAAATTACATGAAACGGAAAACAAACCTTATGTTTGCTTCACTTTGAGGGTCGCAATGTGATAAGGCGTACGATAATTTATGATCAGCCTAAAGAAAAAAGAAAACGAAATATAATGATTAAACAAATATTTTTCCGATTAAAAAAAAAAAAAAAAGTTATAATTAGGGAATGTGGGATTAAATTACAGCTGGAAAATTTTCGTTGAGCACTTCCAAGCGACCAGTGTAGTACATGTAGGTTACCTGTAACAAAATAACATTAAATAGTTGATAAAAATTATAAAATGTTTTATATTTATTATAATATTTAATTTCTTACCTTATCTCTAACAGGAAATTCCTCAAAATCAAATATTCGTGCAGTTTCAATGCTTCGTATCACACTTCTACAAAGATGAACAGTTCCAAGCTGCAATATGAGGTGTAAGTTGTATAATTTACATAAATATTACAAAATAAAGTAAAAACCCTAAAAAAAAAAGTTAATTAGGAGAAGTTAAAATGATTAATAAAATGTAAAGAAGTGTCACCTTGAAATAAACTTTGAACAATTGGCAAGTGACATAAAGTGCTCCAACACGTTTTGGTCCTTTTCCCTATAACCAAAATTACCACATTCAACAATTGCATGAAATAGCAATGTACTTACATTTTCTTTAAATATATATATTTTATATTAATTTCCATTTTATGTTTTATTTAAATAATTGTTGCTTAGAAATTAGAATATATTTGTAGGATGAAGTGAAAGACATACAGCAAGAACTCCAAACACTTTCATAAGGAAGGATCCAGCTGCTTTTAGTTTCTCTGGAGTCTTTCCATTTGAAGCCAATTCTCTATCAGCCTAAATGCATAATACACAACTTCAAAAAGGTCATTTTTGTCATTTTACATGAACAAGAGTAATGAAACTGTTTCTTAATCTTAATCTTACCCTCTCAGCAAGAATTCTAATTTCATATACAACTACATACAAAGCTTCTAATGCCCATGCTGATTCCCAGTTTCTGAATTCCTGAATGAAAGCACTGGAAAATGTGGCGTATTAGCATGTTATCAGTAAGATAAAAGTGACAAAAGTAAAGAAAAACAAAAGAGAATTCAAACATCAGAGTAGATATGAAAAGTACTTTGCAGATTTTTCAAATGCTTGATATGATTCAGCAAAATGGCTGACTCTATAACTCTGCATAGCTCGAAATAAAGGAGAGACTATTTCCGCATACTGAGAATACTTGTCTGCTTGTCTGATCAATCTGTTAGCATCCTGGATGCATAAAAATCGATAAGGATACTGGATAGATGAATACTAATGAACAATCGAATCTACATGGAAATCACTGGAATTATATAATTGATTCAACCTGGAAGAGATTGAGGGCATCGGCGAGGGCGAGAAAAGATGGAGATTCGGAGGACAGCGAAAGAAGTTGTTTGAGAGATGTGCCGTCTTGGTACGAAACGACGTCGGCGAATCGATTCAAATACTCTGTTATCCTTCTGTGTGCATCTCCCATGCTCATGTATGACGCCATTGCTAGCTATTCTTCAGCCCTTCTACTACAAGTCTTCCGGTTTTCGATCTTTTTGTGTATGTATGTGGTGATGTAAAGTGGTGAAGATCTGGTTAGGGTTTTTTACGAACTGATAAAATTTGGATATTGAAAGGGGAAAGACGATTAATTGCAAACAAATTGTAGAAATCGGTTCGAATTGGTAACGACTGTTGTTCATGAACACCAACCCTCGAGTAGAAACCTGCACACAGGTGAATTTATACGCATGATGATGTACGAGGGTTTTGGAATGGATGTATTCTTTCTTGACTAGTGTTTTTGTTATTTGACTTGCAAAATAATAATAATAACCAGCAACTCGATACCAAAATATTGCGGTTAAAAAAACAAAAACAAAAAACAAAAAAATAAAACAAAATAAAATCATGAGAAAATTGCAATAAAATGATGAGAAAATTGCAAGAATTGTCATGTACACAAATTTTGTGGGTATAATCGATCAAACATCATTGACTCTACCCGACTTACTCACTGATGGTGGTGGTGATAGTATTTTCTTTATATGTTCACATCATCTCAATCGAGCTTTCTTCAATTTTTTGTTAATCTTTACGACTCCTAACAAAATTCTTATCGTCGCATTTGGTTTCCTGTGTAGTAAAATTTTGCTACAAGTCCACCTGAGCATCCTCATTTTTGTTACTTTCATCTTTCTCTAGCGATCTTTTTTTGTGTTCGGCCAAAATTTATCTCCATACATTATGAGAGGTCTAATAGTTACTCTATAAAACTTCTCTTTCAACTTTAACAGATCTTCATGTCACATAAGGTTCCTAAGGGGTTGTTTGTTTGGGCTGTTAGTGATCTCATAAAGAAGTTGGTTCTGGATCGTTCAGATTCAGATTCAGAGCGTTTTGTTGAAATGTTTTTTGCCTCTTAATCGATCAGATATGGAAGAAAATGATCTGGATCGGTCAGATAAACGGAGGAGTCTAGATGAAAACTTTTCCATGTGATATCCTTGCCCTACAAACAAAACAAAACGCCTGTCACTGTTTTTCTTCCTTCTCTTCTCATATCGAGAAGTATTCCCTCTATTCCCTTTCTCAGGCATCGATTCTCAATTGTCCAACGGACCTCCGGTAGCCCCGCTCCACCTACGCCTTCATTGCCTCTGTCCTTGTCGCCTCCCCCTTCGTTGGTAAGATTTCTACCGTATTTCTTTATTGTCGATTTTTTATGCATCTTGTTGATCGATTTTTCAAGCCCTTTCTTAGGCGTCGATTCAGTTTTATCTATGTTATTGCTTGTTGTGTTTTTGTTGTTGGATTTGTATGAAATCAATTTTGTCAAGCCCTAAAATTTGTTATCTGTTTGCTTGCGTTGTGTTCTTCCTGAGTTGTTGTCATTGGACCGATGGTTTTCAAAGAAAAGGAAGAAAACGAGATCAAGATTGATAAGAAAAGTGATTGTGTTATGAGATTCTTTCTGCCTTCATTCTTGGAATCAGATTAGGAGCAAGCATTAGGATACTTTATTGGTATGTTTATGTAGACAATATTTTCAAAAAGACGACCGATTGCCCCTGAAGATTATGTTATGAAACATGTGCTTCTTAATAAATCCTCATCAAATGAGAAGCAATAAGTAAGAAAGAAACATTTCACTAGTTTTTTTAGATGTTATTCCATATTTCTTGTGAATTGTAAATGGATTTTGTTTGTGGTGATCATGTTATCGTGTTACTAAATTTCAGTTATAAATAACTTGTATGAATCTAGTGTTTGTCTTGTTTCTAAATTCTAATTAGGTCATGCACAAGATGATGATGGTTTTTTCGTAGCGTATTGTTTTTTTTTTCATTTAAAAAAATCTAATTGAGATGTTGGCCTCAAATCACACAGTCATTTTCATCATTAAGAGATGGACATTCAGATGTCTGATCAAACATAAATTTATCATTGAGATACAGATTTATACAGGCCTCTGCATCATCCAGGCATCTACATCATTCAGGTATGAATGATCCATATCCTACCAAACAGCCCCTAAGTCCTCCCTCTATTATAACTGATATGTCTTTATATGATGGGTGACATTTATATCAACACCCTTCCTTTATGGATCATGGATCCCAAATATTTGAAGCTATCATTCAAGGGAAGAGTTTGATCCTATATACTTACATCTATCCTTTATCACTCGTAGCCCCACTAAAATTGCACTAAAGATACTCTATTTTAGCGGAGTGGATTTGTAGCCCGTTTTCTTCTGACGTCAACCTCCATGTGTTCAACCTAGCATTTAACTTGGTCCTGGTTGGCACCACCAACACGATGTCATCGAAAAAAAGTATACACCAACGCACTCCCCCTCTGGATCTCATGTGACATCTCATCCAAGATCAAGGTGAAGATATACAGACTAAGAGTCGAGCCCTGATACAACTCAATATCATTTGAAAATGACTTTGTGTTGTTGAGCAATAATACATATCATGTATGGCTATAATATATCTATTGGGAACTTCTCTAGATTATAAGGTCCTCCAAAATGCCTCGAGATACACTATATCATAAGTCTTCTCCAAGTCAATGAACACCATATGTTGGTCCCTATTTCTTTCTTTGCATTTCTCTATAAGGCATGTAAGGAGATAAATCGTCTCCATCATTGACTTTTCAGGCATAAAACCAAATTGGTTTTCTGAAATAAAAGTGATCATATGCAACCTAGCCTTTAAGACTCTCTTCTACAATGGTATAACTAAGGAGCTTAATGCCTTTATTGTTACCATCACTTTGAATTATATGCAGAAAAACATAAAAGAGCATGTGGAAATAAGTTGTCGGAAATCAAGTTAATTTTTTCTTTGCAAAGTAAAAGAGTGAACTTACTTTTTGTGTTTGAAGTGCATCTTACTATCGATGAAAGGAAATGAAGTTTTTTTTTGGTCTAAAAGTTAGATGAACTAAAGTTAAGGGTGAAAAGTCAGTTGTTGAATTTCGTGTCTTTATGTTTGTATAACTATTACAGAAACTGGAGGACTGGAAGTTTACATATGGATAAAAATATAACATAAAATCTAAGATTGGCTTTATAATAATTTATTTTATATTTTCGAGAGATTAAGATGACGATAACAGAGCAACCTATAATGTATTGGATCTTTATGCTCAAGAATCATTATTGAATGATATTCATAATAACATATGATCCTATAGGGTTACACCATTAATCAAGTTGACATATATTGAATATTTATTATTAATATGACTATTAATAAATATAATCAACTCTTGTATTGTAGCGTCCCGTTTTCCATTTTCTAGTTAAATAATCATATAATGGAATAAAGGAAGTATATAATAAATAATAGTAACAATAAAGGGTAAATAAATAATAAGTAAAACAAAATGAAAATAGTTATTAAACTATAAACGAAATTTTTTTAGGTTGGCAGGGGCTAAAATTATCAAATTTGTAATGTGGTAGGAAAAGGAATTTGTATTGAGGGACCATATGCACCGGTTTGGCAAAGGAGGAGGACCAAGTATGAAACATTTGGTTTTAACATGTGAAATCAACAGGATTTGGAACTCCCATCGTTCCTGGCTGCAAGGCATCCTTAGGTCACACATGAAATCATTTAACCCTAGAGCTCTACTTTGGCAACACAATTGATTTCATCGAGCGAGAGCGAGAGCGATAGAAAGAGAGAGAGAGAGAGAGAGAGAGAGAGAGAGAGAGAGGGGAGAGGGGGAGAGAGAGAGAGAGAGAGAAGGGGGAAGAGGGAGAAAGATAGAGAGAGAGGGGGAGAAAGAGAGGAAGAGAGAGAGGGGGAGTTATAAGCACCGTCGGAGGAAAGGAAGGGATTATCGATGAGTGTATGTGTGTGTTGGAAGTTCCATCAGAGAATGAGAACATTAGGGAGTGTGAGCCAGAGGTTAGGACCAAGTCAGTAGAGTTACAAACGCATTTATTTTATTTTTCTCTCTTTCTTCCATTTATCTCCTAGGAGCACCAAAGTTATCATCGTTGGCAACCTCCAGCTACTAGTATCTACCATCTACCACCACCACCGACCAATAATGGTGGTTGTGTTTGTATTGTGATTGTTTAAGATTGTAACTGTTTGGGGGAGGGTTTGTAGCTATGCCTAAGCATTGTATCTCGTTTTTCTTTGTTCCTTTATAACATTATACTTTATGATGGTTTTGATCGTCGTGTCACTACCATGGACCACCCTAGCACCCCCATCTGACCACCATGAGGTGGTGGTTATGTTTGACCTTTGTTCCAACTTAATGGTTTTATGATAAAGCAATGGGCTAAGTTGCAAACTTAACCCTTACGAAGAGGTATTATGATTTTATGTGATGTCATCATTAGTTTAAGCCTTTGTTTAGCCAAGTTCTTAAGACTTTAAGACACGTTAGTATACTCATCTTAATAACTTGTTATAAGTCCCTTTTAATCTATCATGTTTTAAGGTTAAATCTTAACCATTAAAGAACTAATGGAAGATTAAAGCATGACTTAAAGCCTAAAATTTGATGTCTTTATCTTTAAGGCATTATACTTTGATTGGTGGTTTTGAAGCCCCTTTGAGGGACACTACGCCATTAAGAATTGTATTGGACTTCAAGCATCTAGTTTTCCATCTTTAGGATTGTTTCCATTTAGGGATTAATGGGTTAAGAAGCTAACTTAACCCAAAACAATAAGTTATGTGTTGTGAAATACACTAATATGTCCAGATCTTTGAAAGATCATATCACAGTCATGGATAATCGTTTTTGGTCGAAACCAGTCCTCGATGTTTTGTATGTGAGTCTACTTCATTTCATTAGTTTTGTTTGAAAATGGAAATGACTGGTCAGAAAAGTGTCATTTTCACTGGCTGGTCTGAATTTAGTTGCATTAACATGTTGTTTTGTAAAATCCATTGTAAATTGTAGAAAAATCGTATGGACTTGTGCAAGTAATCCCTAAAAAGGTATTGACCTGAACTTCAAGAATATGGATTCGTAATCTAGTTTAGATGGGTTTAAGGAGTGGAAAATAGGTCTTTAACAGGCTATTATTTGGGGCTAAAATCTACAAGTTTAACCTGGTAGTTTAATTACATGTTTAGGGTGAATTGTAGCTATTTTTAATCTTGATGGCTATTCGTAGGACTGTTGAAGGGTGACTTGGTGTGAGTGGGTTTCGAGTTGTAGTTGGAGGCTTACTCTGCTACCGACTCGCGTTGTCCCAATAACTCAGTTGTGTACACAACATTTTCCATGTATCAAACCTTAAGAAATGTCTCTTTGAGGACACTCTAGTTGTACCTCTCGACGAAATCCAGATTGACGCCCAACTCAACTTCGTCGAAGAACCAATCGAGATCATGGATCGTGAAGTCAAGAGTCTTAAACTGTAACACCCACGTTTATTGCTAGGGATATCCTATAAAATATGTATTTACGTCGGTCGACGATTGTAACATTTTAAGAATAAATGAAAGATAATTATTCGACTATATGTTATATGCGTGAATATTTGACAAATATTATGTGTATATAATATTTGTGTACAAAAAAATTATTTTAAAAAAACTTAATAAATATGGCTAAAACAAACGTTAAAAATAAAAAGATTATTTATGATAAACAATCTTAACGAAAGTTGTAACGAACCTAAAATTACAAATTATGTGTTATAAGATGTATTTAGTCTAAATACATTTAAGGGTGAACCCACGTAGTGAAACAATAATTTTTCCGTTACACCCGTTTTTCGATAATAATTGATTGGGTACTTTTTACGACGTTAGCTATTGATTATAAATGATTTAGATAAAATTTTATTATAAAGGGTATAATGATTTTATTAATATATAGTTAATGGACTATAATGTAACTTGAAAGATATATAGTGTTAATACAAGAATAACCGAGGGGCCATAAATGTAACTATAATTGATTTGTGAATTGCAAACCAACATTCACCTAAGAAACCTAAGAAAGGTAGTACATATTTTATTAATTAAAAATAACACGTGTTGTTTAAATATGTGATCGCACAACTTCATTTAATAAAATGGTATATATGTTTTGTTTTTCTATTGACTCTTGTAACTAGAGTTATACGTGTCAATAATTTTAAACGGGTAAGCATTTTAAACCATACGAAAGATAAGAGATAGGCGGTTTGAATTCTAGTATAAATAGCAACATCTTGAATTATTTTCATATATCAACAAAAGTCTTTCAAGAAATTATTTTTGGATATCACTTAGTTTTAGACAATATAATAAGTTGGCAAGCAGTATTGAGCTTGAAACCATAATAGTAGTTAGTTTTTACTAACTAGTCAGGTGAGTGTATAGTTGCTTTCATTTTACACATAGATATGAAGTATTTAATATAGATTATGTGTTATGTGTGCATATTATCTGTGTTCTTGATATTTATGTTGAATGAATAAAATATACATGTTTTATTTGATTTAAACTGTATATGTATTTTATACCTATAATTATGATGAGTAAAGATGAGTAGATGTTATAGATGATGAAAAAATGAAGAGCGATGAATTAAAATGATGAGAGGCCTCGATGTTTAAGCTGGCTTAGTCATCTAACAGAGTATAGATGACGACCACGACCTATTCTAAATAGTCTAGTGGAACGCTGACAGACTCGCAACCTGTAGATGTTTATGAACGATGTGTTCACTGGTGTACTCCATCCCCCCATGATTGCCTTATTTGACATGTATCGCTGAGGAATCCTTTTAGCAATGTTGTCACCCCGATGAAAAATCCTTAGGTTAGGTCCCTTAATTTAGATGCTTTAGAGACAGAAAGTGAGGATAATGGGAACGGGTAACCAGGTTGATTGATTGGTGAAATTAATAAATTTAATTATTGTGGGTTGAAAACCCAATGTGCTCACCAGACTTTACCAAGCCTGACCCACTCAGTTTCTGTCACACCCCCGGACCAAATGGCAGAAACGTCCGGAGGCGGGTAACTTCATTGTGCAGTATCATAACAATTGAATATAAATGAAACAGGGTAAGCCAAACATCATACATTGAAATATCAAACTTACATTGTTTACATATTGTATTTGTTCTTCGAGTTACACAAAAGATACATAAGTAGAAACTTTCAAACTACAAATAAATAGTCGTGCATTTGCGTCCCTTGTTACCTGCTTACTAGTACCCTGAGAATACAAGTCGTTTTGAAATGCGTCAACTAAAAAGTTGGTGAGTTCATAAGCGTCCTTTTTTTTGTATAAAATAATTTTACACTTGTTTAGAATCGTTTTCATAGTAGTTTCAGAAAATCCGATATTTTCTATAAAATCGTTTGAAGTCTTGCTTTGAAAATCATGGGTATATGCGTGCATGTCAATACTTAGGTTCATCCTTATAAGGAGTGATCTTTGAAAAGTAGTATAGTTGTAAAGACGAGTTGCTTTCGAGAATAGTTCTTTTGAATAGTAATAACCAACCGTTTCAGAAAATCCCCTATTTCCAAAAAGAATACAGTTGTAAATCTTGTTTTTCTTATCGGGTATAAGTGAGTGTGCGTTCTAGTTTATCATTATCGAAATCATATAACATCATTTTCCTCCAGAAAATCCTATATTTTCTGCTATAAAATGTTCGTAAGTTTTGTTTCCAATTGTGTATACTTGCCTGTGTGTGTGATACTTTATCGTTTTCAAAATCATTTACAAACGTTTTCTCTAGAAAAATTCTATGTTTTCTTATTGGTAAAATAGCAGTATTAAGACTCTAATACTTGTTAGGTGAAAAAAAATCAATAATGGCGATTGTGGACATTCTACGCAATGAACAAGGACAGTCAACGCAACAAATGCGGACCATCACTACCATGCGTAGGACAGTCAACACAATGTGCCAAAATTTATTTATGAGGTTTTCCTTGCATAAATTTCTAGTTAATATAACATATTCTAGTGAGTCGTTATAACCATACTAATCATGACGGAAACCTGTTTTGGCATTTCTCAGGTGCCCTCAGTTTGATAAAGATATTTGTCACCCTAGACTGGTCGGTCTAGCTGTAGCGAACAACGAAGGTGCGGGGTGTCTACCCAGTATAGATCTATACACAAATTTCCGCTCTCCCTCCAGGAGACTCTGGCTATAACTCCTTACAGGACTTTAGACGTACACTAATATTTTTATATTTAGGTACTTTTGAGATATGTCTGACTAAAATATTGACAACCTTTCGAGCAATTGTTTGGGATTCATTATTTGTTAGATAAATAATGATAGTAGTGCTCATTGAATAGAAATATCTTCTCGTTCCATATCGTTATTTGTACTTGTTAATTGGGTACTTCATGTTCGTTCCATTTCGTTTATTGAAAAATAAGTCATTTTGAACGTTTATCAAATGACTGAACATTTTGGAATTTGGCAAAAATGGTCTTTCCTTTCTATAAATAGTTGGCTCACACCCATATTAGTCAAAAGAAAAGTATCAAGTTAAACTTGTGTAATTTCATGACTGTGGGTTATGACACAGATTTTCTGTTTTATGACATAAAGATCATTACTTATGTTCCTGAAGGTTTTATGATAGTAATTTATGACATGCAAAGACTTTTTTTCATGAAAACTATGTTTCGAATATTCTTCTTGATAAATTTATTTATATTAAATATTTATAAATAATCTCAACTAGTTAGTTAATTTGGTAAAAAGTCACGAGCATGAAATAATATTCCAAGATAACCTTTATATTTGTGTTTGACCAACAGTGATTCCAAAATGCTATTATTTCCATAATTTAATCACTTCCCAAAACATTTTATCTAACAACTTGTTTAAGTGAAGCTTGAATCAATTCCTTATAGTTGTTGTTATAAAAATTTGTGACTTATACTTAGTATATACTAGTTATTGTTTCCAAACATGTTTTGGGAAATATAATCCAAACTCTTGAGACTTAACCAAAATCTCGAGTTTTTGGACTACTTATAAGGGGTTTCCTACTTAAGTCCATGTAAGAAGGCATGCATACACAATGAACAAAAAGATCATGGTTTACACAAGACTTCGACTTGTACTCTACCCCTAAAAACAATAAAAATTTAGAAAAAGTGGGGGTATGAAGCTCACCTTAGTTAACTTGCTGGGTGATTTGAAGAGCTAAGGAGGAGTTTCCAAGTTCCAACACTTGGGAGTTTCTTTGAACTTAGAAATATCCTAAGAATAAATTTTGTGTAAATATAATGAAATCTTAAAATAATGTGAAGAATTATTATTCAAAGAGGATAAAAATACTCACCAAAGAAATCTAGGAATTTCCTTTGAAGAGATGAACTTGAAGCTTGAAGGAGTTGAGAGTATTCTTAGGAGTTTAGTGAATGTGAAGAATGAGAAGTGGAATAAAGGAGGAAAGGTTCACGTATCTAAAAGGGAGGATAAGGGAGTGACTTGACACTTGCATAGAGGGCTGGTGGGTAAAGCTTAGTTTCTTTGAATAATACATGTTTTACTGAGATTTGCATTGGAAATGAGGAATTTGCATCACATCATAAAGTCAAACCCCTTTATCCTGTAAAAATTTCTTTAAAAATCTTGGGTATTATTTTGTATAAATATGTTTAAATTATTAATTTTAGCATAAAATAGGGGTTTAAGGGGTCTAGGATATGAAAAATGAGAGTTTTGGTGTGATTTTCAGCGTCAAAATGTCCTAAAATGATGAAAAGGTTCGAAAATGACCAAAATGCGAAGTGGGGGCTGGTTCCTACGAGGGTCCGAAGCAAATTCCCAAATTTCCGGAGTCATTCTCAAGGTTCCAGAGTCAACAAGCGAGTTCTGGAGTGCTTTTCTCGGATTCCGAAGTCTAAACGAAGTCCGAAGCGAAGTCAGTAGTCTGGACCACGGTGCGAAGTCGGCTAGGAGGTTTCAAAGCAAGACAGGTCTTTCGGTGCAAGGTTCCGAAGCAAAACATGGGCATTCTGAATTCCATAAGAAGCTCCGAAATAGGGAGGGGTTCCAGACCAAGAGGGTTTCGGACCAAGAGGTTCAGGACCAAGAGTGTTACGGACCAAGAGGGTCCTTTTGGGGTTTTCTCTTCCGATTTTGAGTTGTTTTCGACTAAGGAAGGTACTTAGAGAGATTTGAGAGATATTTGAGATACATGGAGAGATTTGGGAGAGATTTCATATACTTGGAGAAATTTGGGAGAGATTTCACATACTTTGAGAGATTTAGGAGGGATACGATACACTTGGAGAGATTTGCATTCTAACACTACATGGCTCCTTAGGAACTCATATTGTACACTTAGGTGTGTTAGCACAAGTCTCACAATAGTCCTTGCTTACTTGAGGATGAAATTTCCTAGCCAAAAAGGCTAGTTGTGATAGTTTCTTTGTATCACAGGTAACAACACAAGAGCACAAATGCGATGAGTTTAAATCTGGAGAAAGATTAAAAGGAAAATAGGCCATTAGAATAATAGTCTATTATAAGACCTGTAATATTACGTTTATGCTTATTTTGTTGTATTGGCCATGACATCCTAATGTTTTTAAATATAAATGAAATACATTTCCTCGTAAATGCTTTGATAAATAATATTGTCATATTTTTGGAAACAAATTCTGCATTATTACTTTTTGAAAAGAATACTCTGATTTAAATAAGTATAAACAAATCGGTCTTTTATTGTCGTGAAATTAGGGATGTCACATAAACAGAGCTACATCTCTATAGTCGAGGTACGATGGAACTCTAAGCGAGGACAAAAGTACACATGGGAACGCGAAGATCAAATGAAAAACAAGTATCCCCACTTGTTTGAAAACACCCCTAACTACCCACTAAATTTCGGGGCAATTTTATTTTAGTTGGGGGTGGGGGGGGAGGGATGTGACAACCTAGAAAATACTTCATCGATCGTCTATAATATTTAACGATAGAACACAAAAATGTAATAAGGATAACCTTGTAACCAACCCATTATATTTTAATATATTCGAATTTTTGTCTTTAATAACATAAACCTTTGGGGTCAAAATAAGTGCACAACAAGTCGCGTCACTTTAGGAGCAAATTAACATTTTTAGACTCTATAAGCTACCTCGATCCCAAAAATATAAATTTCGCAACAATCCGACTCAGTAGGTGAGATATGAATTTTATAGTAAATAAATATCTACCGTAATTAAAATTTACAATGACGAAAAATCTGAGAATATTGGTCGACTTTTAGAAAAAGTTACCACACGACAATTGTAGTACTGCTCAAAGTATGAATTATGAGACGAAGAAAGCCTAAAACGGAAACCGTGTGAGAAAGTTATGATTTTTATAAAATCATAACGGTAATAAAAACTAGTCGAAAAACGAAAGTCAAAACTAGCCAAAACGACCAAAAGGAAAGTTATAACGTACATCGATACCTACACAGATATACAAGAGTCGTTTGAAAATGGAGTTCCTTTGCGAGAGTTACGGAATTTCAAAGTTGAACTCTTACTGTCACGTGCGCCTATGTGCAGTGCGCCACGCACAAAATGACACACAATTCGCCTGGATACGGGGTGACGTGGCACACGGAGAGGATGACACGTGGCAGCCCCTCCTGTGGCTGACGCGCACAAGCATGTTGTGTACCCTAAATGATATAAATACCATACTTCAACGTACCTCTTTCCACACCTCTCAAATTCGCTCTCCTACTATCTCGATCCACGTATCATTCCCCCAAGTGCCTCTCTCGATCCAGAGTTGTTCTCTGCAGCAAACTTCGATGACAAAGTCTAGTTCAAGTGGAGGAGAGTTGTAACACCCTGTTTTTCGGGTATTTTCAAATTCATCCCTTGGTTTAAATTATAAGTCATTTTGATCCCTAAGTCCAAGAATTATGCATTGAAGCCCTAATGGCATTTTAGTAAAATGAGCTGGAGGAGTACACTAAGCATACATGTGTGTACGTTGAGCGTACTAGGGTGCGCCCTAGTACACTAGGCGTACACTCACATAGGTTGGGCGTACTCACATTAGGATGAAACCCTAAATTTTAGGGTTTGAAGGGTATTTAAGAATCATATTGGCTCATTTCCTTTCGACCTTTTAGCCTCCACTCCCTTGGGACATTTTTACAAACCCTAATCTTTGAGTGTGAATTTTAGAGCTCAAGTGTGTGTTTTTTGGTGTGTTAGAGGAAGAATAAGATTCTTGGAGAAGCCTTAGTGAAGGAGAAACTTGTGGATCTGGGATTCTTACCTTCTTTAGAAGCTCCAGAAGGTAAAGCTTCAGTCTTCTCTTGTTTTCTTCTAGATCTTGCCATGAGGAAATTTATGTGTTCTTAGTCCCTTTTCTTGGTGTTAATGAGTATGTGCTACTCTAAGACCAAAGGATCTATCCTTTCTAAGAAATGATGTGCAATAAGTCATAAAAATGCTATCTTGGCTCTTTTGGTGCATGCATGAGGTCTTTAGTGGTTAAGAGAAGCTAGAATCTTGATGTTGGGCCTTATTAAGACATGCATGACCATAAAGTTGGAAACTTTATGGTTTGAAACACCTCTTTAGATCTAGATCTAAAAGCTGGACGTTGGACTGAATGAGATAAGTTCTTAATCAGTTTTTTTCCTGGCCACCGTGTACGTTGGGCGTAGGTGGTCAATGGCGCGATTTCGGTCAATGCAGAGTACGCTGAGCATACAGTTGGGTACACCTCGCGTACTCAGCATGTTGGGTTTTCGAGTTTAGGCTTCAAGCTTTGGGCCACCTTTTGGGCTTGGATGCTTGGGCCCTTATTGGTCCATATAATTATGATTATTTTGGGCCAAGTGAAGCGTTGGACCTTGGATTAAGGCCCAAATAGGAGTTTGGCCTAATTTGGAAAATTAGGCCTATTATGGACATTGAGTGATTATTTATTGTTGGGCCTTTTGGGTTAAGATTTAGGCCTGGGTCTTAGCCCATCTAGGGAAAGGGTGAAGTGGCCATTTACCCTAAGTGTGGACTATTAGCCGAGGACTGTAATCCAATTATTAATTGGATGTTTATTTTGTTGTGTTAGTGCGTGGGTTTTAGTAAGCTAGCAGCCGAAGGCTTTCAGTGTGATTCAGCAGTGTAAGGTGATTTTTCCTCGTTGTACTCACGGGTCGAAGGCACCAATGTCAGCCCTTGGATTGATATCGTGTTATGCATGTTTTTGTATTGTTGAGATCTGTTAGATCGACATCCTGGTAGATAGGATGATGTTATAGTGATATTTTAGACCAGTATCCTGGTAGATAGGATGATGTTATGCTTAGTGATCTGTAAGATCTGTTTATTTGTTTGCTTGCTGGCTGGTTAATAGTATACTTATTTGTATTATGTGCACATGTTTGGTCGGTGGATGAGGCTTCACTTCTTTGTGCGTAAACCAGTAGGCTAGGGCATTCCAACCCGATGGTTGAGGGCCTAGGGTATTCCATCCCGAGGATTATTGAACCCATAGTATGTTGGCATTTCAACCCGATGGTTGAGGGGAATGGGGTATTCCAAGCCAAAGGTTGATTGGACCCAAAGTATGTTGGCATTCCAACCAGATGGTTAAGGGGTCTGGGGTATTGTAACTCGATGGTTGATTGAACCCATAATATGTTGTTATTGTATATGTGTTATTTGTTGTGTTGGTACTTTGGGGGAACTCACAAAGCTTTGTGCTTATAGTTTTGGGTTATGTTTCAGGTACCTTAGATGATGTGCACCTCCTCATGTCATGTATTGTGATTTTGGGAAAAACTCTGATGTTAAACTTGTGTTGAAAACTACAATGTAAACATTTATGATTTTTGGTTGGTTTGAAAAGTTTAAATTTTTATGAAATTTTATGGATGTTACAGATACGTTGATCATCTAGTTAGAGAAGCGGGTTACATCTATTTAGACTGCTGATAGGACCGTGGAGGCATCTCAAGATAAAGGGCATAGTTTAGAGTTATAGCTGGGAAGTAGTAAGCGGGCATAGATCCCGATACTATTAACAACTAGCAAGAAGTTTGATGCTTTTGTACCAAGAACTAGAGGTCAAAAGAACCATGACATCTATGGTAAGTGTGGGAGGACCCACATTTTCATGGGCCTCAAATCCAAATACAGTAGGTGCAAACAAAAGGGTCATGTTCGTCAAGACTGCCCACCGGAGGTGAAGTTATGTCACCATTGTCATCATCATGATCACATTAGGGCCTCGAGACATAACTAGTATGTTTTCTTTGTATTTTATGTTGTTATTATATCCTAGTTACATACGTTTAGGTATGTATAATCGACTCTGTATCATTTATAGTGTGACCATGTTTGGGAAGTTGCACTAGTAAGTTTACATGACCTTAGAATTAGTATTCAACTGTCTATTTAATTATTTATTATGTGTGGGTACTTAAACCAATTTCAACCCGAGGACGAGTTGCTTCTAGGATCTTTTACATGTACTAGGAAGATAATGTTGGGGTGGGAGTTTTGGAGCACCTTCGGAATTTAGAAGTAACCAATCGAATTGGCTTAGATAAAGACAAGTGACTGTGTATGATAGTGGGGATGAATCTCAAGGACACGTTGGATGTGTAGTTTATTGTAACGACCCGTTCCCGGTATGTTAATTTATTAGTAATTGTTTTAAAGATTTGCAAGAGGGACTCGGCGAGTTCATAGCCTGACTCGCCGAGTAGGGCCGCGACTTCGAGCACGTGTTAGCTGGAGACTCGGCGAGTCCATCCGTCTGGGTGAAACCCTAAATCCCCGGGTTGCCCACTATTTAAGTCACCTTATAGCCCCATTCTTGCCTCCTTCACCCTGAGAACACTGTGAGAAAAACCCTAGTTCATCCTTGAGAGTTTATAAGTGATTTTGTGTGATTTGTGAAGGCTTGAAGAAGGAGAAGAAGAAAGGAGCAAGGAGAAGAAGAGTGGTGCAAGATCCAAGGGAAAATCTGAGTTATTTGGAGGTATTTTCGGATTCCCCTCTTGTTTTATGCTTTAAACCTCCATTAGAACTCTTCTAAGAACTAGTTGATGCTTGTTCCAAGCCTTGTGCTTTCATGAACGCCCTAATAAGCCGAGATAACCTTGGATCCATTCATTGAGAAGTCCCATAGTCCAGATCTATTGCCTTTATGAGGATACTTTGCATATTAACCCTAGATCTATCCCTTTTATGCATCTTTTAGCCTTATTTTCCCTTATTCATGTGTTGTACACGTAAAGTTGGAAACTTTACGTGGTAAACCAGCTTATTGGACTCAGATCTATCATTTGTATGTGTTGGATTCAAGCAAAATCGGGTGAAAAACAGTTGCATGGCGGCAACTCGGCGAGTCGGGAAGAACGACTCGGCGAGTTGAGTCGCGAGTCCCCGATTCCTTCATTTTTAGCAGTGTTGAGTGGAACCAGTGAGTTAGAGAGTGGACTCTGCGAGTTGAAGGTAGACTCAGTAATGGAGGGACTCGGCGAGTTGTTCATACAACTCGGCGAGTCCAAGGCAATCTTCTTAAGATCAAGAACAACTCGTCGAGTATGTTCATACGGCTCGGCGAGTCGGATGAAGATTGTCTGAGTTCTTGGATCAATAGGGTACTCGTTGAGTCGATGCTATACTCGACGAGTAGCAGCGAGTAGGATTGAAAAGTGAGAG
This sequence comes from Lactuca saligna, assembly GCF_052625555.1. NCBI lineage: Eukaryota > Viridiplantae > Streptophyta > Magnoliopsida > Asterales > Asteraceae > Lactuca > Lactuca saligna. Next base: position 40,109,457 of record NC_136423.1, read on the forward strand.
TAGGACTCGGCGAGTTGGGTGGCCCAACTCGGCGAGTCAGTCCAAATGAGAGTAACTTTGACCAAGGGTGAAAGAGTCATTTTACCCAAGTGCAGTGTTTAGTATTTGATTGAGTGTGTTTATGGACTTGTAGCCGGGGAGATACAGGAGCAGCAGCCGTTAGCTTCCAGAGCCACACACTCAGCAGCCAGTTTACGAGGTGAGTTTCCTTCCAGTAGGGACGGGTCTAAGGCCACAATGCCGGCCCGTTCAGTTAGCAGTAGTTTCCGGACTTTGGTCCGATGCAGTAGCTAGTATGTTTGATGCCTTCGTGGCTCAGACAGGATTTGTATGCTATGTTTTATGTGTTAAGTGTTATGTGTTCCGGGCTACGGCCCGATGTAGTATGCAGTATATGTGTTCATGCTAGATGATGTGTTATGCTATGCCATGTCCAGTCAGTCAGTTCCGGACTTCGGTCCGATGCAGGGGACAAGGTCCCAGTCGGTTCCGGACTTCGGTCCGATGCAGATAGTTCCGGACTTCGGTCCGATGCAGTTAGTTCTAGACTTCGGTCCGATGCAGTTAGTTCCAGACTTCGGTCTGATGCAGGGGACAAGGTCCCAGTCAGTTCCGGACTTCGGTCCGATGCAGTTTCCGGGCTTCGGCCCGATGCAGTGGGTCAGGCCCAATATGTGTTTATATGATACTGTATGGTATGTGGTAGTTTGGGGGAGCTCACTAAGCTTCGTGCTTACAGTTTCAGTTTTGGTTTCAGGTACTTCCGCAAGCAAAGGGAAGAGCTCGGGGTGATAGCATCGCACACACCACAGCTTAGCTTTTATCCTGGGGATGGTTTTAGTTGTCTTGATTTGATATAGTATGATACATTTTTTCCGCACAGTATTTTATTATGATTTGGGATACACCGCGTATGTTTTTATGTTATGATACTCAGATTATGGTTTTGATTACATTGAAAAAACAAAATTTTTGGGTCGTATTTTTGGGTCATTTCATTTATTGTCGTTGCAAACTGATATTAGTGCAAAACCAAGCGGGGGAAAACTCTTAGTACAAGGTGACGCCTTAGACGAAGCCCAAAAATATGTCCAGTCGCGAGGACTCGAAGGTACCAGTAGCTCAATGGTTTCAGATATTTAGCACTTGTGATAGATATATGTGACAATGTAGAAAAGAAGACAGTTGAGGATGTGTTGGTCGTATGGGATTTTGTAGGTGTTCGTCTTGAGAAGCTCCGAGATCTTTTCGTGAAAAGAGAGTTCTATCTAGTTTCTTATTGTGCAAATTCACATAGAATCTGAATCGTATGATCCGTTTAAGATAATTAGGGGTCCGATCAGCCAAGGGCAGCGACCAATGTTCATTAGATTCCAAGTAGGGGAGAGTCGCCTATCTAGGGAAATAGTCTAAGGACTACGTAGACCTCAGTATGATAGGGAAAAATTGGGATAGTTGCTAAAGATTTTGATTTATCATCATCGATTCACGTATTAGGTATTTGGATAGGATCTGGTTTAGGATCGACGTGAAGGTCCCCTTGTTAGTTCTTGTTTGATAAAGGCTTTGAGACCTGAGATGTGATTCGAAAACCGGATAGTATTGTTTAGGTTCCTAAAGTTTAATATTTCATTTTTTCTTAGCTACTATTATTAAGGGACGTGGGATGATGGTTGGGTTACTTCAAGTTAGTGGGATGATGATTTTATACTTATAGGCCCATTGATGTGTTACTTGTGAGTCAGGCAAGCTCGTTTGGGATGATAACAAGATTGAGGAGTTGTCATGAGCTAAAGGAATGTTAATCAAAAACTTACAAAAATGTGGGAGGATAGTCACATGTTTATCGACCTGTATTGGTAGGTTATGAGATTATAATTGGTATGTATTATATGTATGCTTAGACTAGTTAGTATGATTGTCCGGTAATTAATTGACGAGGGTACAGTTTGATGCAAAATATGAGACCTTGGGTGCAAGGTGAAAAAGTGTACAAGTCTGGATTGTACGTGTTGATGGAAGATCACTAGTCAGCGGATAGGATACACCTATTTCATGTAATTGAGAATGTTGATTGGTAAGGAGCAGGAAGTGGCATTCCTAGATGAGAACGCTAAATACAATAGAGTTTTAGGCAAGATTCTGACTATTGATTAAGACACTTAGGGTTATTTGGCATATTATGGTTGGGATTATGTTCCTACACCGGGGCATCAGTATATATGTATGTACAAGATTATTGCTCGAGTGGAGAAGGTAGCATATTATTTGAGGCTACTAGATGAGTTGAGGTTGATCCCTAACACCTCCATGTGTCTCAGATTCAGAAGTGTTGGTGGGTGAGACAATGGTGGTTCCATTGGAGAATATGCAGATCGTTGAGCAGTTTGTTGACTTAACGACGATGTCTGATTTAAGCGGGGGAGAGTTTTAACTAGACCTAACAAACAGGCTGTGTCGTGTCGGGTTGAGACATTAAACGGGTTGAGGGTGGTTGACATGGACACGATACGTTTAATAAACGGGTTGGAAAACCTGACACAGACATGACTCGGTTATAGTCGTATTAACTCAATACGAGCCGTGTAACCCGTTAACCCATGAAACCTGTCAAACCCGCCAAACCCATGATTTTGGCATAAAATGGTAAAAAAAAAAATACAAAGTTTACATTGTCATCAGATATCAAGAGCAATAGAAATGTAAAATGTAAAGTTCTAAGTAATCATCTGAATGCCATGAAATATCAAAAACAAAAGAAATTTAATGTTCAAGTAGTTCAAACCATGATTTTTTTGGATTGGTGGTCCTTTTGAGCTTGTTTTATTGTGTTTTTGGTCCTTCTAATTAGTGAAATGACTGTAATACCCTTAGGTTATTTATTTATCATTTCTTTCATTTTTCTTAAAATCTAAATACTTATTTATTTACTTAACTAATTAAAAAAATAAAAGTCTCTCTCTCTCTCTCTCTCTCTCTCTCTCTCTCTCTCTCTCTTCCATCCCACCATCTTTCCTTCCCAAAGATTCGGTAATATCTTCGGCTAACCACCATTGTTCAATAGTCTTGAAGCTTTCGATCTTCTCCTTCACTTTAGTATCGACCTGGATCTTCAATAGTAAACTCTTTGTTCTTCAGATCTTTTACTTCTTCCCCATCATGAAAGCTAGAATCAATTTGTCACCGACATCGACGTCTTTCAAATTGAGCAAAACAGAAACCAGATCGTATATACACACGATCTTCTTATTAGGGTTACAATTGGTAATGATGAAATTGAACTTTGAGGTGAGTTTATCCGACAAAAGTGAGGTTCAATTGATAGAAATTGAGAAGGGAGGTTGCCTGAGATGCAACACCAGTGAAGTGGTTGCTTGAAATTTCAAGCCTGAGATGCAACACTATCGGAGTTCACATCACCGTCGTCTCTACTTCCTTTTGAATGCCTACATTCTCTAAAATCACAGTTCCCGATGTTATCTCCCAGATTTCCATTCTCCCCAACAAACCAATTGGGTCTCCATCTTATTTTGGTTTACCGATTTTCAAACATGATTTAAATTATCAAATGGGGTTTGGTTTTTTTTGGTTTGGGTGAGAGTTTCAAACGATTTCAATTTTTCAAAAGCTTTTAGAATTGTTTTTTCTTTTCTGGAGGGGTAATCGGAAGCTGGTCATGTCCATAGTTGAAGGGTTTCACCAGAGGACGTCATAGGTGAAAGGCAAACTTCATTTATAATGATGATGACGGCTACGATGTACAGGTAACGGAGGGTGCTGAATATGGTGGGTTGGTGGCTGGTTGGAGGTGATGAACAATGGTGGTTGGCTGAAGATATCACCGAATCTTTGGAAGGAAAGACGGAGAGAGAGAGAGAGAGAGAGAGAGAGAGAGAGAGAGAGAGAGAGAGAGAGAGAGAGAGAGAGAGAGAGAGAGAGAGATTTATTTAGATTTTAAAAAAATGAAATGAAAAATAAATAACCCAAGGGTATTATAGTCATTTCATTATTTATAAAGACCAAAAACACAATGAAACTAGCTTAAAAGGATCACCAATCCATAAAAATCATGTTTTGATTAAAACCCTAAAAAATTATATACCACAGGACCATTTTCGCAAATTTGTCTTATTTTCTTAATTAACCTCATTGTGCAATTGTAATGCCGCCAAGGTTGGAGCATGCTAAGCTACTTGGCGAGTGGGCTTGAGACAGCCACTCGGTGCAGTCTAATAACTCGTGTCCTTCAGGAAGGCCTAACATCGACCTGTCCAGACCCATGGACTTAAAGAAAAGCCGGCCAATAAGTTGACTAAAAATGTCCACTGTCAAGCTGAATCGCAATAGACAAAGTCATGTACAAATCCATAAACGTAACACACAAGCATATCATGCTCTTCAATCCATCCATCCCCAATCGACCAACTACAAACAAGATCCCATAATCGCGTAATTCCATGATTTTTCAGAAGATTTCATCCGAAGTCATCAACAATTAACATAACACAGATCACAAAATCCCACAATTTCAAAACCCCATCAAGAATATCCCTAAATTGTTCTTGTATGTTTGGAATTTTCTCTCTGAAATGGGATTAGATGCTATCAAACCCTCACCGGTGCCGACCGGAGAAGAAAACACATCAAATCAATCCACTTCGCTTCTCTCTTTCGACACAGACATCACCACCACCCCATCAAAACCCTCTACCACCACCGTCCTCCTCTTCTCCCTCCTCTTCACCACCTGCGTCGCTCTCTCCGCCGCCTTCGCTTTCGCCTTCCTCTTCTTCTCCTCCGTTACATCCACCAATCACCACCACAGCACCACCGCTATCCAAATCGCCCGTCCACTCAGTAAACTCACTCACCCAGTCGTCATCCTCATTTCCTCAGATGGGTTCCGATTTGGGTACCAATTTAAAACCCCAACACCCAACATCCAACGACTAATCAAAAACGGAACCGAAGCTGAAACTGGATTGATTCCAGTTTACCCAACGTTAACCTTCCCAAATCACTACTCAATCGCCACCGGATTATACCCTGCTTATCACGGAATCATAAACAACAAATTCATTGATCCTATCGCAGGTGATACTTTCACAATGGCCAGCCATGAACCCAAATGGTGGCTTGGCGAACCCATTTGGGAGACAATCGCGAACCAAGGGCTCAAAGCGGCTACATATTTCTGGCCTGGATCCGAGGTAAAAAAGGGTTCTTGGGATTGTCCTGTAAATTACTGTGCACCCTATAACGAATCAGTCCCATTCGAAGATCGCGTTGATACTATCCTCCATTATTTCGATTTATCAAATGAAGAAATCCCTGTTTTCATGACATTGTATTTCGAGGACCCTGATCATCAAGGTCATCAAGTTGGCCCTGATGATCCTCAAATTACAGAAGCTGTTAGTAACATCGATGGGTTGATTGGTAGATTGATTAACGGATTGGAAAAACGTGGTGTTTTCGAAGATGTTACCATAATCATGGTAGGCGATCATGGAATGGTTGGTACTTGTGATCAAAAGTTGATATTTTTAGACGATTTAGCTTCTTGGATCAAGATTCCGACAGATTGGGTACAATATTATACTCCTGTGTTATCTATTCGTCCACCTTCTGATCAATCCCCTTCTGAAATCGTCGCCAAAATGAACCAAGGATTGAGTTCAGGGAAGGTCAAAAATGGCGACAAATTGAAAGTTTATCTCAAAGAAGACCTTCCTGCGAGGCTGCACTATTGGGAAAGTGATAGGATCCCTCCGATTATTGGGTTAGTCGATGAAGGGTTTAAGGTTGAGCAAAAGGACTCGAAGAGTAAGGAATGTGGAGGTGCACATGGATACGATAATGCATTTTTTTCGATGAGAACGATTTTTATTGGTCATGGTCCTCAATTTGCTAGAGGTAGAAAGGTACCATCTTTTGAGAATGTTCAAATATATAATTTAATTACTTCGATTCTCAACATACATGGAGCTTCCAACAATGGGTCTTTATCTTTTGCAAAGAGTGTGCTTTTGCCTCATCATTGACTGACGTTTGAGTGTTGAAATCTGTGCATGTTTTAAGGCAATGCTGTTTAATTGTTGTAGATGTAAAGTTAATAATGGTGCTTATAGCTTAAGATGCATTGGTTCATTGGTTGAATGTAACTTCTGAGTGTTTGAATCTTGTTTGCATCTAGAAAGGGTGGCAATCTTATAGTGTTAGGTTGGCGAGTTGACACTCAAAAAACTCAACCAGGACACCAACCATATAATTATTCGTGTCATGTTTTTCAACACTAACTCGCATACGACTTGCCTAATCCGTTTAATTATATGAGTTTACATGTTTGTGTATCGTAATTGGGTTCGTATGTCATACTTGATTTACCGATTTATTGATTTACTTTTACCGATTTGATTTATTTGATAAATGTGTTGTTTATTGTGTTTAATCTAAGATAATAAACGGCTTGGTGTGTTAACCTGCAAGTCTTTTCCCCACCCAAACAAGATCCTTATAATAAACGGGTTATATGGGCCAACTCATTATGACCCGGACCTGTTTAAAGTCAACTCAAAAGTGTTGTCTGTGAGAATTGCTACCTTACATATAGACCAGCGGCGGACCTTAGTGGAGCCCGGGCCACTGCTCAATTTCCGACACGTAGTGTAATTTTTTTTTTACTATTAGGTGCACGGCTTGAAGTACGAGTGACACCCTTTTTAAAACATTCTGCGTCCGCTAGTGATATAGAGAAAGATTAAAGTTCCCAAAACCAATACTAAAAATGATACGCAAACTAAATTGCTAGTGATATAGAGAAAGATTAAAGTTCCCAAAACCAATACTAAAAATGATACGCAAACTAAATTTAAAGCAGACAAAACCAATAAAAAAAATGACACACAACCAATGAGACTTGAACTTATAATATCTAATTTGAAAGTAATTTCTTATCGTTATACCAAAGACTTTTAGTACCAATTATAGTTGCATGGGAAAGATGTAAAATATGATAATTAATGAAAATAACATTATTTAAAAACGACTTTTATGACCAATTTATGATCTATCAATTTATTTAAATTGTTGTTAAGATATCAAATCGTCAAAGAACAGTGTAAGACTAGGTTTGGGGGTGGGGTGGGGGGTAACACAAAGACTAAAGAGTTATAACTTTTTTTTATTATATAATTATTTCTATTAAATATTTAATTAACATTTCATTTATAAAATATAAATTTATAACAATAATATAATATTTTCAGTATTTTTATCTTATTTCAATATTTTTTATTATATATAGTTCTTTTTTCATACTCAATTTTTTCCCAAGGGTTCTTGACAAATGAGTTCCAAGGTTTTTTTTTTCGGTTTTTGATGAATAACCTGAATTCAATTCTATATTTCTTGACAAAACAAATGTGTCACGAAATCTGATAGCCTCCGGTCCTTTTGCTTAAAAAATACAATTATAATTAAAAAAAAATCTAAAAAAGTGTTGAAACTCCAAAAATACCTCATTAGTTGTTTAATAACATCATTTTTTAATTCAAAAAGTCCTGCTTTCATGTATTAACCGTTGATAAATGCATGGATTGCGTTATGATGAAAATCACTTTAAACTTTTATCAATCTCTGTCATCAACTTCACACAAGATATTGTTTATAATTTAGGCTATTTTTCGCACCAAACACATGATGAGGGGCTCTCATTGGGAAGATATAAATACCAAGCAGTCAAAATATTGTCAAAATGATGCGATATAAGTAATTTATTATGTTGTTTCCTAAAAGAATTTTTCCTGATGTATGTCCATTCATACATTTGCTATATTTTTAGCATATGCACGATCCCTTTACTAAACCACCGGAAAAGAAGCAATGTTGGATAATATAGATGTAATCTTGCAAGTTGGCAAGTTTCCTCTGTACCACATTGGCAGGGGAAGAAACATTGTGTATATTTATAAGTCTTTTCCCTTGATAGACCTTTAAGGGCTTTAGTGGATCAAAGGAATAAGCCAACCCATACATGCACGCCTAGCCTAGCACTAGCTGATGTCATGAGTGTGAGAAATGACACGATTTAGGCGCACGACGAATCGGTCGCTTGGAGTTGAGGGACTTTTATTTTTGGCGAAGTTCGAGTCAAGTCAGTTTGACCGATCTAGTCAAACGGTTGACTTCGTATACATGGCAACATAATACTCTGAAAGGGTTAGAAAATGACTAGCTTGGAGGGGCCGACTCATGTGGGCCCCTTTTATGCCTTCTAGGGTTTCGATGCCTATAAATACAGCTAGGAGTCGTATTTGAGACTCACGAATTTTGAAGCTCTCTCTCTCTCTCTCAGCGATTTCTTATACTTTCTCAATATTCACTTTGCGTTTATCGTTTTCCATTACTCTGTTCCTTACAACCAATAGAAGTGAAGTAAAAACCTTTAAGGACAAGAGTCTGATTCGTGCAGTTATTCAACGTTCAAGATCAGTTGTTAACAGGTTGGTTTTACATTATTGTCTTGTTTTTAATTTCGTCCAATAACAGGACACTCTCCTTCTACCTTTCTTACAATCAAATCTAATCGAGAAGGATTAATCTGGTTTCTGGATGAAACTTGGTAATCATATTAATAATAATTGGATCTATTATTCGTAACTAATCAACATATAATTCTCAATATTATTTGTCGGTTTCCTTGCGTGTCTATTGGTTATGATTTACAACAATCTTAAAGATTTTTTTAATTTGTGTTCATAAATCAATAGACTAATGAACATCTAAATCCCAACTGCTAGTCTCCACTACATGAACCAAGAGTTTGCCAAGCTTGAACGATTCAATGGTCAGCACTACACCCGTTTGGCTGACAATGTCAAGTTCATGCTTCATGTGCTGAAGCTCGCCTATGTTTTGGACCCAAAATTGGCCCCAATTCCTGATGATCCATTTCCCGAGGCAGGGAAAAATGTGGATCCAACGATCATATCTGATCTGGAAAAGTAAAGGCTCTACGTAGAGAGTCTCAAGAATTGTGTGTGGGTCGCATCAAGAACTCACTATCTGATCGACTCTATGATATTTACATGCTCAAGTACAACTCATATGAGGAAGGTACCAACAAGTACCTAGTGTCAAAGTACCTCGAGTTTCAAATGGATGATGATAAACCTATCATGGAACAAGTACATGAACTCTAGGTCATGGTCAATAAGTTGAACGTGCTCTCCATCTCGATACCAGAACTCTTTCAGGTTGGTGCAATCATCGCAAAACTTCCACCATCGCGGAAAGACTTCTCTAATAGAATGATACACAAATCTGAGGACTACTCCTTGGATGATTTGAAGAAATACCGTCGTATTAAGGAGGAAACTCTCATCAGGGACAAGCGTGTTAAAGTCAGATCGAGTGTGAACCATGTATCAGTTGGGGGTTCTTGTCATAAGACCAAGTTTGGGGGACAAAACAAAAGAAACTTGGTACCCAAGAAACAAAGCTTTAAAAAAACTAAGTCATTAGAATCCTAACTCAAATCTGTAGAGGGTAGAATCCTAACTTAATATTGGTTACTAATGTCAAGGAAATGAACTTTTCTTGTTATTTTGTTTGTTCTATTTCTTTATTGCATAAACGTTCAACACACACTAATATTAAGAATATTGAAAAAAAAAATTCAAACTAAAGGAATGTTAAAATACGACTAAAAAGATTTTGAAAAATGTGAAACTTGTGTGAAATCAAGGTTTACAAAGACACCATTTCCACCAGTTAAGAGAAATACATCATTACTTGAGCTGATTCATTATGATATATTTGTATTAAATGGAATACTTGCTCGAGGAGAAAAAAGGTATTTCATAACATTTTGTGATGACTCCAATTGATATCTACATGTTTATTTTCTGAGATCAAAAGATGAAGCTTTTTATGCATTTAAACTGTATAAGGCTTAAGTCGAAAATCTACTTGAAAGACACATCAAAATTCTTTGCTCGAACAGAGGCGGAGAATACTTCAACCAAGAGTTTTGACACATTCAGTGAAGAGAATGGAATCAAACATGAGAGAACTTGATCATATACTCCCCAACATAATGTTTTGGCTGAAAGAAAGAACCGAACCCTTTATGATATGGTTAGCTATATGTTGAACCAGTGGTAGAGCCAACAATTTTTATATGGGGGTACAAACATTATCAGTAAATATTCTATGTAGTTATCATATTTAGGGCATTAAAAAACATCATATTATCCCTTTAGTTGGGGGTACAACAACATAAAAGATGTTTAAAAATAATTATTTTATATACATAAAACAAATTTTTTGGGGATGCTATAGTACCCCCAACATCCCACGTAGTTCCGCCACTGTGTTGAACCAATCGGGTCAACCAAACAATCTGTGGGGGAAGCACTATTGACTGCTTGTTATGTTCATAATAGGATCACTAGTCGTGTGATTCTTACAAGCCCATATGAGTTTTGGAAAGCTAGAAAGCCTAACATAAACTATTTGAAAGTGTGGGGGTGTGTTGCTTATTATTGAACTCCCGATCCAAAGCGAACCAAATTAGGAGCACAAGCTAATAAGAGTATATTTATTGGATATGTTGACAATAGCAAGGCTTACCGATTATTAGATATTGAATAAGGTGTTGTCGTGGATCCAAAGATGTGGAATTCTTTGAGGACAAGTTTTCTAGGGATGATGAAAACTCTAGTTATACAACACCTACAAGTACTTCTTAAGAAATACTCCCACCTCCTCCTATTGTGGAGGAACCAAGGACAAGATATGTCATCTTTTTCCATTAACTTGGATGATGATCCTAAGACCTTTACTGAATCCATGACATCTAGGGATGATCCTTTGTGGATGGAAGCCATCAATGATGAAATGGACTCAATTATGGGTAATGGAACTTGGGAGTTAGCTGACCTACCCAAGGGGAGGAGACCCATAGGATCCAAATGGATATTCAAGAGAAAATATCATCCAGATGGATCCATATCTGCCTATAAAGCAATATTAGTTGCTAAAGGCTACAAACAACGAGAAGGGATCGATTATTTTGATACCTATTCCCCAGTTGCTAGGATTAGTTCTATTAGAACTCTCATAGCAATATCAACATTGAATGGACTATATATTCATAAAATGGATGTGAAGACAACCTTTCTGAATGGTTATCTCAAGGAAGAGGTTTACTTTGAGCAACCCGAAGATTTTATGATACCCGGATAGGAAAACAAAGCTTGTAGACTTGTTAAATCCTTGTACAGGTTGAAGTAAGCTCCCAAATACTGGCATGAGAGATTTGACACCACTGTGACTACTTTCGGATTTCAGAATAATAGTGATGAAAGATGTATTTATTCCAAATACACATCCAATTACATAGTAGTACTATGTCTTTATGTTGATGATATGTTGATCATTGGAACTCACCTAGAAGGTATTCTTGAGATGAAGAAATACCTATCCTTGAACGTTAAGATGAAAGATCTTGGTGAAGTTGATACAATTCTTGGTATCAAGGTGAAAAGGATAGGCGATCAGATTTCTCTAAGTCAATCTCATTACATAGAGAAAATTCTGACAAAGTTTCAACATTTGAATATTAAGCAATTCAACACTCCTTTTGATTTAAGTGTGAAACTTAATGTGAATTCTGGACGAGTAGTGGCTCAACTAGAATATGCAACTGTAATTGGGAGCATGATGTATGCTACTCATTGCACTCGACCTGACATCGTATTTGCTGTAAGCAAACTGAGTTAATATACTATCAATCCAGGGATGAAGCCCTGGAAGGCAGTGGGTAGAGTACTAGGATACTTGAAAAGGACAAGTACTTTTGAGTTGATGTATTCATCATCAAATGGAATATTATAAGGGTATTTTGATACTAGTTGGATAGATCACACTGGTGACTCGAAATCCACAAGTGGTTGGATTTATACTCTAGCTGGCGGTGCTATTTCTTGGGCGAGCAAGAAATAGACATGCATAACTTATTCAATGATGGACGTAGAGCTAATTGCCTTAGCAACAACAGGAAAAGAGGCAGAAGATCTACTTATGGATATCCGTCTGTAAGATATTCCAATGCCTTCAATACCCATGTACTGTGATGGTGAGGCCACACCATCTAAAGTATATAATATGGTATATAATAGGAAGTCGAGACACATAGGTCACCGATAAAATTTTGTGAGATAACTAATTGAAAGTGGTAGCATCAAAGTTGTCTATGTCAAGACACGTAGGAACTTGGCAGATCCGTTTACCAATCTTCTGTCGAGAGATTTGGTTACATCTACCACGAGAGTCATGAGTCTAAAACCACAATAGAATCGCTTAGTAATGGAAACCCGACTTGGTATTAATGCTCTTAATTCTCAAGTTTAAAGGGTAAGAATGAAGTCACTAACGATAGAAGGTACTATCATCAATGATAGATACATGTGAGGTAGGATAATACGTTGTTGCTGAGAATGAGGTTGAGTTACAACTCTTAACAAGGTTTTGGAGACATCTAAGAAACGAAGATGTTATAAAACTTCGCCTATATGATCTAAAGGTGGTGCCGCCTCAAGTGAAGATTAGTGGTTTATCTTCTAAAGGGTCATGAAAAGGATTTATAGCGCACGACCATATTAGCGCTCAGGGAGAACGCCAAAACGAAATGTGATGTGTGGGGGTAAACTGGAGAGGTTACAAGGTTCATGCTTTAAACCTATAAGGATACCATTGAATTGGTCTCTTCTTGTTTGTTCTCATTAAACTAAGGTTTAATCTTCATGACACCCAAGTGACATCCTGTGTCTGAGTGAAAGGAAACTTTCCAACTTGGTGGGGGATTGTTGGAAATTATGGAGGTAATCTTGCAAGTTGGCAAGTTTTCTCTATCCCACATTGGCGGGGGAAGAAACCTTCTGTAAGTTTATAAGTCTTTTCCCTTGATAGGCCTTCAAGGGCTTTAGTGGATCAAAGAAATGAGACGAACCCACACACGCACACCTAGCCTAGCCTAGCACTAGCCAATGTCGCGAGTGCGCGAAATGGTGTGATTCAGACGCACTTGGCATGACACATCGGTCGCTGGGATCTGAAGAACTTTTATTTTTGGCGAAGTTCGAGTGAAGTTGGTTTTACCGATCTGGTCAAATGGTTGACTTCGTACATATGGCAACATAATATTCTGGAAGGGTTAGAAAACGGCTAGCTTGGAGAGCAAGTCGTCTCCTTAGGGTTTCCAGGGGCCAGCCCATGTGGGCCCTTTTCTGCCTTCTAGGATTTCGATGCCTATAAATATAGCTCCCTAGGAGCCGTATTTGAGATTCACGAATTTCAAATCTCTCTCTCTCTCTCTCTCTCTGCGATTTCTTTCGGTTTCTCAGTATTTACTTTGCGTTTATCATTTTCCATTGTTGTTCGAAACTTGGTACATCTGCATTAAATCCTGAGGTTTTACTCTATTGGTTACAACCAATAGAAGCGAAGTAAAAACCTTTAAGGACATGAGTCCGATCCGTGCACTTATTCCACGTTCAAGATCAGCTGTTATCAGGTCAGTTTTATATTATTGTCTTGTTTTTAATTTCATCCAATAACAGGACACTCTCCTACCACCTTTCTTATAATCAGAGCTAATCCAGAAAGAGTAATCTGGTTTCTGGACGAAACTTGGTAATCATATTAATAATAATTGGATCAATTATTTGCAACTAATTGACATATAATTCTCAATATTATTTGTCGATTTCCTTGTGTGCCTATAGGTTTTGATTTACAACAAGCAAGGCAAGTAGAAGAAGATGTTGAAAAGTGAATTCACATCCTTTAAAATGATGATATCTCAAAAAAGGTTTGGATTTACATGTTACTTCTCTCTTCGTCTTTCTCAAACTTATTCTAAAAGGTAATACTTTTCTACTTTTAATCATAGTATATATGATACTTAATTCAGTTATACAGGATCTACTGTGACATCCCCAAAATCTCGGCCAGAAAAGACCGATTTTCATTTATGCTTTTAAAATAAATTCAGAGTAAATCCTTTTGATTTGAAAGAGTTGCAGAATTTGTTCCCAAAAACAAAACATGATAAAACAATGTTTACCAAAGCATTTCATAAAAGAAATGTATTTTCATTATAATCAAAACTCGGGGTGTCATGTTCCGATACAGACCAATAAGCATAAACGAATACATTACAAGTCATATAACAAATATAAACATATGTAGACTTGTAAACAAAACAACTTGATGGTTCATCCATCTTACGCCCTTGCGCCACTTCCTGTAATACAAATAAAACTGAGTGGGTCAGGCTTGGGAGCCTGGTGAGCATATAGGGTTTTCAACCCACAATAATTAATTAAATTAATTATTATCAACCAACAATAACCCAGTTACCCATTCCCGTTATTCTCACTTTATGTCCCTAAAATAACTAACACAAGGGACCTAATCTAAGAATATTTTCATCGGGGTGACAACACATGCTGCGGGGTTTCCTCAGCAATATAAGTCAAATAAGGCAACCATGAGGGGGATGGAATACAGCGAATGAACACCCAAGTTCATTAACACCTACAGGTTATGAGCCTGCTAGCGTTCCACATGACTATCTAGAAAAGTCCGTGGTCGTCATCTAAATTCCGCTAGATGACTGGATCAAACAACAACGAGGCCTCTCATCTGTTTATTACACACCAACTATCTACCCATGTTCTACCCAACATATTAGTAGATAAAAACATACATTTTATACATATTTTCAAAACCTGTATAGCATGCTTGATCAAAACATTTTCCATATAACAGATGAGACACACGCACATAACACGTATTTCATATAGAAATAATCATATCTGTAAGATAGAAGAAAGTGAATATACATTCACACACATAACAACAAAATATATACATAACACGTATCTCATATAAAATACTTCATAGTTATACGTTATGAGAAAGTAACAACGCATTCACACGTATAAACGACAATAAACTTAATACCCTCATACTTGTATTATTATTGCGTTTATGAAAGGTAGTATACACTCACTTGATCAGAAGATGATCGGACAGCACTACGACTTGCATAAGTAGTAATCCACAGCAGATCTGGAAGATCTCTACGAAAATCGAACTTCTCGCGGGCAGAGCTTCGGCTCGGAAACCGCACTTCTCGGGATCTTCGGGATCTCGGGACTCGCTTCGGGACTCGGGAATATTACCGGGGCTTCGGGGGTAAAAACGCAGAGCTTCGGCACAAAAACGAGAGGAAATTAGCAATTTGGCCGGCTGCCCTCGCATCCTTTTTATAGAGGCTGGAAGCCTCTCGTACGCGGGGCGTACGCCAGTACGTGGGGCGTACTGGTGCGAGAAACGTCATCGCTTACGTCATCCGAAGCCACTTGCTGCGATGTCGACACTTTCGGAGTACGCGGGGCGTACTCACTTACACGGCGCGTAAGTCGGATCGGATCGATGACTCGCCTTCGGATAAGGCTTCCGAATTTTGATTTAAAAATAAATACAAATTATTTATCAAACTTCGGAAATTCATATCTTCTTCATACGAACTCCGTTTTCGACGTTCTTTATATCCACGGAAAGGTGAGACTACACTCTACAACTTTCGTTTAGACTCCGTCGGCTAATTTTGACTTTATTTTTATTATTTATTTTTAATAGGCCCGGACAGAAATTTTCGTTATAAATTCATAACTTCTTCGTTTGACGTCCGTTCTCGCCTAACTTTTTATCGCTTTGATACTAACAACGAGATCTTCGATTCTCGTTTAGATCACTAAGGCTAAATATCGCTTTAACGTAAATTTCACTTTTTACGTTATTCAGCGTTGCCGGTTCTGTCGCGAAATTTCGACAAGTCATAACTTCCTCGTTATAACTCGGATTTCGGCATTCTTTATATCTTCGGAAACCTTGTTTCAACTACTACAACATTATCTAAAGATATCAAGTTTATTTTACACTTAAGTTTTGACGCTTATTTTAATTCTTAATTAATCAAACCACATAATTAAGCAATTAAACACAAAACACATAATACTCAAATAATACAATTTTATTATTTCAAAACGGGTTACAAAGGTTAACCTAGACCATTACATTGCTAAAAATGGCAAGCCCGGAAACACAGGTGTTACATCTACCAATTGAGTTTCTTATGAAAACAACCCACTAAACAATTTGGAAGGTTTATTTTGAAATTGCAAGAACGAGACACACCTATGTTCTTTCGTTTCATCTTTGCTTCTTACTTGTCTTTTACTCTTTTGAAATATTTACCTTATTTTCACCATTAAAACCATATTAATATCATTATTCACAGGTTAAACGATGCATTTTCTCTTACCTAAAGCTTGAATTTGGACAACTTCGGTTTGTTGTATCAGAAACAGATGTATGATTTTTTCCTTTCTTTTTAGTGATTTTGCTGTTGCTTTTGCAGATTCTGAATCTGATAAAAAACGACCTTCTGAATTTACATTTAAAGTGGTAAAACGTATAATAATATTACCTTATGCATTTCTAAAAGAGTAACAAAATGATAACAAGGTTAAGTTGATAAGGTTAATATCAATCTCTTAAATTTTATGGCATTTTCACCACTTTGGTTGGACGAGAATGATTTGGTTTTCTATTTTGGTAATTTTCAATCAACTTGCTTGGTGGGGAAATGGTGTCATACATTTTGTTGACTCTTTAGGTAGTCTCAAGAAAATCATTTATTTTATATATCACAAGCACTTGTGAAATCCCTATTTCTAGCAAAGTATCTGAGAGATAAAGGGAATCAAAACCACGAAAATCCCAATTTTTTAAACCAATATCTCCGAAGAAAGTACATTCACCTGTAGATACATAAGAGGTTGACATCCCAATAAAAAAATCATAAAAATTGTATGTGGATATGGTTAATCCAAAAAGAAAGAAATGATAAATGAAACTACTAAAACTTGATAAATAAGATTTGGTTCATTAAGTCCTATTAACTTTTAACAATAAATCATCTTATTTAAAATTTTCATTTTATTTCCCTGCATTTGTAACAAGTAATTTTGAACTTTAGGCTTTGCTTGAATGTTGCTTTTTAGTTGATCATAGTCTTCGCTTTACTTATGAAAAATGTTGGAATTTCTCATCATTTTGATTCATATTTTTGTTGTTTTATTGGTAACGTGTTTATGTTTTGACCAAGTTCTTCTTAAATCGTTAACTGTTGACATAATTTTGTGGAGTATGCACTTGAACATCTATATTCTTACCAAATACCTTCATCTGGAGCACCTTCAACTTATCAAGTTTGACAAAGTATTGTCACTTAAAGCGTATTGATATATTACTTATTTTTATTTATATGTTAGTTTTCTTATATTTATTTATTATCTATTGTTTAAGAAAAAAAACATTTTACTAAAGCATTTGAATTTAAAAAATCACTGCATTTATCTTAATTTATCTAGGAATTTTACTTTTGAATATCTATCACTTATAACATTGTACATTCATTTTGTGTAAACATTTTTTCTTTTAAAAGTCAACCCATTTATAACATTGCAACTTTATGTTTTGTTGCAATTACAACTTGGTTTTATTTTTTTTTTATTTTTATAAAAACATAAGTCAACCGATTTATCTCATTTTGGTTGGTTAATTTCTATGCGACATTACTCTTGGTATGGTCTCATCCACCTTTATTATGCTATAAAACTTCTACTTTCTAATTCAATAGTTGTATTTTGGTAACAAATGATGCTTCCATTTGAAAAAAAATCATATATAAGATTAGTGCTTCTCATCAACCTATCTTTGTTTGACACTTTCATATTATAAATGTTTTATTATTGCATTTTAGATGCTTAATCTTTCTATTATGCTAGGACGTTCAACAATTAAATCTAAAGGTGAGAAACTTTTTTGAATTAATCATCTAAATAATGTTGTTCTCTTGATTCGGCTAAATATTGATCCTTATGTTTTTTTGTTCCTAGATTGTCTCTCGGAGCTCTATGGACTTCTTTGATGGTATTTCGCATCAAGTTATTCATTTTCCTAATTATGGTCTTATTCATCAGTAGGTTGTCTTATAGTTCCTTACTCTTTTACAAATTAACCTTGTATTACATAGAAATTATTTTGGTTATGCAAGAACTATATTAGAGCAGAATATTATAATTGATTTTTTACATGGTTTACTGTATTGTTGTACTCATTATTATGATTCCAAAATTTTCAAATTTCAATCAATTCTTTATTGGTCAAAACTCATTCAAACCCGCACCAACAGCACGTGTGGTTTCTACTAGTTTATATTTAAGATAAAACAACAAATATGATCCCGGTGGTATGCATTTTTACCGAGGTTTAGTCCAAACCTTGATTTTCTTAGTTTCATGGTCATTTTGAGGTAATTTGTTTTTGGAATTAGTCCCTATTAAACTTTAAAAGACTAATCTACCATTTTAATTTGTTTTTTTTATTTTCTTAAATATTTTTTCTTTTTATTTAAATTTTTAGAAGTAAAAACAAATAAAGAACCCCCCTCTCTCTCACACACACAATCCACAAAAAATTACCACCCACCACCATCATCTTCCTCCCTACCCTTCACCTATAGTTCATACTCCAAACCCTTCACCTATTATCACCATCACAACCATTTTTGAGGATTAAAGCATACACACACAAAATTAAAAGCACATAATCAACTTCAACGAGATCTATTTAGAAAATTTGAGACTTTGATCCTGATTACGAAGAACAGAATTGGCAGAAGCAACTTCAAAAACACTCACCTTTTTGAGCTCTGACCGACAGACGACAATCTTGAGGAAGCACACGACGACATTCCGCTATTGAGCAACATCGGGGTTGTTAATCTTGTATAAATCAATAAATATTCAAGGTTGTTAATTTTGAAGGATTGAGCCTCCAACTAGCAATTAACCATTGTTGTTCCTTGTAACAAATGATATGGGTTCATGTGGTTGACTGGAAAACCATAAAGAAGCAGAGGATGAGTTTAGTCGATGAACACACACACATTTATTTCGAGTATGAACCCTAATATGTGCGATTTCCGATGAGAGATGGTGATCTACTAGCAACAACAATGAGCAGATAATAAATCTATGCATTTTCGATTCAAAATGTACTACCTTCTCTCTATAATTCTACTTGTATTTTGTGTATCCTTTTGATATCTATGCATTGGGTTCTTATGATTGTTATGATAAAGACAAAATTTGCAGGGGAAGATCGGAGGTAAAGTCACCAGGGGTGATGATCGAAGTAGAGTTACAAGATTTGTCTGTGTGTGTTCTATGTCCGAATTCACAATCAAATTTATAGAGACAAAATTGATCTGAAATTTTCTTTGGTTGATAAAATTGTTTTGTAGGTAGGTTTTAAAGTGAATTCAATGTATGAGTTTTGAATATAAATGTCAACCTTGCAAAATTATGAGACCAATTTTGTTAAATCCATAGATTTACTGTTCCTAAGCATTACATGCTTTAATATATATATATATATATATATATATATATATATATATATATATATATATATATATATATATATATATATATATATAGAGAGAGAGAGAGAGAGAGAGAGAAATATTTAAAAATATAGATTAGGTTTTTCAAGTTTTACAACAACTAATTTCACAAACAAATTATCTTAAAAAAACCAACAAATCTTACAAATAAATTACTTTAAAAAGACCAACAAATCTCACAAATGAATTACCTTAAAAAGACCATAAAGTCAAATAAATCCAAATTTAAACTAAACTTAAAAAAAATACATACACGTGACATTTTTATAGTTTTGTCTCCATTTAAACAAAAATAAAAGATTTACATAGTATTTTTTTTAACATCAAAAATCAAAAAGATATGAAAAGAAAAATTTTGAATTCGGCGCGTGGGTTAACAACAACAAGAAGGCAAGTACACAAACAACAACGTCGACCGGTCAACACCATCTGGACTTAAAAAAAGCCGCCAATAAGTTGACAATGTCAAGCTCAATCGCAATAGACAAAGTTATGTACAAATCCATAAACGTAACACACAACCAAATAATGCTCTTCAATCTAGACCACAAAATCCAACAAATTTTAAAACCTCATCAAGAATTTCCCTAAATTGTTCTTGTATCTGTGTAATTTTCTCACCGAAATGGGATTTGATGCTATCAAACCATTACCGGTGCCGACCGGAGAAGAAAACACACAAAATCAATCCACCACCACCACCCCAGCAAAACCCTCTACCACCATCGTCCTCATCTTCTCCGTCCTCCTCTTCTTCTCCTCTGTTACTTCCACCAACCACCACCACAGTACCACCGCTCTCCAAATAGCCCGGCCACTCAGTAAACTTACTCACCCAGTCGTCATCCTCATTTCCTCAGATGGGTTCCGATTCGGGTACCAATTTAAAACCCCAACACCCAACATCCATCGACTAATCAAAAACGGAACCGAAGCTGAAACCGGATTGATTCCAGTTTACCCAACGTTAACCTTCCCAAATCACTACTCAATCGCCACCGGATTATACCCTGCTTATCACGGAATCATAAACAACAAATTCATTGATCCAATCGCAGGTGATACTTTCACATTTACCAGCCATGAACCCAAATGGTGGCTAGGCGAACCCAT
The DNA here is from genome assembly GCF_052625555.1 of Lactuca saligna. Lineage (NCBI taxonomy): Eukaryota > Viridiplantae > Streptophyta > Magnoliopsida > Asterales > Asteraceae > Lactuca > Lactuca saligna. The sequence goes on from NC_136423.1 coordinate 40,130,179, forward strand.
TTGGGAGACAATCGCGAACCAAGGGCTCAAATCGGCTACATATTTCTGGCCTGGATCCGAGGTAAAAAAGGGTTCTTGGGATTGTCCTGTGAATTTCTGTGCACACTATAACGAATCAGTCCCATTCGAAGAACGCGTTGATACTATCCTCCATTATTTCGATTTACCAAATGAAGAAATTCCTGTTTTCATGACATTGTATTTCGAGGACCCTGATCATCAAGGTCATCAATTTGGCCCTGATGATCCTCAAATTACAGAAGCTGTTAGTAACATCGATGGGTTGATTGGTAGATTGATTAACGGATTGGAAAAACGTGGGGTTTTCGAAGATGTTACCATAATCATGGTAGGTGATCATGGAATGGTTGCTACTTGTGATAAAAAACTAATCTTTTTAGATGATTTAGCTTCTTGGATCAAGATTCCGAAAGAATGGGTACAAGATTATGCTCCTGTGTTATCTATTCGTCCACCTTTTGATCAATCTCCTTCTGAAATTGTCGCCAAAATGAACCAAGGATTGAGTTCATTAAAAAATGACGACAAATTGAAAGTTTATCTCAAAGAAGACCTTCCTTCGAGGTTGCATTATTGGGAAAGTGATAGGATCCCTCCAATTATTGGGTTAGTGGATGAAGGGTATAATGTTGAGCAAAAGGACTCGAAGAGTAAGGAATGTAATAAATGTGGAGGTTTACATGGATATGATAATGCATTTTTTTCGATGAGATCGATTTTTATTGGACATGGTCCTCGATTTGCTAGAGGTAGAAAGGTGCCATCTTTTGAGAATGTTCAGATATATAATTTAATTACTTCGATTCTCAACATACATGGAGCTTCCAACAATGGGTCTTTATCTTTTGCAAAGAGTGTGCTTTTGCCTCATCATTGACTCAAGTTTGAGTGTTGAAATATGTGCATGTTTTGAGGCGATGCTGTTTAATTGTTGTATAGTTAAGTTAATATTGGTGTTTATGGCTTAGGATGCATTGGTTCATTGGTTGAATGTAAGTTCTGACTGTTTGAATCTTGTTCGCATCTAGTTACAAAAGATGTTACATGGTATTCTTTATAAAGACTGTGTCATTTTATCATGTTGTTATTATTGGTATTCTAAAGAGGTGTATTTTATCATGTAAGCGATGTAGTGAGGGCTGATTTTTGTCGAGTGTAGAAGTGCTCAATTCATCTAAATGAACAAGTGAGGCAATTCTATGCCATCCAAGGAACCTTTAAACAAATGCAAACTTCCAATATTATATTGGCCCTAATCGAAGAAGCGAATTTGAAACCATCTTAGAAACTTGGACTTGAATCATGGGTCATGACGACTGTTACTAGATGTTATGGTTGTTTTTTCCACTGAGCCAAAATATCTAGATTCTTAAATTCATCAATAGATATATATGTGCTAAAAAGTTAGAAGTCACATAATTTTGTATTTTTGAAATTCGCTACTTTGGGGCGTAGTTTCGTTGTTGTTTACTAACTTTCTTTAATAAAGGGTTATAAAGTTGGATATTAGCATTTAGCATCGAGACCACCTTTAGATGATGACTCTCATAGGAATATTTTATTTACTTATTTTTATAGTATATTTTGATTATTTATTTTTAATTAATTATTATCCATATTATCATTTTATTTATTTTATACCTATATCGGGTGCTCGGGTTTTTATATATAACTGTAAATTTTTATAAGATTCCAAGTGGTGCGAAGTTGATTGAGAGATATGGAGGACATTAATGGACAATATAACAATTTAAATGGGCTTTGAGAGGAAGAATGAAGGCGTGCGCCAATTATGTGGGCTAATAAGCATAAAAAGAGTATTGCGAGATTTAGGCTAGTTGTGGTGAACATTTGGGCCAAAATTTAGGTCTAAAATGGGCCCATAAACAAAGAGAATGAAACAAGAAAGATCATGTTGAAAATGACATTTCCATGCAAGTCAAAGCTTTTACACGATTTACATGGATTTTTTACACTTCAGTTTATGCGGGTGTAATTTTCCGGGACAAATTCGTCTTTTTCACATTTAGAGTTGGTATATGGGGTATGGTTGGTGCCACTTTCTATAGATCTTGACAAGAAGACTTGAGAGCTATTCTTGGAACTTCTTGTAGGCCAGTTCTAGAGTTTTCTTCATTTCTCATCCTTATAACTTGATACATTTGAAGTTTGATACAATTCCATGAACAATTAGTTAATTTTGAAGCTATTATGAACTTATGCTTTTAGATCTATGAATGTTGTTTCTTATTTAATTTCTAAGTTCTTGTGTTTTTATTTCACGATTTTAAATACTTGAATGATATTAGTTAGTTGTTTTCTTAATTAAGTAATGGATATTCAAAACAATCAATAAGAAATGATTTTTATGGATGTTTTCATCTCATTTTAAATTTATGAAATTGTATTCTCCAAAGTGGTAATGTAAGCTTTTAAGTCCTTTTAGATTTGGTGATTCTTATATCTTAAGGCTAATAATGTTAATGAACTAAATGCTTATTTAATCTATGACCTTGATTAATAACGTGTGTTAAGAGCTTATTTAACCACCATACTAATTAAGAAGCATCTATGTGACTCAAGCTTTTGAGTTGCAATAGCCAAATTAGATTAATTCATAAGTATTGCACCATAATTTCTAATGATAAATTAGCTAGTTGTTTATGAGAAGAAACGCCATTACTTACTTTTTTGATAAATTAGCTAGATTAATTCATAAGTATTGCACCATCTCAATTGATTCATATCACTTGATGGTTACTCTTTTGCATTACTTACTTACTTTTGTTATTTTAGAAGTATAATCAAACAAACTAAAACCCCCCGTTTTATTTTAATTGTCGTTTTACAAATATTAATATACTAACAAATTGAACCAATCTTCGTGGATTTGATATCTTTACAACTATACACTATAAAGTGTGTTAGAGTACACAACTATTCATTTGTTAGCCTTGACAACCACCGGCCTCTATCGATATCTTCCTTATACGTTCATGTATTACATTTGGTTGTAAACAAAATATGTTCGTATAAATATCATATAATGTTTCAAAAATATTGTTCAAAGTATCAAATTTGAATTTAGAAAAAAAAAAAACAAAAACTAGTGTCTTAAAATCAAAGCATCAACTATTTTTTCTAATAAAGTATTTACGTCACCAACATTTATGATAGGGTTCAATATATATATATATATATATATATATATATATATATATATATATATATATATATATATATATATATATATATATATATATATATATAAAAGGATGTTATTCGGGTCGGAAGCGAACCGAACCGACCCGTACCCAAATAAACCGAAAACCGAACCAAATAAGTAATACGGGATCGATTCGGTTCGGGTATTATTCGATTTGGTTTGGTTCCGGCCCGAATAACCCAAATAACATGTACAAGATGATTAAGGAGCCGAATAACCCGAATAACCTGAATAACCCAAATAACATTTACACTGTGATTATAAATATTGTATTTTTTATGACTTTTGTAGCTTATGATAAAACACAAATAACATGGATTAACTATTTTTGATATATAAAATGTAAAATCCAACCATTACATTCTTAAAATATAGTTATTAAGGAACATATTAAACACTAAACATTAAACATCTAAAACACCCAAAAATCTATCTATAAGTATATAAGTTAAACATTAAACATTACGTGAGTATTTTGGGTAATGATCGATAGAACACAAGACCGAACAAGCAATCGTGCAAGTGGACAAAAAAATGTGACTTTCCATATTCGGTTCAGTCCTTTTGGACTGAATAAGCCCTTATTCGGGTAACCCGAACCGAATAACCCGAAAACTGAATAAGCCTTATATAGATACCCGAAAAGCGAATCGAATTGTTCATTCGGATCTAATTCAATTCAGTTCGGTTCGGTTCGGTTCGGTTTTGCGGGCCAAATTCTCATTCGTGTATATATATATATATATATATATATATATATATATATATATATATATATATATATATATATATATATATATATATAAACACGGGAGATAACTCCATTTTCTCATTTTATTGGTCCGATCATTTGCAAAAAGAAGTTGATTCGTATACAATAATTTTTCTTTATATTCAAAAATTTATGCTTTAAAATATTGTATTGCAAAACACATATAAAGCATAAATTATTTTATACAAAATATTTTCCTTTGCAAAAGAATCAAGGTACTTTGCAAATCATATTCGTTTAATTTTCTTTTAATTTTTTTATTACGAATAAAAGACAAACAAGGTAATAAATGGCCGATAAATAAGTGGTTACTTCTTTAAAACCAATTAACATATTGCGTAACTTTTCAAGAAATACTTTTAAAGAATTTTTTTGTCATGAAATACTTTTAAAGAATTTTTTTGTCATGAAATGCTTTTAAACATTAAACATGTTGAATTATATCTAGTTGTTACGTCATAATTAGGCCCTCAAGGTTGTTCCACGACTTGGAAACAAAATCGTAAATAGCCATAATTATGATAACATAAAGCGTTGGGAACAATGTGAAAACAATACATTCGACACCCATTTATACCAAGTTTACGAGTAATATGGTAATTTTGGGGTAAAACCGGCTATAATTGCTGTTTATTTATTTATTGAATAGTCACATTATAAAAAAGATTAGCAAACAACTACAAGGAAAAATAATTACAAAGTCATAAAGATGAAAGTTTTGCAACCACTAGATCCAAGATACATCTATTCAAAAACCAATTGAAATAATGAATGACGATACTTTAAAAAATATGACTTTTCCTCACGCTATGCGTCTAAAACACCACACTATTCCAATAAGATCAAATAACCCAAATCGTGGTGATAATAATTACTTCAACTCCTCTTCGTACCGTATGGCTCAATGACTCAATGTAGTGCTATCAATCCAATTCAAAATCTCAAAAGCATTTAGGAAGAGGAAATAGAAGATCAAGCCAATTTACCACTTCATTCCAAATTTCTTTAGCCACACCACAAATAAGAAAAACATGACTACAATCTTCAATCTGAGAAGAACATGTAGGTCATATCACAGAAGTCAAATCAATGCTCCTGTTAACCAAATTAACTTTGGTACGGAGTCTATGAAGAATGATTCTCCAAAGATGAATATTAAGTTTAATAGGACCAGCGTCTAAGTCACATCTTCCTACAAAGTGATGTTATCAATATGGTTTCTAATGTTATTTACAGTAAATCCATCATCGGAACTAATTGTCCACTCCCAAGTATCTGACCGATCAATACACGAGACATGAGAGATAAGCTCAATCAAACACGAGAGTTGGGAAGCCGTGACACCACTGTCCCGAATTTGACGATTCTAACTCCAAACCCAACCACTATCCCTCCATTTATCAGCAACACAACAATCCTTCACCATTCCAAGGCATACAATCTTGGAAACCGTAAAGAAAGACTATCTTCGCCAATCCAAATGGGGAGTTTAAGGAAGCGGTCTATAAAATGACCGTCATTGGAAATCCACTCTAACCCACCGCTTCCTTGATTGGTGGAGGGTCATTAGCCGAACGGGTTCGATAGGACAACATAATCCTCCTTAATAAGTATAATGAATGTTAAAGTAACTAAACATATATATATATATATATATATATATATATATATATATATATATATATATATATATATATATATATATATATATATATATAATTCCTAATCTTAGTTACTTTAGGAAAAATGTGAAGTTGTATGCTAACCCATGAAATTACACATTGCACTTTATGAGTCATTAGTGGAGCGTGTGTGGTTAACCGACACACTAATAAGGATGAATAAAGAGTGGCATTTGGTGTCTCGTAAATTATCATTGATTAATGGTGTGTGTGTGGTTAACTGACACATTAAAATGAGATGATAAATGACATCAAGAGTACCAAGTTAACTTGCATGGTTATTCACATCTTGTTTGTGATCTTCGGTATCCCAGTCACAAATGGAAGAGCATAATCGAGGTTGAACATGCCATTGAAAAGTTCAATGATTCTCAAAAGATCTAGGAATTTCATTTAAACTAAATTCGTTAAAATTTTAGTTTTTGCTGGTGAAATTGGTAAACCGTCATTTACCTATCTTTATATATTTTACAATTAGGATCCAACTAAAACTGTCTTTCTTCTGTTTATTGATGTCTACTCCAAAGGATGCTTCTGGTTCCCACTCCAACAACAACAACAACAATAATAACTTCTCTCTCTTGAACATTTGGTCGAAGGTGCAATTGGATGGCACTAACTACAACGACTGGATGCGTAACATCAAAATGACACTTATTTTTAAGGATAAGGAGTATGTCCTCGAGAAACCACTCGATGAGATCGATGAAATGAAGGCCACTCCTAAAGAGATGACTGCCTACAAAAAATACTACAAGGATGCAATAAAAGTTGCTTGCATCATGGTGGCCACGATGAATCCAAAATTGTAGAGAAACTATGAGGATTACTGGCTATACGAGATGAACAAGGACCTTATGGAAAACTACCATAAGCAAGCTCGTCAAGAAAAGTATGAGGTGGTGAAGTCCCTCACTGCAAGCAAGATGAAGGATGGTGAGTCTGTAAGCAACAATGTTTCTAGAATGCAAGCTGAATGTGAATTTTGATGAAGAGTTGGCAATCGACATAGTGTTGAACTCTCTGCCAAGTTGTTATGATAATTTCATATTGACATATCATTTGAACAACAATGAAACTACTTTGTCACAATTGCACAACCTCCTACGAACAACTGAAGGAAGAATGAAAGGAAAGTGTGTTGCCTCCACTCCTGCTGCTGCTATTGTTTTGGCCATTGGTCAATGGAAAGGGAAAAAGAGGAAAGGTCCTCCCACGCAGAACTAGAAGGGAAAGTCCCAAGCTTGGTCAATAGTGGACCCAAAGGAAAGTCCAGTTTCGATGCTCCCCTGTTTCCGACCCAAAGGAGACCACCTACTTTTACTGAAACAACAAGGGGAATTGGAAACGGAGCTGCCCGAAATACTTTCAAGATATCAAGGATAGTAAGGTGAAGATAACATCAACATGTATTTACACTAACTTATCTAATAACTCATCATATTCTCATTCTTGGGTCCTTGATACATGATGTATATTTCACATTTGTTCTAATTTGCTGGGGGTTAAAAAGAAGTGAGGATGTGGAGCATGGAAGGATGAACTTTATCATGGGGAATAGGCGATCTTCACTTGTCACCAAGATTGGAGTTTATAGCTTAGTGCTTAGTAGTGGGTTAGGTTTAGATTTAATAAACTGTTGCTACTCGTCAGAGATGACACGAAACATCATTTCATCTCATGCTTTATTTAAACAAGGTTTTAGATATTCTTTTGATGATAAGAATGGTTCTATTTCTGCTTATAAAAATGGTGTGTTTTATTTTGAAGCTTTACCTTGTGATGGTGTGTATGAAATTGTGATGATTGTAGACAATTTAGGAAATAGTGTCTTTCATATTGATCCGTTTAATGGTGTAGACAAAGCATGCTTGTGGCATTGTCATCTTGGACATGTCAACAAGAAACGCATGACCCAACTCCAAAAGGATAGAGTGTTGGAATCATTTGACTTAAGGTCAGATGATACATGTGAGTCTTGTTTATTGGGAAAGATGACAAAATCACATTTCCGTTGTAACATCCCATAATTCATAATAAAAAATTTCATTTTTAATGAGTTAAGTATAAAACCAGTAGTCTGAAACCCATAGTGTTAACTCATTGCATAATAAAAAACCAATATTTCAAATAACTAAAGCATGTTATAGAAACGTATTATCAGAGTACAATTCCCAAGATCACATAATGCGGAATAACATGTGTGAATGCACTGTGATCGTCTCGAGCTCCTTTTCTTGAAAACTAGAGGTACCTGAAACCAAAACTATAAATCGTAAGCACGAAGCTTAGTGAGTTCCCCCAAATACCACATATCATACGTATCTACTAAGGCATACATATCAAACATGTTCATAATCAAATAAGATGCTATGTGTCGAACATAGTATTGACGTTATGCCACAGGCCACCACGTGGTCTTTCTTTCCAAGCCGGGGGCCACCCCCTGGGTCTTATAGATAAGTGCTAGGAGCCACCTCTGAGTCTTCCATGCAAGAAATCACAAAGACAACTAGCATACATTATACTCTACTTAGCTACTTAGCATATAGTGTGCTAAGAGACGCCTCCTGGTCTTTCATACCTATTGCCTAGGGCTAACCCCCAGGTCTTCCTATCATACAAATAGCATACTGTATGCTAGAAGCCGCCCCCTGGCCTTTCATGCATAATGCCTAAGGCTAACCCCCCGAGTCTTCCTACCATACATAAAATAAATAGGCCGACATTGTTGCCTTAGAACCATACACACAATGAGGAGACTCACCTCGTACTACTGAAGTCCTGTAGATAATTTTTTGATCGCTAGCTGACACTCCCGAACTACTGATCCTTCAGCTCCCCGAGCTACTAGTCATTATATAAACTAATTAAGTTCGGGATTCTCATAATAAGTCCTCACTGGGGTAAAAGACTATTCTACCCCTCACATATACCTATCCAGATATGGACTCTACTCAACCCTTTCGAACCCATTCCTTACTTCATAACCCTCCAGGGTTAACCTTGGTCAAAGTCAAAGTCAAAGTCAACATTATGGTCAAAGTCAACTCGCCGAGTTGGTCCATCAACTTGTCGAGTTCCATGATCCATAAAACCCTGGAAATCTCGATCCAACTCGTCGATTTCTTTCATGAACTCATTGAGTTCCTCCTCATACAGAATCGGGACTTTTTGCTCACTACTCACTGAGTTCACCCTTGAACTCGTTGAGTTCTTCAAGCTTCAAACTCCAAGAACCATGTCCAACTAGTTGAGTCATCTCCTAGGATCGACGAGTTTGTACGTAACAGAAAAGGTTGGGGGAACCACGACCCATCTCGCCAAGTTGTACGAACAACTCGTTGAGTCCCCTATAGTCCAAATCCATTCAACCGTTTTCAGTTGGGTTCAATGCTTCCAAACCATAGATCTGGTCCCCCAAGGTCAATATATCATGTAAAGTTACTAACTTTACATCTATGCATGTGTTATTTAGCTCAAAAGGCCCTCAATAGTGGTTTTCAAGTTGCATGGGACTCCCATGGCCATAAAGTTGGCACCTTTATGCCATGGAGTCCCTCAACGACTATATATATGAAGGTTCCTTCCACAGTGGACATCCAAATTCCAATGGCCACCATTACAGAACCAAATCATGAAGAAAAATCCCTAAAAATAGATCTAAACACTCAATAAGCAAGGTAAGAGCTTTATACCTCATGTGAACCAAAAATGAAGCTCTACTTCCGAATCTACTATTCTCTTTCACTTCCTTGATCTTTCCTCAAGTCCCCTCTTTTTCAAAACTTCAAGAAGCACCAAGAATGGCTCAAAACACTCAAAAACGTATTAGGATTTTGTGGGTAGGGTTTGGCGTGATGAGGGCTGCAAATGAGGGTGATAGATGGAGGTTAAGATGCTTAAATAGGGTACAAAACCCCAAAAATAGGATTTCATTCTAGCAACCCTACTCGTCGAGTTGAGGCCTCCCAACATGTTGAGTAGGTTTCCTAACCCACGTCCTTTTTTCTTTCCTAATCGTTGAGTTCTCTACCTTGAACTCGACGAGTTGACGTCTTAAATGAAGGTTTTCTTTTTCTTACTTAGTATTCTGGATTCTAGGTGTTACATCCCTGGTTCTTGTGAAAAAGGTGAAGGATTGTTGGATCTCATACACACATATGTGTGTGGGCCCTTCAGATCCACCACAAGGGATGCAAATCAATTCTATGTGACTTTTACTGATGATTATAGCAGATATGGTTATATCTACTTAATCAAGCATAATTCAAAAACCTTTGAAAAGTTCAAAGAGTTCAAACAAGAAGTCAATAATCAATTGGGTAGGAAGATCAAGATGCTCATATCTGATAGAGGAGGTGAGTATCTTATTATTGAATTCCACGACTACCTCAAGGAATGTGGAATAGTTTCACAATTGACACCTCCTAGGACACCATAACTTAATTGTGTGGCTGAGAGGGGTAATCAAACCTTGTTAGACATGGTTCATTCCATGATGAGTCGAGGTTCACTTCCAATCTCTTTCTGGGGGTATTCCTTAGAGACTGCCGCCCACATTCTTAACTAGTACCAACAAAGAAGGTTGCCAAAACACTCCACAAGATGTGGACAGAGAATGTTCCCTCGTTGGCACATATCAATGTTTGGGGTTCTGAAGCTTTCGTTAGACTAGAGACTCAAGAAAGCTTGAACCTCGAAGTGAGAGATTTATTTTCTTCGACTACCCACAAAAATCCTTTGGATATCTGTTCTACAGACCTAGTGAGAACGTGTTCTTTGTAGCACGAAGATGAATCTTGAGAGAGAGAGAGAGAGAGAGAGAGAAAGAAAGAGAGAGAGAGAGAGAGAGAGATTATATGCAAAGAAGCTAGTGGGAACACTATTGATCTTGAAGACATTCAAGAGCCAAACGATGAAGGAACTTTTGAAAATACTAGTGCTCAACCTAAGGAAGAAATTCCAGTTGAACCAATTGGCTAGTCATTACCTCTTAAACGTTCCAGTAAAGTTAGGATGCCTCCTGAGTTCTAAGGATTACATATTACTATAGATAATGATATGTTTATCAATGATAGTACACTGGTAAATTTGGATGAACCAACTAACTAGAAGGAAGTCGTGGCAGTCCCTTAGGTAGCTAAGTGGAAAGAGGAAATGGACAGCGAGATCAAGTCGATGTATGATAATCAAGTTTGGAATTTGGTTGACAATGTACCAGGTCGTAAAATGGTTGGGTGAAAATGGATCTTAAAGAAAAAGACCAAAATGGATGGAAATGTACACACCTTCAAGGCTTGGCTGGTTGCGAAAGACTTTACTCAAATCCCAAGGGTTGACTATGACAAGACTTTCTCACCAGTGGCCAAGATTAAATATATTAGGATAATGCTCGCCATAGCTGCATTTCATGATTATGAAATTTATCAAATGGATGTTAAAACCACTTTTCTAAATGGAAAGTTGGCTGAGGATGTTTACATGAGTTAGCCAGAGGGTTTTGTAGATGCAAAGTATCCGAATAGAGTGTGTAAGATTGAGAAGTCAATCTATGGATTGAAGCAAGCTTCTCGCAGATGGAATCTTTGCTTTGACAAGAAGGTCAAAGAGTTTGGCTTCTCTATAAGTGAAGTTGAATCTTGTGTATATATCAAAGCTAGTGGGAATATAGTAACCTTCATGGTTTTGTATGTTAATGACATACTTCTTATAGGAAATGATATTCCAAAGTTGCAAGAGGTTAAGTATTGGTTTGGAAAGTGTTTTTCTTTTAAGGATCTAGGGGAGGCTACTTATATTCTAGGGATAAGGATTTTGAGAGACATGGAGAATTCCAAGAAGGGAGAACTGCCAAAACAGATTAATACCAACTGAGTAAGACTCAAAGTCCGAGTACCAATGTAGAGACAGTTGAAATGTGTAGAGTTCCACATGCTTCCAACATTGGATCTATAATGTATGCTATGACATGTACTCATCCCAATGTGGTTTTTTCTTTGACCATGGTTAGTCGTTATCAAGGAAATTTAGGTAGAGCTCATTAGGTAGAGCTCTTAAGTATATGCTAAGAACTAAGTATCAGGTCCTTATGCTTGGTGGTAGCAACAACTTAAGAGTAACCGGGTATAGTGATGCCAACTTTCAGACAGATAGAGACCACTTCCGTTCTCAGTCTGGATGGGTGTTTACCCTTAATGGAAGAGCGGTAACTTGAAAAAGTTCCAACAAGAGATAGTGGCTGATTCCACCTGTGAACCAGAGTACATAGCGGTAAGCGAAGCATCAAAGGAGGCTATTTGGTTGAAGAAATTCATCGGAGACTTTGGAGTTATTTCAACAATCAAAGAGCCAATGGATATTTTCTATAATAATGAAAGGGCGGTTGCCTTAACAAAGGAACCAAGAGATCATGGTAGATCCAAGCATATCGATAGAAAATACCATTTCATTAGACATAAAGTAGAAGTAGGTCACCTTGTTGTGAAGAGAATCCAACTGATCCCATCACAAAGGGTCTGAGTAGGATTAAGCATGTTTAGCAGGTTAGGAGAATTGGTATGAAGGATGATCTTAGTTTAGTAGTTAGATAGTTGTTTAGAAACTTGTAACAAAATAAATATAATTGACTCTTGATGACTAAGTAATGGAAAATTGTTTATGAGTATTGTTTACTATTTTTTGTCAATTGTTTATTATTGTGTTTCATTTTGCATGTTTTACTTCCCGAATAATTAGATTATTCAAATATCCACAGTCGATCATAATTTTGGGAGTAAGTAGTGAATCAAGACTGTCATGAATGATTGTAGACTGTCTAAAGAGTTTTAGATATAACAATGGTATTGCTGCAATATTCACGAGTACTTTGAAATGGAGAATTTAAGTATTGTATTAACCCATCCTCAAAGAATTACTTCATGAAATTTATCACGAGTAGTTCTGAGATGATAATATCTTATAATCTTTAAACGGATATATATGAGTTGTTGTTTACAAGTTGGTGGTGCATTGATAATACGTAAACGCATCAGTAACTTGATGTTATAAAATGTATTGTTGTGTGTGATTTGACGAGTAAATGGTGCAAGCATATAAGTCAAAATTTATCTGTTCCTTTTTTCCATTAGAGGGAAAAGTGATATCTTTAGGCCCCTCGATGATTTGGTGTTGACTTATAGTGTCGGGCCCGGACATGACTAAATTGATGTGTTCGATTAGTAGTTCTTTGTCATTGTAAATCAGGGAAATTTTTTTTGGACAATGAGATTGATTAATTTCCATGTCTCATGTCTACATGATATCTTGTAGAAAGGAGGATTATATGATCATTTATCATAAGATACATAACTGACTAGGTCAGGGTTCGATAGCGGCTTTTGAGAGCTACAATTTGCTAATCAGTTTTTAAAGTTATACTAGCAACTATAGTTATTAGAATTATTCAAGCGAGATACTGTTAGGTTAGGTGTCTAAGCCTATAACTGTAATTGGTATATACTTAAATTGATAGTTACACGGTCCTTTTGGGTTGCCCTCAAGACTAGCAACTAGACAAGTTGATTTTGGAGAAAGAGGTTGAATTATTATTTGATTAATAAATTGAAATAAATGATTTATTAATATATTATGAAAATAATATATTAATTAGAAATAGTAATATTTAATTAATATTTAATCCATAGGCTATGGACGGTTCTTAAGGGTTAAGGGATTCTAGAATAATGCCTAATGAATAATCAGGAAAGTAGATAATTATCCGGTTTAAGATAATCTTGAATTTGGGCTTATCTAGGGTTTCCTATATGCACTATAAATTGGGTCATAACCTTACAATTTTCAGCCACTTGTTTTCCAAGAGACCCAGCCGGACATTTGAAGCCTCCCTCCTCTTTTTCAATCATTCTCAATTGCTAGTGTTGGGTGTAAACCACTAGAGGCGTGACAATTGTGACGCTTGCTCTCAGAGCTTCAACAACACTAAGGATTTGCATTGTTATTGCTATATAACAATCAATGTGTGTTTCAATAGCCCTAATTGTTTATTTTGATAATATACTAGTGTTCTAGGGTTCCTACACTGTTGTTCATATTGTATGTTCAATTAGAGAAAACGTAGATTAAATTTATTTAGGGTTGCATGCACATATAAGATTATTATGTTTTGCATAATTCCCATCAATATCCAAACCAATTTTTCCTAAGCCTATTTGTCCTTAATCTGGATCTAGGATCCAAATTGAATTTTGATTTTCTTTTTTAGAATAATGATTAGATGTTCATCTCTCGTTCTATATATTACTAGATCCCCCTTTTTTGGCCTTTTAGGTTTGAGTTTACATTGATTATTTGGGCTTGTGATTGTGTAATTTGAGTTTAAGAGTTTCTTTTTTGGTTTACTCAGAGTATCCATCATAGGAGTTCGCTTTTACAACTAACTAAAGATTTAAATGTAAAAGGTGAAGATATTGTTTAAACTATGAAAAGTAACAAGAGTTTGACTATTTGAATAACTTATTTAACAATATAGGATTCCAAATGTTAAAGAATTTATGGGGAGGGATTTAATGTGAAAATAGATGCTGGTAGAAGGAGTTATTAGTGAAAAGATAACCTATAGTAAATATTGTACAAGGAGGGACTTTATGGTACAAGGAGGGACTTTAGTTGCTAAGATAACCATAGTATGAATTATTTGAGCTCTCTTCCTCCATTTTTTCCTTCAAAAACATGAACATCAATCCTATGGCTCTATTTTTGGCGATTTTTCTCTTAATCCATGGTATTTTGATGATCCCTACTTCAAATGATGAATCCTTGATTAAGTCGTTTCAAGTCCTAGCACCAAGAGGTAATGATTTGTCAATATTGCTAACAAATACTTAAGTCTCTCTCTCTCTCTCTCTCTCTCTCTCTTTCTCGGAACGATTGACTATAAACTGAAACATGTCTTTCTATATTCTAATAAAAAACACATAAACTCCATAAAAATCATTACTTGAGTAGAATCTAAAGCTTGAACTCCATCTCGTTATGTTTTTGCTAGAGCTGATGGCGATTTTGAAGAAAACATTCAGAAATTCATAATATATAGTGAAATCCCCCCAAAAATTAACTCATCGCTCATATTTCTAGTAGAATTAGGTGTCGTACTTCCATATTCTTGTTGTGATTACCATCCTCGATGCCGTAACTTTGCTCCGGGAGGATTCTGGAGTACAATAAGGCCTCTATCTGGGAACGGAGAGGAGGTGCCGGAGTTAGAGACACCGGAACCGGGTAATATGATTCATTATGTTAGGTCTTCTTTTTGATTCATTATGTTGTGTACAAGACATTCGGTCTCGGAGGTTGATTGGGATAGGTTGTATACTTGGGGAACTCTATGTTTTGGAGAAACTACATGTTGATGATGTTGCTACATCTAGTGTCAATTTGTCGTCTTTTTCGTTTAAATCCTTCGTCGTCTGTTTCTTATCTTTGGCATTCTCGTTTGGGACATGTGTTAGCATATCGTTATAGTTTTTGGTTTCCACTGGTGTGTTAGGTTCTTTGAAAATTGATGATATTTTTGATTGTTGTGGTTTTAAATTGGGAAAATTTTATGCTTTACTGTTTAATAAAAGTGTCACCCGTTGTGTTGCTCCCTTTGATATCATGCATTCTGATGTATGGGGTGCATTTCCGATCACCTCCAAATCAGGAGCTAACTATTATGTTTCATGCATTGATGATTACACTTGTTATATGTGGGTTTATTTTATGAAGTCCAGGTATGACTTTTTCACCATATATAGTGAATTCAGAGCTCCTGTCAAGACTCAACACTCTACTATCATAAAATGTTTTCGGTGTGATTTGGAAGGAGAATTTACCTCTGATGATTTTATATAATTATTGGCATCTGATGACACTGTACATCAATCATCTTGTACAGACACTCCTCAAGTTCCCAATATGTTTTGGGGAGAAGTTGTTCATACTGCCACTTATGTTATTAATCATATTCCTACTGCATACACTTTGGGGAAGTCTCCTTATGAAATGTTGTTCGGACAACTTCTATGTTATTCTTCATTACGAGTGTTTGGGTGTACATGTTTTGTCTTGAAGCCTCGTGTAGAGAGATATAAGTTGTCTTTAAAATCAGTTCTTTATGTTTTTCTAGGATATGGTATTGGTCAGAAAGGTTATCGGTGCTATGATCCATCAAATTAGAAACTGTATGTGTCTCACAATGTCACTTTCTTGGAGTATATTCCATTCTATAACATTCATATTCAGTAGTCACATGATGCAACCCGAGAGGAGTTTTGTAGTATTGATCCGTTTAAAATTGGCATTAATGATCCACCACATGTCGTTGATCCACCACATGATGCTAATCCACCACCTGTCACTGATCATATGCTTGCAGATCATCAAGCCCCATCCATCGAGGCCTTATCCTAATAAGAAGTCCAAAAGCTTCCTGACTTTGTCTATTCCTCTTAATCACCTGTGTTTGCCTCCTTTATTGCTAATGTACATTGTCTCTCTGAGCCAACATCTTACAAAGAGGCCGTTTCTGAGCCCCTTTGGCAGACCGCTATGGTTGAGGAACTTGCAACTATTCATCAGAATCATACATGACATCTAGTTCCGGTTCCTCCTAAAAAACACATAATTTTTTGTTGTGGGGTATATAAAATCAAAACAAAGTCTGATGGATCCATTGAGCATTATAAATTCGGACTTGTTGTGAAAGGGTATGCGCAAAAGTATGGTATGGATTATGAGGAGACGTTTGCTCTTGTTGTAAAAATGACAACTGTTCGCACCTTGATTACAGTATATTCCATTCGACAATGGAAGATTTATCAGATGGATGTCAAGAATGCATTCTTGAATGGTGATCTTCATGAGGAAGTATACATGTCTCCTCCCCCTAGTATTACCAACCAAATGAAGTTTTTCGACTTCGGAAGGTACTATATGGCCTCAAACAAGCCCCTTGTGCTTGGTTTGAGAAATTTTCTACAGTGATTACTTCGCTTGGTTTTCAACCAAGTAACCATGACTCGACTTTATTTGTTCGATTTACGAATACATATCAGATTATTCTTTCCTTATATGTCGATGACATGATTATTACAGTTGATGATCATGATGGTATAGAGTATTTAAAGCATGATTTAGCTCACCGTTTTGATATGAAAGACTTGGATTTGTATGTTATTTCTTGGGGATTAAAGTTACTCAGTCTCTAAAGGGTTATCTTTTACCGCAAACAAAATATATTTCAAATTTGTTTGAATGCACATGACTCACGGATAATCGGACAGTTGATATGCCTATAAAGAGTAATGCAAAGTACTCTCCAACTGATGGTGTCCCATTATCAGATCCAAGCCTTTATCGTACCATTGTAAGGAGTTTGGTTTACCTGATAGGAGTTGTTCTTTGTATTTTGAGATATCTACTTGGTACTCAGTTCCGTACTCTTGTGATTCCATCAACATCCTCTCTTGAGTTGCGTGCCTATAGTGATGAAAATTGGGATAGTGATGTTTATGTTAGTAAGTCCACTATTGAGTATTGTGTTTTTCTTGTAGATTAAGTGATATCATGGAAAAGCAAGAAACAAGATGTTATCTCTCGATCTTCTACAAAATCTAAGTATCAAGCCATGGCTATCACCACTTGTGAGATTGTTTGGTTGAGATGGCTTCTTGCAGATATGGGTATTCACATCTCTCAACCTACCCCTTTTTATTGTGACAACGAAAGTGCGATAATGATTCCCAAGAATTCAGTATTTCATGAGCGCACAAAGCACATTGAAATTGATTGTTATTTCACACAACATCATCTCCAGAAGGGCACTATCTCTCTTCCTTATGTTCCTTCCTCTTTGCAAATTGTTGATATTCTTACGACATTGTTGACTGCTCCTCGATTCTATTATCTGTCTGACAAACTCTTAATGTATATTGCTGTTGTATTGTGAGTATGAGGAGGGATGTTAGCCTAATAAGAATTTTCGGCTTTATCTTATATTGGGTTTTATGATTGGGCCTTTTAGCTAGGAAACCCTAATTAGCTAGTCATCATATTATGTTTCATTGTATTTGTACTTCTCTTTGATAATAATACAAAACCTTAGCCGTTATATGTCTTTCACTTGTTAGTTTTCAGGCCTCTACCGGACTTCTTGGGTATAACTGAAGCAATTGCGATTCTTGATGGAATGATGTAAATTTCCTATCAACTTTGTTATTTTGGTTACCGGAGCCTAGGAACCAAGCAAATGGTACCTCAGGGGATGGAGGTGTTGTTAGATGAACAATTTCTGGAGGATGAGTGAAGAGAGCTATTAGCTATATTGGTTCTGCTACGAAGGTTTTTGAATTTCTCAACACTTATGTTCCATATTTTGATAGCTATATGTTGTTTATGGTTTTTGTGATGATGGAATGCTATTTCCAAGTTGTAGGTTGATAAATTTATAATGAGGGGAGATATCGATGGAAAATCAAATCGTTTGGTGGAGGTTTGAAACTACGAACCAAGATAATCATGTTTTTGCCAAAAGGTTTAGAATAGTATAATGAATATGTTAATTAGATATGGTCTGAGAGCATTTACCTACAAAAAAATGCAAGATGAAGGAGTTTTGATTTCTATTTTTATTGTTGTTATAATTTACTACCGTGTTCTTGAAGCTGATTTGATTTACAGTGCACATAAGCTGACCATGTGGGTTTAATTATGGATTTTAGGGTTTTTGGGAGGATGATTGGAGAAGATGAACCCTTTTACTCTTTGCATCCATGGGGCGGGAGAGAGAGAGAGAGAG
Organism: Lactuca saligna; assembly: GCF_052625555.1. NCBI lineage: Eukaryota > Viridiplantae > Streptophyta > Magnoliopsida > Asterales > Asteraceae > Lactuca > Lactuca saligna. The sequence continues at coordinate 40,148,718 of NC_136423.1, forward strand.
AGAGAGAGAGAGAGAGAGAGAGAGAGAGAGAGAAGTATTATATTAACATGGCTTCCACAAGAAGAGCTAGTTTTGGTAAAAGCTTGAGTTGACATTTTTGAGGATTCAAAGAAGGGAAATACACAACCGGGTGAGCATTTTTGGTTTCGCATTTTAGAATGGTTCCAGGAGGAGCTAGAAAAAGAAGACGACTACCGTACGAAACACTAACTAAATTCGAAGTTTCGAGAAATAGCAAAGGGGGTTTAAAAAATAAACGGGTTGTACAACAACCTAAAAACCCAACGAAAAAGCGGCCAAGGCGACGAAAAAAATACTTCAAGAAGCTTTGCAATTTTACCTTGAGGAAGTCAGAAAATCATTCAAGTGACACGATTATTGGAAAATATTGGTTAGACGTCCTAGGTGGAAAAAATACGAACAATATTTTATTTTTGGAGTATAACAATCAAAGCGAATGAAAACGGACTCTAGTGGTTACACAACTTTCTCCGATGTTCGGGTCGGTCTAGATTTAAATCAGGATGACGAACTCGAGCTAAAAGAAATTGTCCAACCGATGGGTAGGGAAAAAGCAAAGAGGAAGGGAAAAGAGACTTCTTCGGGTGCATTGGATTTCAGCATGAACCTTAATGAAATGTGGAAAATAACAACGCCGTTTGATTGATATAATCTTAATTTCTTCGAACGTTTGGCGTTCGACAAAGAAAAAGAAGAAGGAGCAGACGGAGAGACAAGAATGGAGGATATGAAGTTCTTGATGGAAAACACCGACCATCTCTCGGGACCGACTCTCGAGCTCGTGATGAAGAAGAGGAAAAAAATTATGAAAAAAATATTTTCCATAGGTTGTTGTTGATTTGTTTGTTTGTTTGTTTTTTTTAATTTTTTATTTTAAATTTTCTACTTTTTTTATTTTTAGGTTTATTGTAATTTTTATTTTAATTAATGAAATGCATTTTCTTTTTAATTAAAATTTTTGGTTGTTTTTAATTTAAAAATTATAAATCATAAAAATTAATTAATTTTATTAAAAAAAAAACAAGAGGAAGCTTCTACCAATTCTTTGGATTTAGGTGCGGGAAAGGAAAGTGAGTGAAAAGATGGTGTGGTCTATAAAAAGTAAAGGAAACTCCTTATGCATACCTTCCGATATAAATAATATCTTAATAGCCACACCCTTTCTATTATACTTCATAAAATTACTTTCTTTCCCAATAAGTTAACATTTATGAGATATTTTTTATGATAAAAATCGTTATGAGGTTTTCGAAGATTATTTTTACTGATACCTGTCCATTATAAATTTATAGTTTGATTATATTAACAATTGAACACCATGTGAATCAATAACCCGATTTAATACTCGGTCCTGACAAAATGTGCATAAGAAACCGGTCCAAATCGGATCCTTCGGTTGCCCATCTTTATCAGTACCCAGTAGACGCTCTATGTTGACTAAAAACTGGTCAATGTCAAACTCAATCCCTGTATGCAAAGCAATGTACAAATCTATAAGCATAACAAACATGCAAGTAATGAATAATCTTTATCTTCACTTCACTCGATGTTCTTCAATCCATGCAATGCATTCCAAATCTACCAACTACAAACAAGATCTCAAAATCACAAAATCTCATAAGTTTTTTTAATGTTATAATCCAAACTCAACTACAATTAAAATAACCCAGATCACAATATTATAAAACCTCCTCAAGCATTTCCCTAACTTTTCACTTTTCATGCATCTGTGCATTATTCTCTCTATAATGGGACTAGATACTATAAAACCCTACTCCACCACCGTCCTCCGCTTCTCATTCCTCATCACCACCTTCCTCTTCTTCTCCTCCGCCACATCCACCACCGCTCTCAAAATCGCCCGTCCACTCAGTAAACTAACTCGCCCAGTCGTCATCCTCATTTCCGTAGATGGGTTCCGATTTGGGTACCAATTTAAAACCCCAACACCCAACATCCATCGACTAATCAAAAAAGGAACCGAAGCTGAAACCGGATTGATTCCAGTTTACCCAACCTTAACTTTCCCAAATCACTACTCAATCGCCACCGGATTATACCCAGCTTATCATGGAATCATATTAAACAGATTCACTGATCCAACTACAGGCGATAACTTCACAACGAGAAGTCGTGAACCCAAATGGTGGTTAGGCGAACCCATATGGGAGACAATCGCGAACCAAGGGCTGAAAGCAGCGACATATTTCTGGCCTGGGTCCGATGTAAAAAAGGGTTCTTGGGATTGTCCTGTGAATTTCTGTCCACCGTATAACGCTTCAGTTCCGTTTGAAGAACGCGTCGATACTTTTCTCCATTATTTCGATTTGCCAAATGAAGAAATTCCTGTTTTCATGGCGTTATATTTGGAGGATCCTGATTCTCAAGGTCATCTAGTTGGCCCTGATGATCCTGAAATTACAGAAGCTGTTAGTCGCATCGATGGGTTGATTGGTAGACTGATTAACGGATTGGAAAAACGTGGAGTTTTCGAAGATGTTACTATAATCATGGTTGGCGACCATGGAATGGTAGGTACTTGTGATCAAAAGTTGATATTTTTAGACGATTTAGCTTCTTGGGTCAAGATTCCGGAAGAATGGGTAAAATTTTATTCTCCTGTGTTATCTATTCGTCCACCTTCTAATCAATCGCCTTCTGAAATTGTCGCCAAAATGAACCAAGGATTGAGTTCAGGGAAGGTTAAAAATGGCGATAAATTGAAAGTTTATCTCAAAGAAGACCTTCCTGCAAGGCTGCAATATTGGGAAAGTGATAGGATCCCTCCGATTATTGGGTTAGTGGATGAAGGGTTTAAGGTTGAGCAAAAGGACACGAAGAGTAAGGAATGTGGAGGTGAACATGGATATGATAACGCATTTTTTTCGATGAGATCGATTTTTATTGGTCATGGTCCTCGATTTGCTAGAGGTAGAAAGGTACCATCTTTTGAGAATGTTCAAATCTACAACTTAATCACTTCGATCCTTAACATAAATGGAGCTTCCAACAATGGGTCGTCGTCTTTTGCAAAGAGTGTGCTTTTGCCTCATCATTGAGAGTTTTGGGAATTACGTTTATGTGCTGATATATGTGCATGTTTTTAGGCAATGTTGTTTAACTGTGGTAGATTTTGGTTGATAACGGTTTTTATGGCTTAAGATGTATTAGGAAATGTAAGTTGTGAGTGTTTGATTCTTGTTTACACCTAATTGAAAAAATGGTACACGATAAGTTTTATGAACAATTGTATCATTTCATCTTGTTTTTAGTGGTGTATTGATCAGATATTTGTTTGTGTTAAACAAGCAATCGAATAAAAACAACATAATGACACATAATTAATATGGTATGGTTGATGTGACTTATGTTCACCAACATAAAAAGAGATCACTTATAATATTCAATTGTTTTAAGTGATACATTGAAACCATAGTTATGAATATTTGTATTTATATCTAAAAACTCTAACAAATGTTGATGCATATTTATATGTGAAAACCCAAACAAATGTACGTTAGGCAAAATTTATGTACAAGTAAATCTGAAATAACTAAACAAGGGCACACCGTTTAGCAATTGTTGGGCCTAACAACTATCGTGTATGAATTCAGGCCTAATGACACCCAACTTAGTCTAAACACTCACCCTTTCGAGTTTTTCATTCAAGTTTCTTCACTTCAATCCGGATTGGATCATATATCCATTCAGACTGCCAAATTCCAAGTAACGATATAACAATGGTGTGTGGTTCGTTTCCATCGTGTAATCAACGTAGGTAATGAGGTCGCTTTGTGCTGCGAGTCTAGTATTTTCTCATTCATCTAAATGAACGAGTGTAGCAAGTCTACATAATGTCTCGATATACTAGAAATATTAGATTCCTATTTTTTTTATAGTTTTACTTTGGTTATTTAGGTGCACGTTAGATTTAATTAATGTTTGTGTTTAGGTTTTTGGAGTTTGGTTGTCAGAGGGTTAAATTTATAACCCATTCTGCACTTGATTGTTTGTTTGTTAAGGGGTTGAATAAGCCGACAATAGGAGTAAGTACCTACAAATAGAGTCGGTGTTAAGTATGCATGTAGATTGTTACATGATTAGAGCTTTACGTATTCCTCAATCCCCGTGGGGAGTCCTAGGTTCCCCCCTTAAAGCTCATGACTAACCTTTATAGATTTATGTGCCAATTGGGTTTCACCATTTTATGGCTTATCAAAGAAGCAATACTTGATTTCGACTATGGTCCCATTAGTAGTTAAGCTTCCGACTAATGTCAAGCTTCCATTACAAGCCCCGACTCAGCCATCGACTACAACAACAGAGGCACACTAATGCATTAAAGCTAATATCTTACCCTTTAACCCGCTAGAGTGATCTAACCATTATGCACATCTTGATTTACCGATCAACATGATCACAACATTTTTGGGTTGTTCACACCTTCTGCCACTTAGTTTTTTCAGCATGTTATCATGCTGGGAGAGTAAACTTCTTGTCCCGTCTATGTTCATCTTGCTACTTGGTATTAACCTTATCTCTTTCCATATTGTATCTTCATTTAGGCTTAATTTTATACACCAAAAAACTTTGAGATCACACTTTTATATTGAACCCTACCATCACACATCATTTTGGACACTTGTAGATAGACTCCTATAATCACACCACTTCTTTTAAAATGTTTATATCTTCGAAATTGGTGGTGATATCTGATGTGCAATTTATATACTATCAGTTTTAAATTTATAAACCTAACCTACTTAACTAACTAATTGCACTTAGGTAGTGTACCTAATGTAATTATATGATAGTTTAGGTAAGTCGGGTGTCAATCACAGGAAATGAAATTTTAATTTAGAAAATGACTACTAATAATTAAACTAAGAGTAACTTTAAATGGAGGATTTTTACTGATTTTGCAAGTTCAGCAACTTAATTTAAACAATTATCCATTAAACTGATGGGTTTTGAGCATAACAACAATCATATGGTGCACATGTAAACCCTAAAACTTTGGATCTAGGTTTCTCTATTGTACATGCAAATTATCCAAAGCTTACAAACCCTAGATCTAGCATACAAAATCCGAAAATAACAAATAAAAACAAGTTTATATGATTGCCTTTAGATTATTGCAAGAATCTTCAAGCTTTGAGAGCCTAGTATCACAAATGTAATACCTCTAATCGATCACAAACACCAAGGCAACAAGAATGATCTTGGAGAGAGAGAATGGTGGCTCAAAATCGGCTCTAAGGAATCTAGGGTTCTTCTGGTAGCTGATTTTGGATGCCCGTTGGGGTCATTATATAGCTGAGCTGCTAGGGTTTCAGTTAAAACCCTAATTGGATAGCTTAGACCTTAAGCAACTCAAAAACCTTATGGAATAAGGCCTTGGATGATTTCAAGGTGGGCTTCCACCCTAATTTCGTCCACCCCCTATAATCTATAGGATCCACAACCCAAAATTCAATTATCTTATAATTGCAATTCCAGTCCCCTAAGTTTAATTAATATCTTTGATCACAAAATTAATTTCCTAACTGTTTCTTGACCAATATTAATTAACTAATATGATTTCTCTTTTAATATATTATTCTTATAATATATTAAAAAACCATAATAACCTCTTTCTCCACTAATCATCCAATCAAGTTGCTCCGGTGAAGGCAACCCAAAAGGACGATGCTACAACCGGGTCAAGTACATACCAAATATAGTTATGGACTAGACACTAATCCAACAGTCTCCCACTTGGATTAGTCTAATAACTATAGATGCAAGTATGCCTTCAAAATCCGATTAGCAATCGTAGCTCTTAAAATCCGCTGTCGAACTCTGACTCGTCCTTTAGATAAGAGATCGTACAGTCCTCCATTCTCAAGATATCATGTGGACAATTACATCGAACATAGTCATACTTATTGTTATTGTCCAATAGTTTGTTTCTCAATCTCTGATTTGTCTAACATAGAACTCAATTGAACACATCAACTCAGTCCTGACCGGTCCTGACACATAAGTCAAACCAAATCACGAGGGGTCCTGATATCGTTTTTAGCCTCTTAAGATAAAAGGAATAGATAAACTTCAAATTATATGCATTTACTATTCAGTAATCAAATCATACACAACAATGCGTTTTATAACATCAAGTTACTGATGCGTTGACGCATTATCAATGCATAACCAACTTGCAAACAATAAACAATATATCTAGGTTTAAAGACTATATGATATTATTGTCTAACGATCACTCGTGATAAATTCCATGAACTGATACCAATAAGCATGGATTTAATCCAATACTCAAACCTTATTCCATAAGCACTCATGAAAGTTGCAACAAACTTTTGCTATGTCTAATACACTTTAGACAATCTACAAGCTAATTCATGACAGTCTTCTTTCATACCTATTTCTAAAGTACGAGCGACTGTGGACTGTTCGAATAATCTTATTATTTAGGAAGTCAAAACATGCAAAGTGAAACAATAGGTAAATAATTAACACAAGATAATAACTTTAATTATAAATAATACTCCTTTATTTAATCATCAAATGTTAACTACAATTTATCTATTACATGTTTCAAAGCTATCTAATCTATACTAATATCATCCTTCAGCCCAATGCTCCTAGTGTGCTGCAAGTGCTTAACCCTACTCAGTCCCTTTGTAAGGGGATCTGTTGGGTTATCCTCTGACGATACCATCTTTACTACGAGGAGTTCCTCTTCTACCCGATGTCTAATAAAGTGATATTTCCTGTCGATATGCCAGGATCTGCCATGATCCCTCGGTTCCTTGGTCAAGGCAACCGCTCCTTCATTATCGTAGAAAATCTCCATCCTTTATGGATGGCACAACTCCAAGGTCTCTGATGAAGTTCTTCAACCATATCACCTCCTTTGACGCTTCGCTCGCTGCTATGTACTCTGATTCGCACGTTGAATCAGCTAAAGTATCCTGCTTGGAACTTTTCCAACTCACTGCTCCTCCATTTAAGGTAAAGACCCAGCCCGACTAAGAGCGGTAGTTGTCCCTGTCGGTCTGAAAGCTGGCATCACTATACCCTCGCACCCTTACGTTATCACTCCCACCTTTGAAAAGAAACCATTCCTTGGTCCTCCGAAGGTACTTAAGAATATTCTTGACTGCGGTCCAATGTGCTCTGCCAGGGTTCCCTTGATATCTGCTGACCGTGCTCAAAGCGAAGGCCACATCAGGGTGAGTACAAGTCATAGAATACATGATCGAGCTAACTGCGGAAGCATAAGGTACTCGACTCATCTCTGCTATCTCAGCTTCAGTACTCGGGCTTTGAGTCTTACTCAACTTGGCATTGCTTTGGATCGGTAACTCCTCTTTCTTGGAATTCTCCATACTAAAACGTTTTAGTACCTTTTTCAAGTAAGTATTCTGACTAAGTCCTGTTAGCCTTTTACTGCTGTTTCTCACTATCCTTATTCCCAGAATATAGGCAGCCTATCCAAGGTCCTTCATAGCGAATCACTTCCCAAGCTAGGACTTAACCTCCTGCTGGGTTGGGATGTCATTTCCTATGAGCAGTATGTCATCGAAATATAATACGAGGAAGCTAACTATACTCCTACTGGCTTTGAAATATATGTAGGACTCATCCTAGATTCGCAGGAAGCCAAACTCTTTGACTTTCTCATCGAAACAAAGATTCCATCTGCGACATGCTTGTTTCAATCCATAAATGGATTTCTCAAGCTTACACACTCTGTTAGGGTGTTTCGCATCGACAAAATCCTCTGGCCAACTCATGTAAACATCCTCAGACAACTTCCCATTAAGGAAAGCGATTTTGATGTCCATCTGCCATATTTTATAATCATGAAACGCAACTATAGCTAGCGTAACCCGTATAGACTTTATCTTCGCAATTGGTGCGAAGGTCTCATCATAGTCAACTCCGGGAGTTTGAGTAAACCCCTTCGCAACCAATCGTGCCTTATAAGTGTGCATTTTACCATCCATGTCGGTCTTCTTATTGAAGATCTATTTGCACCCGACCGTCTTACGACCCGACACATTTTCAACCAAATTCCAAACTTGGTTGTCATACATGGACTGAATCTCGCTGTCCATAGCTTCTTTCCACTTTGCAGAATCCGGGCCTGTCATGGCTTCCTTGTAGCTGTTAGGTTTATCCAAATTTACTAGTGTACTATCACTAATAAACATATCACCTTCGGTAGTAATATGAAAACCATAAAACTCTGGTGGAACACTAAATCTACTGGAACGTATAAGAGGTAGGAACTCGTCAACCGGTTCAACACGAGTTTCCTCCTCAGGTTGAGTCCCAGTGTTAGAGGTTCCTTCATCACTTTATTTTTGAAGCTCTTCAAGATCAATTTGCATCCCACTGTCCCCTTGGCTTATGAGTTCTCGCTCTTGGAAAACTCCTCTCCTCGCAACGAAGGTAACATTGTCACTTGGTCTATAGAAGAGATATCCAAAGGACTTCTGCGGGTAGCTGATGAAAATACACCGCTCACTGCGAGGTTCGAGCTTGTCGTGAGTCTCTCCTCTTACGAAAGCCTCGCAACACCAAATCTTTATATGTGCCAACGAGGGAGCTTTCCCTGTCCATATCTCGTAGTGTGTTTTGGCAACCTTCTTTGTAGGGACTAAGTTTGTAACGACCCGTTCCCGGTATGTTGATTTATTGGTAATTATAGTGAGTTTTCCTAGAGGGACTCGGCGAGTTCTAGCCTGACTCGCCGAGTCGGGTCGCGTTTGAGGGCACGCGTGAGCCGGCGACTCGACGAGTCCATAATATGGACTCGGCGAGTCCATCCGTCTGGGTGAAACCCTAAATCCCCGGGTTGCCCACTATTTATACCACCTTATAGCCCCCATTCTCGCCTCCCTCACCCTGAGAACGCAGTGATAGAGCCCCAAACCTCCATTGAAGAGCTTATTTGTGTTTGGTGCTCTCTTTGTGAAGGTGTGAAGAAGGAGAAGAAGGAAGAAGCAAGGAGAAGGGTTGGAGTGCAAAGATCCAAGGCCAAATAAGAGTTTATTGAGGTATTTTCGGAGTTCCATCTTATTATATGCTTTAAACTTCCATTAGGGCTCTCCTAAGAGCTAGTTGGTGCTTGTTTCAAGCTTTACACTTGCATGAATGTCTTATTAAGTCGGAATATCTATGGATCTGAATGTTGGGGTGTTGTAGAGCCCAGATCTACTGTCTTTTTGGAGTTATATTGCATGATAACCATAGATCTACCCATTTTATGCATCTTTTAGCCTTATTTCCCTTATTCATGAGGTTGTGCACGTAAAGTTGGAAACTTTACGTGGTAAAACAGCTTATTGGACTCAGATCTATCAATTGTATGCTTTGGATTCAAACAAAATCAAGTAAAAATCAGTTGCATGGCGGCGACTCGGCGAGTCGGAAGAACGACTCGACGAGTCGGGTCGCGAGTCCCGAGTCCTTCCGTTTTATCAGTGTCGAGTGGACGAGGTGAGTTAGGGAGTGGACTCAGCGAGTTGAGAGTAGACTCAGTGATGGAGGGACTCGGCGAGTTGTTCATACAACTCGGCGAGTCCAAGGCAATCTTCTTCGGGATCAAGAACAACTCGTCGAGTCTGTTCATACGACTCGGCGAGTCGGATGAAGATTGTCTGAGTTCTTGGATCCAGAGGGTACTCGTCGAGTCGATGCCCCACTCGACGAGTAGCAATGTGAAGAGCTGAGAGATGAGACTAGGACTCGGCGAGTTGGGTAGCCCGACTCGGCGAGTCAGCCCAGAGTGAGTTGACTTTGACAAAGGGTAAAAGAGTCATTTTACCCCAAGTGCAGTGTTTAGTATTTGATTGAGTGTGTTTATGGACTTGTAGCCGAGGAGATTCAGGAGCAGCCGCCGTTAGCTTTCCGAGCCACACACTCAGCAGCCAGCTTACGAGGTGAGTTTCCTTCCAGTAGGAACGGGTCTAAGGCCACAATGCCGGCCCGTTCGGTTAGCAGTAGTTTCCGGATTTAGGTCCGATGCAGCAGTTAGTATGTTCGATGCCTTCGTGGTTCGAACAGGATTTGTGTGCTATGTTTTATGTGTTAAGTATTATGTGTTCCGGGCCACGGCCCGATGTAGCATGTCGTATATGTGTTATGCTAGTTGATGTGTTATGCCATGCCATGTTTAGTCAGACAGTTCCGGACTTCGGTCCGATGCAGTTAGTTCTGGACTTCGGTCCGATGCAGGGGACAAGGTCCCAGTCAGTTCCGGACTTCGGTCCGATGCAGTTAGTTCCGGACTTCGGTCCGATGCAGGGGACAAGGTCCCAGTCAGTTCCGGACTTCGGTCCGATGCAGTCAGTTCCGGACTTTGGTCCGATGCAGTAGTTCCGGACTTCGGTCCGATGTACGGGACAAGGTCCCAGTCAGTTCCGGACTTCGGTCCGATGCAGTTTCCGGGCTTCGGCCCGATGCAGTGGGCAAGGCCCAATATGTGTTTATATGTTATTGTATGGTATGTGGTAGTTTGGGGGAGCTCACTAAGCTTCGTGCTTACAGTTTCAGTTTTGGTTTCAGGTACTTCCGCAAGCAAAGGGAAGAGCTCGGGGTGACAGCATCGCACACACCGCAGCATAACTTTTATCCTGGGATGTCTCTTGATATTTTGAGTTGATGTAGTATGATACAGTTTTCCGCACAATATTTTATTATGTTTTGGGAATACATCGCATGTGTTTATGTTATGATACTTATATTATGGCTTTGATTATATGGAAAAACGAAAATTTTTGGGTCGTGTTTTTGGGTCGTGTTTTTGGGTCGTTTCAAGTTGGTATCAGAGCCCTGGTTTGAGGGATTCGGATACACTTTCGGGTGTATCTGAACTCAAACTAAGGGAAATAAAAGATTTTAATAAAATAAAAATGTTTTACAAACAGAATTTTGAAAACACTTAGAAAGAAAGAATTGTTTTAACTAGATAGAGGTGTGTGCATGCGGTCAGCCGAGCTCAAGTAAGTACTCCCAAATTACCCATACAAATTATTTGTTCAGTTTCAGTTTCAGTAGAACAGCATGCTAGTATAGGGCTAAGGATATAGGAGAATGCCTTATGTGCCTGTTTATGTGTTACAACTTTATGAGTATTGCATGCTAGAATTGAGTAGACAACAGTAGGATAGCCTGTTTAGGTTATGCCTGATAGTACGAGCTTAGCATTCTATGCTAGTGCAGTTTCTTGTTATAAGAATAGTTTTGCCTGAGTCTGTTTCCCGTGTCCGAATGCTGCTTGCTTTGTGCTTAGTGGGATTCTGAGTAGTGGGAGTTAGCCATTAGGTGAACACGTCACACCACATGTGATCAGGTTTGAATAATCCCAGAGTGTTGGAACTGGCTCTACTGCGCAGCTCTTGTTTGAGTCCAACCGTTGTAGGGACGGATCCTTTACTTGAAGGATTATCTGACCCTCATCACATGTGATGGTGTTTAGGTGGTGGCTAACTGGCATTATGAGGAGACCTACAGCAGCTGAGGACCAGTCGCGTTGAGCTTGAAGTTTCCCTAGGTCAAGCCTAGGATGAGAGTAGCAGAGAATAGCAGCGGTAGAAGTGACTTGGTGGAGTCAAGGCAGTTCCTGAGGAAAGTACGGATAGATGTGGAAGGTATTAGGGGCTCATACTACTGAAAGCAGAGGATCCGTACTCGAATTAAGGAAGGCCAAGACAAGACCAGGAAGCTAGTAGTAGTATCATGATCCCTTGAGATATTTCAGTGTTCTGATGTTGTTATGATATGTTTCAGAATGGTAGTTTTGCGTCCGAGGCTAGCAGCCGGCAGTTCAGATGCCGGAGGGGGATCAGGATCGGGATCAGGCCCGGAGGCCGGGCAGATGGATGAGCAGACTAGGGAGTTCCTTTCTTCTGAGGTTACCCGCATCATACTAGAGCAGACTCCTGTGATCTTCGGTTCGATCAAGGAGGGTATTTTAGAGCTGATGGATGAGAGATTGAGTACTTTCCGTGCTGAGATGGCGGCCGTGATGGGGTCGCGCACACTTACGTTCAGGGAGTTCAGGGCATGCGGGGCTCCTGACTATCATGGGGCACGGGACCCCATAGCGAGTACCAGGTGGTTGGCGGATGTGGCCAACGCATTCCGCACTAGCAGATGTCCCGAGGGGGACAAGTTCAGATTGGCGTCTTGTCTTCTGAAGGACAGGGCACGAGACTGGTGGGAGGAGGTCGGACATGCCATCGGGGATGATGCGGCATTGGATGCCATGACCTGGGCTGATTTCTCTACCAGGTTCAGAGCGGAGTTTGCACCGGTCATCGAGGTGCAACAGTTAGCTAGGGAGTTCCAGGATCTTACCCAGACTACAGAGACAGTGGCGGAGATCACCGCCAAGTTCAGGGAGAGGGCCCTTCTTGTTCCTCAGTATGCAGCCAATGAGGAGATGAAGAAGGCCCGTTATCACGAGATGTTGCGGAGTGACATTCGTATGTTTGTGAGCCGGTCCAGTTGCAAAACACTGGACGACATGATTGCTAGAGCCAGAGAGAGGGAGATTGATCTCGAGATGGAGAAGAAGAGGAAACCGGAGGCGGTTTCGGGTTTAGGCAGTGTGGGCAAAAAGCCCAAGGTTTCAGATCACAGGTCCAGGGGTCAGCAGAGCCACGGTCGGTGTGGCAAGTGTGGGAGATTGCACGAGGGGGCGTGCAAGGCAGGGAGTTCCGGCTGCTACAAGTGCGGTCGGACTGGGCATATGAGTAGGGATTGTACGGCCCCTGCTACTACGGTTACAGCATCAGATCTGATTTGCTTTCAGTGCAATCAGAGGGGACACAAAAGGTCCCAGTGTCCCAGTTTAGCTACAGCAGGGAAGGTGGTTGCACCTGCCCCTGCCACCCTGAGGATTACGGATGGCCGGCAGGGCCGAGCTGATGCGCCGGTGGCGAAGAGCAGGGCATTTCAGATGACAGCAGAGGAGGCGCGAGCGACTCCTGATGTGGTGACGGGTATGAATCTTTCCTTCATCTTTTGTTATTATATTGCTCGAATATTACTTGATGATATGTTTTATTTAGGGTCGTTCTCGGTGAACGGCATCCCTGCTTTGGTATTGTTCGATTCGGGGGCTACCCGATCATTTGTATCGCTTGCACTTAGCAAGAGATTTAGCAGAACTCCAGGGGAGCTGGATTGTCCACTAGAGGTTGAGATAGCAGATGATAGGACCGTGAGGGTCAGCAGAGTACATAGAGGGTGTTCCCTTCAGATATTTGATGAGCAGTTTTCAGTGGACCTGGTTCCTATTCCCCTGCGTGGGAATAAAGTTATTGTGGGCATGGATTGGCTGAGCCCCAATGGGGCGGTGATTGATTGTGAGCTACAGCTAGTGAGGGTTCGCACTCCCAGTGGGGGAGAGATAGTGATTCAGGGCGAGAGGCCCCAGCGAGGACCGATCTTTTGTTCCACCGCGAGGGCGAGGCGCTATGTTCAGCAGGGTTGCGCCGGTTTTGTAGCCTACGTCTTGGATGCCCGGGAGAAGGGCAAGACGGCGATTGATGATGTTCCTGTTGTTCGTGACTACCCGGATGTGTTTCCCGAGGATTTGCCGGGGATACCTCCAGAGAGGCAGGTTGAGTTCAGGATCGACCTAGTTCCTGGTGCGGCTCCGATAGCCAAAGCACCGTATCGACTTGCTCCCCCTGAGATGCAGGAGTTGTCTACACAGCTTCAGGAGCTGTTAGACAAGGGTTTCATTCGGCCGAGCAGTTCGCCTTGGGGAGCGCCGATCTTATTTGTGAGGAAGAAGGACGGGTCGCATCGTATGTGCATTGATTATCGGGAGTTGAACAAAGTAACGGTGAAGAACCGTTACCCACTTCCGAGGATAGATGACTTGTTTGATCAGCTTCAGGGAGCGTCTTGGTTCTCCAAGATCGACCTACGCTCCGGTTACCACCAGATGAGGGTCAGGGACGAGGATGTACAGAAGACTGCTTTCAGGACCCGGTATGGTCATTATGAGTTCGTGGTGATGCCATTTGGGCTCACCAATGCCCCAGCCGCGTTCATGGATCTCATGAACCGCATGTGCAGACCGATGCTGGATCAGTCGGTGATCGTGTTCATAGATGACATCTTGGTATATTCCAAGACTCAGGGGCAGCACGAGGAGCACCTGCGGGAGGTGTTGGAGACTTTGAGGAGGGAGAGACTTTTCGCTAAGTTCTCCAAGTGTGAGTTCTAGTTGCGCGAGGTGCAGTTTCTTGGGCATCTCATTAACCAGAAGGGTATTTTGGTTGATCCGGCCAAGATTGAGGCCGTGATGTAGTGGGAGGTCCCGAGGTCTCCATCTGAGATTCAGAGCTTCCTAGGATTGGCAGGGTATTATCGGAGATTTATCCAGGACTTTTCCAAGATAGCGGTGCCGCTCACCCGACTAACCAAGAAGTCGGTGGTTTTTCGTTGGGGGCCTGAGCAGCAGGTGGCGTTCGAGACTCTCAGGCAGAGATTGTGCGAGGCTCCAATCCTTACCTTGCCAGAGGGTGTAGAGGATTTCGTAGTCTATTGTGATGCTTCGATCACAGGTATGGGAGCAGTATTGATGCAGCGAGGCCATGTGGTAGCTTATGCCTCGAGACAGTTGAAGCCTCACGAGGCTAATTATCCTACCCACGATTTGGAACTGGGGGCAGTTGTGTTCGCCCTCAAGATTTGGAGACATTACCTTTATGGGGTCCGCTGTACTATTTACACGGATCACAAGAGTTTGCGATATCTTATGGATCAGCCGAGTTTGAACATGAGACAGAGGAGATGGTTAGACGTGCTGAAGGACTATGACTGTGAGATCCTTTATCATCCAGGGAAGGCCAATGTGGTGGCCGACGCCCTGAGTCGCAAGGTGTCGACGGCCCCTATTAGAGATCTGTGTATGAGGATGACAGTGATCACTCCCTTGTTGGAGCGGATCAAGGAGGCTCAGATGGAGGGTCTCAAGGAGAAGAGGCAGAAGTGTGAGAGGATAGTGGGCCGAGTAGCTTCATTTGATTACGACAGTCGTGGTTTGTTGACACTTCATGGTAGGATATGGGTACCGTACTGGGGTGGGGTACGACAAGTATTTATGGACGAGGCTCATAAGTCTCGGTTTTCTATCCACCCAGGGGCGACGAAGATGTATCGAGATCTTCGATCGGATTATTGGTGGCCCTGCATGAAGCGAGATGTCGCTTGGTATGTGGAGAGATGTTTGACCTGTCGGAAGGTCAAGGCGGAGCACCAGAGACCTCACGGCAAGATGCAGCCGTTAGACATTCCCGTGTGGAAATGGGAGGATATCACCATGGATTTTGTCACCAAACTCCCTAGGACCGCACGCGGGGTGGACTCGATATGGGTAGTAGTGGATCGGTTGACGAAGAGTGCCCATTTTATTCCGATTCAGGAGAGTATATCGGTGGAAAAGTTAGCCGATATCTATGTGCGAGAGATTGTGGCACGTCATGGAGTGCCGGTATCGGTGGTGTTGGACCGAGATGTTCGTTTTATGTCCAGATTCTGGAAGCGATTCCACGACGAGATGGGTACTCGTCTCCATTTCAGCACCGCTTTCCATCCTCAGACTGACGGGCAGAGCGAGAGGACGATTCAGACTCTCGAGGACATGCTTAGGGCATGTGTTCTAGACTTTGGGGGCAGTTGGGATACGTATCTTCCGTTAGCGGAATTCTCGTATAACAACAGTTATCATGCGAGCATTGATCGACCTCCTTTTGAGATGTTATATGGCAGGAAGTGCAGGACCCCGATTTGTTGGGGTGAGGTCGGTCAGCGAGTCATAAGGAGCACCGAAGTGGTGCTCAAGACGACGGAGTTGATCCAGCAGGTCCGTAGTAGGCTGCAGACTGCGCAGAGTCGGCAGAAGAGCTACGCCGACAGGAGGCGTTCGGACTTGGAGTTCCAGGTGGGAGATATGGTTCTTCTAAAAGTCTCACCTTGGAAAGGTGTCATCAGGTTCCGGAAGAGGGGCAAATTGGGCCCCAGATTTATTGGTCCTTTCAGGGTTTTGGCCCGGGTGGGTCGGGTTGCTTACCGGTTAGATCTTCCTGAGGAGCTTAGTTTGATACACAACACCTTCCACGTGTCGCAGTTGAGGAAGTGTTTGGTGGATGAGACGGCAGTCGTTCCCTTAGAGGACATTCAGGTTGATAGCGGCCTAAATTATATCGAGAAGCCGGTCGCGATTCTGGAACGGAAGACCAAGACCTTGAGGAACAAGGTAATTCAGCTAGTAAAGGTGCAGTGGCAGCACCGGAAGGGGTCTGAATGGACGAGGGAGGCTGAGGAGGAGATGAGAGCGCACTACCCGGAGTTATTTGCAGATCCAGCCGTAGCAGACTTCGAGGACGAAGTCTGAGACAAGTGGGGGAGAATTGTAACGACCCGTTCCCGGTATGTTGATTTATTGGTAATTATAGTGAGTTTTCCTAGAGGGACTCGGCGAGTTCTAGCCTGACTCGCCGAGTCGGGTCGCGTCTGAGGGCACGCGTGAGCTGGCGACTCGACGAGTCCATAATATGGACTCGGCGAGTCCATCCGTCTGGGTGAAACCCTAAATCCCCGGGTTGCCCACTATTTATACCACCTTATAGCCCCCATTCTCGCCTCCCTCACCCTGAGAACGCAGTGATAGAGCCCCAAACCTCCATTGAAGAGCTTATTTGTGTTTGGTGCCCTCTTTGTGAAGGTGTGAAGAAGGAGAAGAAGGAAGAAGCAAGGAGAAGGGTTGGAGTGCAAAGATCCAAGGCCAAATCAGAGTTTATTGAGGTATTTTCGGAGTTCCATCTTATTATATGCTTTAAACTTCCATTAGGGCTCTCCTAAGAGCTAGTTGGTGCTTGTTTCAAGCTTTGCACTTGCATGAATGTCTTATTAAGTCGGAATATCTATGGATCTGAATGTTGGGGTGTTGTAGAGCCTAGATCTACTGTCTTTTTGGAGTTATATTGCATGATAACCATAGATCTACCCATTTTATGCATCTTTTAGCCTTATTTCCCTTATTCACGAGGTTGTGCACGTAAAGTTGGAAACTTTACGTGGTAAAACAGCTTATTGGACTCAGATCTATCAATTGTATGCTTTGGATTCAAACAAAATCAAGTAAAAATCAGTTGCATGGCGGCGACTCGGCGAGTCGGAAGAACGGCTCGACGAGTCGGGTCGCGAGTCCCGAGTCCTTCAGTTTTATCAGTGTCGAGTGGACGAGGTGAGTTAGGGAGTGGACTCAGCGAGTTGAGAGTAGACTCAGTGATGGAGGGACTCGGCGAGTTGTTCATACAACTCGGCGAGTCCAAGGCAATCTTCTTCGGGATCAAGAACAACTCGTCGAGTCTGTTCATACAACTCGGCGAGTCGGATGAAGATTGTCTGAGTTCTTGGATCCAGAGGGTACTCATCGAGTCGATGCCCCACTCGACGAGTAGCAGCGTGAAGAGCTGAGAGATGAGACTAGGACTCGGCGAGTTGGGTAGCCCAACTCGGCGAGTCAGCCCAGAGTGAGTTGACTTTGACAAAGGGTAAAAGAGTCATTTTACCCCAAGTGCAGTGTTTTGTATTTGATTGAGTGTGTTTATGGACTTGTAGCCGAGGAGATTCAGGAGCAGCCGCCGTTAGCTTTCCGAGCCACACACTCAGCAGCCAGCTTACGAGGTGAGTTTCCTTCCAGTAGGAACGGGTCTAAGGCCACAATGCCGGCCCGTTCAGTTAGCAGTAGTTTCCGGATTTAGGTCCGATGCAGCAGTTAGTATGTTCGATGCCTTCATGGTTCGAACAGGATTTGTGTGCTATGTTTTATGTGTTAAGTATTATGTGTTCCGGGCCACGGCCCGATGTAGCATGTCGTATATGTGTTATGCTAGTTGATGTGTTATGCCATGCCATGTTCAGTCACACAGTTCCGGACTTCGGTCCGATGTAGTTAGTTCCGGACTTCGGTCCGATGCAGGGGACAAGGTCCCAGTCAGTTCCAGACTTCGGTCCGATGCAGTTAGTTCCGGACTTCGGTCCGATGCAGGGGACAAGGTCCCAGTCAATTCCGGACTTCGGTCCGATGCAGTCATTTCCGGACTTTGGTCCGATGCAGTAGTTCCGGACTTCGGTCCGATGCAGGGGACAAGGTCCCAGTCAGTTCCGGACTTCGGTCCGATGCAGTTTCCGGGCTTCGGCCCAATGCAGTGGGCAAGGCCCAATATGGGTTTATATGTTATTGTATGGTATGTGGTAGTTTGGGGGAGCTCACTAAGCTTCGTGCTTACAGTTTCAGTTTTGGTTTCAGGTACTTCCGCAAGCAAAGGGAAGAGCTCGGGGTGACAGCATCGCACACACCGCAGCATGACTTTTATCCTGGGATGTCTCTTGATATTTTGAGTTGATGTAGTATGATACAGTTTTCCGCACAATATTTTATTATGTTTTGGGAATACATCGCATGTGTTTATGTTATGATACTTATATTATGGCTTTGATTATATGGAAAAACGAAAATTTTTGGGTCGTTTCAAAGTTAAGGATATGGGCGACAGTCTCTAAGGCATTCCCCCAGAATGAGAAATAAGCGTTATAATTAAAAGATTGAAAATGTAAAAATGAGATGATTATTCAAATTATTGAGTTGATTACACGAGATTGTATTTAAAAGATGAGTTAGTAATGATGACCGCTAGATATGGAAACGAGTATTCCATAATCAATGATTATTGATCATATTGCAGCCTCCTTATGAGATTGTTATTGTTGAAATGAAACAAATGTTATAATGACAAAGAATCGATACCCATTGCCATAAATAGATGATTTGTTTGATCAACTTCAAGGCGCTTCATATTTTTCAAAAATCGATTTGAGATCGGGGTATCACCAATTAAAGGTGAAGGAATCGAACATCCGAAAAACCGCTTTTCAAACACGATACAACCAATATGAATTTTTGGTAACGTCGTTTGGCTTATCAAATGCGCCTGCAACTTTCATGGATTTAATGAATAGGATTTGCCGTTCATTTCTAGATAAATTTGTGATCGTCTTCATAGATGGTATCTTAATATATTCGAGAAGTTATGAAGAGAACTGAGAGCATTTATGACAAATTTTAGAAATGTTACGTAAGGAGAAATTATATGCCAAAATTTCAAAATGTGAGTTTTGGCTTCAAGAGGTCCAAATTTTGGGCCACATGATTATCAAAGATAGCATGAAAGTGGACGCCACAAAGGTTGAGGCCGTGATAAGATGGCATCCTCCGAAGAATCCATCAGAGATTCATAGTTTCCTTGGATTAGCAGGATACTACCGACGATTTATAGAAAACTTTTCTTTGATTTTAGCACCCTTAACTAAATTGACGAGAAAAAGCGAGAAGTTCATTTGTACTGAGGATCAACATCATGCATTTCAACAACTAAAAAGGATGTTTTGTCAAGCTCCAATATTAGCCTTACCGCAAGGTGTAAATAGTTTCGTTGTGTATACGGACACATCAGGAGTTAGTATAGGATGTGTTATGATACCGAAAGGACGATTAATTCCATATGCATCGAGGAACTGAATCCGGCAGAACAAAAGTATCCCATGCATGATCTTGAACTTGTTGCAGTAGTTTTCGCCTTTAAAATCTGGCGACACTGCTTGTATTTAGTAAAATTTCAAATTTTTACCGATCATAAGAGTTTGAAATACTTATTTGGTCAAAAGTTGTTAAATATGCGTCAATGAAGATGGATGAAATTATTAAAAGATTATGATTGTGAGATTCATTACCACCCCGGGAAAGCAAATATTGTTGCTGATGTGCTAAGTCGAAGAGAAAAACCGATTAAAATTTATTCTGCTAGAATGTGTTTTGTCAGTAAACTACCTGAGTTGATAAAAGAGAGCCAGAATGTAGTAAAAAATTTGGAGAATTTGAAGCGAGAAGGTATGGTTATTTATATTAACCAATTGATTCAGGATCCTCGAGGTATAAAAACTTTCATGGGATGAATATGGGTCCCAAGATGTGGAAAGGCACGGGGATTATTGTTGGATGATGCACATTGCACTAGATACACAGTGCATCCTGGTAGCACAAAAATGTATTGAAATTTGAGAAAGATATACTGGTGGCCTAGAATGAAATGAGAAGTTGGAAGATATGTTGAAAATTGCTTAACTTGCTTACAAGTGAAGACGAGTCACCAAAAGACCGGAGGAGAGCTTCAGTCATTGTCGATTCCGGTAAAAAATGGGATGAGATCACTACAAATTTTATTACCAAAGTATCGCGAACAACTCGACGATATGACTCTATATGGATTATAGTATATCGACTAACTAAATCTGCTCAATTTATTCCTATAAAGGAAAGTTTTTCAGTAGACCGACTAGCTGATGAGTATATAAAAGAAATGGTAAAATTTCACAATGTTCCAATTTCCATTGTATCATCTCGAGACAACCGTTTTACATCATAATTTTGGCAAAGTTTTCAAAAACAAATGGGTTCTAAAATGCTATTGAGTACAACATATCATCCTCAAACAGATGGTTAAAGTGAGAGAACGATTTAAACACTTGAAAATATGTTGCGAGCCTTTGTGATTGATTTTGGTGGTAATCGGGATGAACATTTACCACTAGTAGAGTTTGCATATAATAACGGTTATCATTCTAGCGTATATATGGCTCCATTCGAAGCATTATATGGGAAACCGTGTAGAACGCCAACCTGTTGGACTGAAGCTGGAGAAAGATCACTTGCGAAACCAGAGATCGTGGAAGAGACAGAAGCAAAAGTTAAAGAAACTAAAGAGCATATGAGGGTTGCTCAACTACAACAACAACAACAATATGCAAATCATAGACTAAAACCGTTAGAATTTAAAGAAGGTGACATGGTGATGCTAAAGGTAACGCTTTGGAAGGGCATAATTCATTTTGGAAAACGAGGAAGGTTAATTCCTCGATATATTGGACCCTTTCAGATCTTACAGAAGATTGGGAAAGTTGCATATCGATTAGATTTACCACCAGAATTGCAAGGAATCCATGATGTTTTTCATGTTTCATACTTGAGAAAAAACTTTGTTTGACAAGACTCAAGTGATCTCGATGTTTGAAGTTGATGTAGATGAGAAACTAAACTACCCATAGAAACGTGAGAAGATTTTTGATAATAAGGTAAAGAGATTGAGAAATAAATAAATCGTATTAATTAAAGTGCAGTGGCATCATCACATAGGCTCTAATATTATATGGGAATCCGAAAAGGAGATGATGGAGAAACATCCCTTATGTTTAGTTAAATGATGCAATATTTTGGGGACGGAATCTTTTGTAGGGGGAGGTAAGTTGTAATACCTATTTTTTTGTGGTATTAAGATTTATAGTATAACCTTCTTGGTTATAAATATGATTTTTGATATATTTGTGATAAATAATGGTTAAATGTCTGATCTTGCATAAATGAATATGAAACTTTAGGCATTATAGATTGGTAGTATACTAGCAAAAATGAGAGCTCACGACGTGAGCAAGACATGCGCACGATGTGATAGTGTTAAAATGGTGATCAAGTTACATAAGTGAATAGTAGTAGTAACCTACTTTGATGTTTCACGACGAGTGTAACATCCAGGAATTCACGTATATCTCTTTGATCCTTTTCTTTCCTCGAGTTGTCAAAATTAGTGCTTGAAATAAATGTTTGGATTTTGAGTACGCTGGGTGTAAGGGAGAGTAAGCTGCACGTACTCATGAGTGTATTCTTGATGCGGAGTCTACCCAGTACACTGGGCGTACCCTAGTGTACGTTGGGCATACTAGGTTCAAATTGAAACCCTAATTATCGGGGTGAGCCCTATATATGGAACATTATAGCCTCACTTTTAGCTACCATTTCCAAAGAGCAAAACCCTAAGTGTGCCCTAACCCTCGTTCTAGAGCTTATGTGAGTGTGTCTGAGCTTGAGAGTGTTCTTGTGTGCTTTTGAAGAGAAGGAGGTGCCATTGAAGGAACTAGAGATGGAGGACAAGCTTTGGATCTGAACTTTCTGATGTTGGAGCATCATTTGGAGGTAAAAAGCTTGGAGCTTTCTCAATCTTTTTGATTTGTGCATTATGGACCATTTCTAGGGTTTTTGTCCCAAAGGTGGAGACTTTATGAGTAAAGGATCTCCATAGACCTTGATCTATCCATATTCAGTGTATAAAGTGTTATAGATCCATAAAAATCCAATCTTGGACGTTAGGAGTGAGCCATGCATGAGGTATGAGCTCTTTAGTGAAGTAAGTGGTGTGTTTTGGATGATGATGACCTTTACAGCCATGCAAAGGCGTAAAATCTTTAACTTTATGGATTAGGAGGCTGTAGGGGCTCCAAATATGTATTTTGAGCCAAGGTCTTAACTGATTAAGACCATAAGTGAGATGATAGTGAAACTGGGACGTACGTTGAGTGTAAATCCTAGTACGCAGGGAGTAGGGTTCAAACAGCCCGATACCAGCGTAGTGGTCGAGTATGCCCAACGTAGGACATAGGTATCTGGTACGCGCCGCATACTCCTTAGGGTTGACTTTTGTTGACTTTTAGGGTTTAGTCAACAAATGGACATTTGGACCATTAAATGGGTAGAATGGTCTTTTACCCTTCTGAGAGAGCATAGGAAGGGATTAGTCTAGCCTTTGAGAGCCTTTATTAAGCAAATATATTTTCTGTATGTGATTAGACGGAGGCTAGATTAGTGTTTCGAGTTCGAGATCATTCGAGTTACCCGAGGTGAGTCTTCTCACTATACAGTACCTGGGTAGTATCTATGTGTGGACCGGAAGGTCATACGTGTTTGCTTGAGATTATGTGTTTTGTGATTAAGTATGCTATGTGCTATTCTGACCGGACCGTAGGGTCCAACGATTTACGAGGACATAGGGTCCTCAACCATACCGAACCGGAGGGTCCAACGAGCTAGACCGGACCAGAGGGTCCAACGAGCTACGAGACTAGAGGGTCCCGCTGAGACACATTGACCAGCGGGTCGTACAAGGTATAGCCTTAAGTGGTGAATTGTTGTATGTGGTATTTTGGGGAACTCACTAAGCATTCGTCCTTACCGTGTTATGTGTTATGTGTTTCAGGTACTTTTGAGGATTGCGGAAAGGCACGGACGTGATTGTACACACACTCTTGATGTTGAGCTATGATTGTGGATCCTGGATTTGAATAATTGTGTTGAAAAGTTGTTGGTTGTTTTTGAGAATTAATGATGAGACATTTGTTTATGAGTTTTAAATTGAAAATTTTGTTTGAAAAATAATGTCGTTACATGTTGGTATCAGAGTCTTGGTTTGAGGGATTCGGATACACCTCCGGGCATATCTGAACTCAAACTGAGGATTTGAGAAATGTTTTAAAAAAGAAACAGTTTTTCTAAAAAGAGTAAAAGATTCCAAAAGATCGAAAAAGATCAGTATGTACAATCAGCCAGCGCTGAACGGTGATATACCAAAATACCCTTACGTTATGTGCGATGAGATGTGTTATGCATGCTAGAGTAGGCTAGGCATTCATATTTAGGACTAGAGTGGCCTGATTTGTGATGCCTTAGCCTAGGAGTTACTGCTATTATGAATTACTTCGAGTATGAGTAGGTAGCAGAGAGGAGCTTATGAGAGGTCTACTGGTGGTAGCCTACGCTCAGTGAGATATAGAGTACTTGTGATCTAGAATCCTAGGAGGAGGACCTGGGGTGAATACTGATGTGGTGTGGAAGGTAGTATAGCGTCTGTACTACTAGAAACACCAGACCAGTAAGCAGTCTAAGTAAGAATCCTTAGGGTACTAAGGAACAATTAGGGTTGTGTGATGGAGTGCGAGAATACTCGAGCGAGTCTGTGATTTCTTTTGTGTTGCATTTCAGAGACATCATGGTGGGTACGCGCCACACTCCAGAGAACAACGGTGTTAGTGATGATTAGTGTAACGCCTGTGTTTCTGGGCTTGCCATTTTTTAGCAATGTAATAGTCTAGGTTAACCTTTGTAACCCGTTTTGAAATAATAGAAGTGTATTATTTGAGTATTATGTGTTTTGTGCTTAATTGCTTAATTATGTGGTTTGATTAATTAAGAATAAAAATAAGCGTCAAAATTTAAGTATAAAATAAACTTGATATCTTTAGATAATGTTGTAGTAGTTGAAACAAGGTTTCCGAAGATATAAAGAGTGCCGAAATCCGAGTTATAACGAAGAAGTTATGACCTGTCGAAGTTTCGCGACAAAACCGGCACCATTGAATGACGTAAAAAGTGAAAATTACGTTAGAGTGATATTTAGCCTTAGTGATCTAAACGAGAATCGAAGATCTCGTTGTTAGTATCAAAGCGATAAAAAGTTAGGTAAGAACGGACGTCAAACGAAGAAGTTATGAATTTATAACGAAATTTTCTGTCCTGGCCTATTAAAAATAAATAATAAAAATAAAGTCAAAATTAGCCGACGGAGTCTAAACGAAAGTTGTAGAGCATAGTCTTCCCTTCGCGTGGATATAAAGAACGTCGAAAACGGAGTTCGTATGAAGAAGATATGAATTTCCAAAGTTTATTAAATAATGAATAATTAAATTTAATTATTAAATCCGGCCTTATCCGAAGGCGAGTCACCGGATTCATCCGGAGTACGCTCCGCGTACAGCGAAGAGTGTCGACACTCGCACTCGAGGACTTCGGATGACACATGCGCTTACGATTTCGGAGCAGTACGCCCCGCATACTGCTGTATGCCCCGCGTACTGGGAGGCTCCAGCCTCCTATAAATAGGATGCGAGGCTGCCGAGTTTCTTTGCTATTTTTCTCTCTTCTCTCTCCCGTTTTGCATCGATTTGCGTGCCAGAAGTACCCCGAAGCCCCGACAATATTCCCGAGTCCCGAAGCAAGTCCCAAGATCCCGAAGATCCCGAGAAGTGCGGTTTCCGAGCCGAAGCTCTGCCCGCGAGAAGTTCGATTTTTGTAGAGATCTTCCAGATCTGCTGAGGATTACTACTCTTGCAAGTCGTAGTGCTGTCCGATCATCTTCTGATCATGTGAGTGTATACTACCTTTCATAAACGCAATAATAATACAAGTATGGTTTGAGTGTATTAAGTATATTGTTGTTTATATGTGTGAGTGTGTTGTTATTTTCTCCTCGCGTATAATTATGAAGTATTTTATACGAGATGCGTGTTATGTGTATATTTTGTTGTTATGTGTGTGAATGTATATTCACTTTCTTCTATCTTACAGAACTGATTATTTCTATATGAAATACGTGTTATGTGTGTGTGCCTCATCTGTTATATGGAAAATGTATTGATCAAGCATGCTATACAGGTTTTGAAAATATGTATAAAAATGTATGTTTTTATCTACTAATATGTTGGGTAGAACATGGGTAGATAGTTGGTGTGTAATAAACAGATGAGAGGCCTCGTTGTTGTTTGATCCAGCCATCTAGCGGAATTTAGATGACGACCACGGACTTTTCTAGATAGTCCAGTGGAACGCTAAAAGGCTCATAACCTGTAGGTGTTAATGAACTTGGGTGTTCATTCGCTGTATTCCATTCCCCTCATGGTTGCCTTATTTGACTTATATTGCTGAGGAACCCCCGCAGCATGTGTTATCACCCTGATGAAAATATTCTTAGATTAGGTCCCTTGTGTTAGTTATTTTAGGGACATAAAGTGAGAATAACGGGAATGGGTAACTGGGTTATTGCTGGTTGATAATAATTAATTTAATTATCTATTGTGGGTTGAAAACCCTATATGCTCACCAGGCTCCCAAGCCTAACCCACTTAGTTTTATTTGTATTATGGGAAGTGGCGCAAGGGCGTAAGATGGATGAACCATCAAGTTGTTTTGTTTACAAGTCTGTATATATATATATATATATATATATATATATATATATATATATATATATATATATTTGTTGAATGACTTGTAATGTTATCGTTTATGCTTAGTGGTCTGTATCGGAACATGACACCCCGAGTTTTGATTATATAATGAAAAATACATTTCTTTTATGAAATGCTTTGGTAAACATTGTTTTATCATGTTTTGTTTTTGGGAACAAATTTCGCAACTCTTTCAAATCAAAAGGATTTACTCTGAATTTATTTTAAAAGCATAAATGAAAATCGGTCTTTTCTGGCCGAGATTTTGGGGATGTCACAATTAGATTCGCAGGATGATTCATGATGAGGTGGTTGCAGCCATTCGTGCTGGGATACCGAAGATTTTTGGGTCTATCAAGACCATGCTGATTGAGACATTTGACGAGCGGTACACTACTCTTACTGATGCTGCTGTTGCTGTAGCCACCGTAGCCGTCACCGCTGCTAGGCCATAGGGGGTGACTCGTTGCTGTACCGGAGTTCAACAACACGAAGCCACCAGATTTTGATGGGACTCAGGATCCGATAGCAGAGATGAGATGGATCTTTGACATTGAGGGATGCTTCTACACATGTTCTTGTCCGGAGCATCTGAGGGTACGGTTCGCACTAAACCAGCTTTGCTTAGGAGTGAAGGACTGGTGGAAGTTTGTGACAGCTGACTTTTCTACTGCAGAGCTTACTACGGTGACTTGGGAGAGGTTCACTGCTATGTTTCGAGACGAGTACGTTCCCCCGGTGGAGAGGGAACGGTTGGACCAGGAGTTCTTGTCCCTCAAGCAGGAGGTTGAGTCCGTGACTGTGATCACACAAATGGTTCATGAGAGGGTGTTGTTTTGCCCTGAGCACGTGTCTACCGAGCAGGCATGTATGAGACGATATCTGAGCATTCTCAGGAGAGACATTCGTGAGTTCGTGGTGAACTTGACATACCGAACATTTGCTGAGCTCCAGGAAAATGCTCGGAAGAGGGAGATTAAGTTAGAGACTCAGGTCAGGGAGGGGGCAAAGTCTCGGAGGAAGGATAGGCGGCTGACACAGTCTCAGCTGGCAGCCAAGCGGGCAAAGCCCACTGATTCAAGATCGGGAGGTCAGAAGGGCCGCACTTGTGGGAAGTGTGGCAAGAGCCATGATGGTGTATGTTACAAGTGCGGGAAGGAGGGGCATATCTCGAGGGATTTCCCCAAGTGATTTTCGGTTTGCTTCCATGGAAAACAGACTGGCCATAGGAAGGCCGAGTCCCCGCAGCTACTTTAGGGATCAGCGCAGGGATCTGCGCCTCCTACCACTCGAGCTACTGAGAGTCGGCCCGTGAAGGCCAAGGCACCGAAGGATCGCGGCAGATCCTTCTAGTTAACAACGGAGGAGGTCCGTGCAGCACTCGATGTTGTGGCTGGTATGTGATCTTTTGCTTATTATTTTGGTTATATATGGTGCTTATTTGTGATATATTTAGGTACTTTTCTTGTGAAATCTGTACCTGCTTTGGTGTTGTTTGACTTGAGTGCGAGTCAATCCTTTGTTTTGCTAGCATTTCGTTGTCACATCAGTAGCCAATATGAGGCATTGAGTCGACCTTTGAGAGTCTCCACAGCTGATGCACATGCTGTTTTTGTGATTAATGTGATCTGGGGATGTGTGCTTGAGATTTTTGGAGTCGAGTTTTTGATAGATTTGGTACCTATCGCTATGGGGGATGTCTGTGTCATTGTGGGCATGGACTGGTTGAGCCGATTTGGAGCCATGATCAACTGTGAGCGGAAGCTGGTGACCATTCGAAACCCTAGTGGGGGAATACTTACAGTATTTGGCGAGGGTACCCGATCTGGGTCAACATTTTGTTCGGCTGCTCGAGTGAGGCAGAGCTTGCATCAAGGTTGCATGGGTTTTCTGGCGTATGTGTCGAATACATGGGATGTTATGGAGATACAGAGTATTGTGACTGAGGTTCTAGTGGTTAGCGAGTTTCCAGATGTTTTCCCCGAGGAGTTACTAGGTGTGCCTCGCGAGAGGCAGGTGGAGTTTCGCATTGATTTGCTTCCATGGGCGACACCTATGCCAAGGCACCATATCGCCTTGCGCCGCCAGAAATGCAAGAGTTATTCTCGTAGCTTCAGGAGCTGTTGGGAAAGGGATTTATTTGGCCGAGTAGCTCGCCGTGGGGAGCACCGACCCTTTTTGTCAAAAAAAGTATGGTTTGCACCAAATGTGCATTGATTACAGGGAGTTGAACAAGCTGACAGTCAAGAACCGTTATCCACTCCCGAGGATCGACGATCTATTCGATCAATTGCAGGGTGCATCTTGGTTTTCCAAGATTGATTTGAGGTCTGGTTATCATCAGATGAGGGTTCGTGAGGAGGATATTTAGAAGACAACATTCAGAACTCATTATGGGCATTACGAGTTCGTGGTGATGCCTTTTGGGCTCACCAATGCACCATCATCGTTCATGGATCTCATGAACCGGGTATGCATGCCTATGTTGGATCGTTCGGTGATTGTGTTCATCGATGATATTTTGGTGTATTCGAGGTCTAGAGAGTAGGATGAGGAGCATTTGAGAGTGGTTCTCAGAATATTGAGATCGAAGAGGCTTTATGCCAAATTCTCTAAGTGTTATTTATGGTTATGAGAGGTCCAATTCTTGGGACACCTCGTTAACCAGAATGGGATTTTGGTCAACCCGACCAAGATTGAGGCGGTTATGAGTTGGGAGGTGCCGAGATCCCCCACCAAGATCAGGAGTTTTCTGGGGTTGGCTGGCTACTACCGGAGGTTTATCAGAGATCTCTCCAAGATTGCTGTTCCTCTCACCAAGTTGACCCGGAAGGGTGTTGCTTTTGTTTGGGGTCTTGATCAGCAGACCTCGTTTGAGACTCTTCGGCAGAGATTGTGCGAAGCTCTAGTGTTAGCTCTTCCTGAGGGAATGGAGGACTTTGTGGCTTACTATGATGCATCTATATCAGGGTTAGGTGCAGTGCTTATGCAAAGGGGGAACGTGATAGAATATGCATCAAGGAAGCTGAAGCCTCACGAGATGAGGTATCCCACCCACGATTTAGAGTTAGGGGCAGTGGTATTCGCCCTCAAGATCTGGCGCCACTACTTGTACGAGGTTCGGTGTACCATTTACGCGGACCACAAGAGCTTGAAGTATCTGATGGATCAACCTAACCTGAATATGCGCCAGAGAAGATGGTTAGACATGGTAAAAGATTACGATTGTGAGATTCTGTATCACCCAGGCAAGGCTAACGTGGTAGCTGATTCCTTGAGCCGCAAGGCGGAGGGTGCCCCGATTCGGAATATATGCATGACGATGACAGTGATGACTTCGGATTTGGATACCATTTGAGAGGCCCAGGTGGAAGCCATGAGACCGGAGAACCGCAAGAAGGAGCAGGTGATTGGCTAGATATCCTAGTTTGTGATGGATAGTCGGGGACTTATTACCTTTCAAGGTCAGATTTGGGTACCTTATACGGGCGAAGCTCGTAGCACTCTGATGGAAGAGGCGCATAGGTCGAGATTTTCGATCCATCCCGGGGAAACTAAGATGTATTTTGGATCTAAAAATAGACTATTAGTGGCCCTGTATGAAGAGGGATGTAACATGGGTAGTAGAGAGTTGCTTGACCTGCCGCTGGGTCAAGGCAGATCACCAACGTCCACATGGTCCATTGCAGCCGTTGGAGATTCCCAAGTGGAAGTGGGAGCAGATCTCGATGGACTGTATCACAAAATTACCGAGAACAACGCGTGAAGTTGACGCGATCTAGTTAATTGTGGATCGGTTAACGAAGAGTGCTCACTTCCTTGCAATTAGTGAGAGCTCTTCTGCTGAGAAGCTAACAGAGATTTATGTGCGAGAGGTGGTAGTTCGGCATGGAGTGCCGACGTCCATAGTGTCGGATCGAGATGTTCGTTTTACTTCCAGATTCTGGAAGAAGTTCCATGAGGAGTTGCGAATTCGATTGCATTTTAGTACCGCCTACCATCCGCAGACAGACAGACAAAGTGAGAGGACGATACAAACACTCAAGGACATGCTCCGAGCATGTGTTATGGATTTCGGTGGGAGTTGGGACTCATACCTACCCTTGTCTGAGTTTTCCTATAATAACAGCCATCACTCGAGCACCGGTATGCCTCCCTTTGAGCTTCTTTATGGGAGGAGGTGTCGTACTCCCATCTGATGGGGAGAGGTGGGACAGAGAGTTATGGGTGACACTGAGATAGTGTTGAAGATGACCGAGCAGATTCAGCAGGTCAAACAGAGGTTGCAAATGGCTCAGAGTCGTCGGGAGAGTTACGCAGACAGACGACGATCCGAGCTTGAGTTCCAGGTTGGAGACTTTGTGCTTCTGAAAGTTTCCCCAAGGAAAGGAGTGATCTGGTTTAGGAAGCGGGGAAAGTTGGGGCCTCGATATATTGGACCTTTCAGGGTGATTGCCAGGGTAGGCAAGGTAGCATAACTGCTAGAGCAACCTGAGGAGTTGAGCCAGATCCATAGCACCTTCCACGTGTCCCAGTTGCGAAAGTGTGTGGCTGATGAGACAACAGTAGTGACATTAGAGGACATTCAAGTTGATGGAGCCTGAATTACATTGAGAGGCTGATCAAGATCCTATATTGGAAAATGAAGGTTCTGAGGAACAAGGAAGTGCCCCTGGTTCAGGTCCAGTGACGTCATAAGAAGGGGTCCGATTTGTCTTGGGAACCGGAGTCGGAGATGCGGGAGTAGTACCCCGAGTTATTTGCGTAGCAAGACTTTGAGGGCGAAGTCTGATTCTAGTGGGGGAGAATTGTAACATCCAGGAATTCAGGTATATCTCTTTGATCCTTTTCTTTCCTCAAGTTGTCAAAATTAGTCCTTAAAATAAATGTTTGGCTTTTGAGTATGCTGAGCGTAAAGGAGAGTACGTTGCGCATACTCATGAGTGTATTCTTGACGCGGAGTCTACCCAGTACACTAGGCGTACTAGGTTCATATTGAAACCCTAATTGTGGGGGTGATCCCTGAATAAGCAACATTATGGCCTCACTTTTAGCCATCATTTCTAGAGAGAAAAACCCTAAGTGTGCCCTAACCCTCGTTCTAGATCTTGTGTGAGTGTGGTTGAGCTTGAAAGTGTTCTTGTGTGCTTTTGAAGAGAAGGAGGTGCCATTGAAGGAGCTAGAGTTGGAGGGCAAGCTTTGGATCTGAACTTTATGATGTTGGAGCATCATTTGGAGGTAAAAATCTTGGAGCTTTCTCAATCTTTTTGATTTGTGCATCATGGACCATTTCTATGGTTTTTGTCCCAAAGGTGGAGACTTTATGAGTAAAGGAGCTCCATAGACATTGATCTATCCATATTCATTGTACAAAGTGTTATAGATCCATAAAAATCCAATCTTGGACGTTATGAGTGAGCCATGCATGAGGTATGAGCTCTTTAGTGAAGGAAGTGGTGTGTTTTGGATGATGATGAACTTTACATCCATGCAAAGGCGTAAAGTCTTCGACTTTATGGATTAGGAGGCTGTAGGGGGTCCAGATATGTATTTTGAGCCAAGGTCTTAACTGATTAAAACCATAAGTGTGATGATAGTGAAACTGGGACGTACACTGAGCGTAAATCCCAATACACAGGGCATAGGGTTCAAACAGCCCGATACCAGTGTAGTGGTTGAGTACGCCCATCGTATGGATCTGGTATGCGCTGCGTACTCCTTAGGATTGACTTTTGTTGACTTTTAGGGTTTAGCCAACAAATGGACTTTTGGACCATTGAAGGGGTAGAATGGTCTTTTATTCTTCTGAGATAGCATACGAAGGGATTAGTCTAGCCTTTGAGTGCCTTTATTAAGTAGAGATATTTTTTGTATGTGATTAGACGGAGGCTAGATTAGTGTTTCGAGTTCGAGATCATTCGAGTTACCCGAGGTGAGTCTTCTCACTATACATTGCCTAGGGTGGTATCTATGTGTGGACCGGAAGGTCATACGTGTTTGCTTGAGATTATGTGTTTTGTGATTATGTATGCTATGTGCTATTCTAACCGGACCGAAGGGTCCAATGATTTGCAAGGCCAGAGGGTCCTCAACCAGACCGGATCGGAGTGTCTAACGAGCTAGACCGGACCAGAGGGTCCCACGAGCTACAGGACTGGAGGGTACCGTTGAGACACATTGACCAGAGGGTCGTACAGGGTATAATCTTGAGTGGAGAATTGTTGTATGTGATATTTTGGGGAACTCACTAAGCATTCGTGCTTACCGTGTTATGTGTTATGTGTTTTAGGTACTTCCGAGGATCGCGGAAAGACACCGGCATGATTGTACACACACACTTGATGTTGAGCTATGATTGTGGATCCTGAATTTGAATAATTGTGTTGAAAACTTGTTGGTTGTTTTTGAGAATTAATGATGACACATTTGTTTATGAGTTTTAAATTGAAAATTTTGTTTGAAAAATCATATCGGTACAAAGTGAGCAAAGTTCAATGCCTAATCTTATTCACGACATATCTTGTTTTGTCATAAAACAAAAGTTTCAGGAAAAATGAAAATCATGACGTGAGCACGAGCAGAACATAAAAAAATAATCACGTCTTAATCAGGGCATTCAAATTCCAAACCTAAAAAGACACACTTAAGGTGAGAAAAACCCCCAGTTAAGCTCTAGGAGTCGACTCTTGAGGATATTACTTGGTTCGAGTAACCATTTTGTGAATTAACGCAAGAATTACTTGTTCTAACACATTTGATTTCCTTTTTGAGCAAGATTTCTTGTAAGTTTTATTGCAACCCTAGATGAAGGGTACATGTCTAATTGAAGATGATGAGTTGTGATTTAGGTTAAATAGCCTAACTATGTTTATTCCCATTGATTTAAGTATTATGTGAATGAATTATTTTGTATTTAATGTGAGTATGATGTAAGATAGTAGAATTATATGAGAGAATTTGTCTTTGAATGTTGAATACTTGAAAGATATAGAGTTAAAGATTATTAAGATGTTATTTTGATTATATGATAAAATTATGAGTGTGATTACAGATCTAAACCATATGAATGGTTGAACAATTGATGATTTTGAAATTTGGTTAATTAGGAAATCTAGGAAGGACATTTGGAAAGGAGGAGAAATCATTGGAGTACCATCCTCATAAACCCTAGTTAAGGTGAGTAATTTTCTTTTACTCATGATAGTAGATGTTTAACGTTGTTGGCTTATTAAAATTGTTCTATCTAAATTATGTTATGATGCTGTGATTATAATGAAAAGATTAACTTAGATAAAGGTTATGGAAAGTATGTTAGTTAAATGAGAAATAAGTGTTATAATTAAAAGATTTAAAATGTACAAATGAGATGATTGGTCAAACTATTGAGTTAATTACACGAGGTTGTATTGATCGATGAGACTATTGAGTTGATTACACGAGATTGTATTTAAAATATAAGTTAGTAATAATGATCGATAGATATGGAAACGAGTATTCCATAATCAATGAGTATTGATCATATTGCAGCTTCCTTATGAAACTGTTATTGTGGAAATGAAACAAATGTTAATAATTGAGCAATAAGATCTCATATTGAGAAAATGGGATAAATGTGTAAATAGTATGATAATAGTTGTTATTCGCTAAGCACTATGCTTATATTGTTGATTGTTTGTGTTTTCAGGCAACATGCATAAGGATCGAGGAGCAGTGGTGGAGGTGTAGTCATGTTTTGAAATTATCTTTTGAAACGTAACTTAATGATTTAAATAATGTTGTGTAACCTGGCTCGATCCTGTATTGTTTAATTATGTAAGATATAATCTTATGAATTTGGTTAATGATATGTACACTTTTGTTGCAAAAACATAAAAATAAAATTTGTGTACTTATTTTAGCCAGGTGTTATAGAAAGGGAAGGGCCCGACGTGATGGCACAACATCCCCTATCATGATTTCCACATTTTGAATAATTGTACTATGATGTTTTGAATATTATGAATTGATGTTTGATTTTGAACAATTGATGAATGATTTGATAGAGGTCAAAATGAAAATTTTTATTAATGTTTTTGGGACGTTACAAGTTGGTATTAGAGCATTGTTTTGAAAATGACTCAAAGCACTTATGAATAGGGTAACGACCAAGTTTTCAAGGAGACTGTAATTATCATCGGCCGAGTGTCTTCCTTAACACCCTTACGACATCATAATACCAAATTTTCTAGGTATGTTTCCAAAGTTGTTGCTCATAGTGAAGTTCAAACATTACTTGAACTTGGGATGTGTTCACATGTGGTATGTTTCTTTAGGGATAGTTTAAAGGAAGAAGGTGACTCTTGGGAATCTTAGATGGTTGAATATAATTAAAGGTGGAGATTATGTAATTTGGAATTTGGTGATCTGAATGACTAATCCGACCCAAAAGCAAAGCGAAGAAAACCCGAATGACAATTTAGAAGGGATAAGTGTTTAGAGTAGGTTGGGATTAGTTAGGCCTGAAGTTGTACACAACAAACACTTATCCTATGAAGGTACATGGGGGTATAGAGAAAGTGTGGTATAAACTTGGTTAGTTATTTCGGTTGTATATGGGTTGGACCTATGATTTTTATGGTTTACAATTATAAATATACCTAGTTAGGGATTACATTGTCACTTCTATAACAGTCTAGTAATACAAAGAGTTCTCCAGTTCATGTCTGTGGACGTATTTCATATCGACCGAACCACGTTAAATACTTGTTTTATTTTCTTGTTTTCTTTTGCTTTCGTATGTAACAATGTGCATTATCATATTCACCAAGTATGAATCCCTCTAGAGAACCTTGAAAACTGGGACACCTTAGGGTGGAGGGAGTCGAACTCTCCCAATCCAATCCACTCAACCCACCACCAGATCAACTACATATTTGTAACACCCCAAAATTTTCAAATATAAAATCATTTCAGGGATTAACCTGCATTTAACAAAAACTCGGTTCTACAAAATCATTTACAATTCATAACATTAGTTGTTACCATTAAGCATCAAACAAACTATATCAAGCAAAAATGAATTGCATCAATACCATCAATAAGGAACTTGAGAAGCTCCACTCCATTTACTATCTCTTAACTTCTAACTTTCATCTATCATATTTTCTCCTTAAGTGTAACCTGAGATACATGACATTAAAAAGACGATGTAATACAATAATGTCTCGTGAGTAGACCTGGCAATGTAGTAGGTCATAAACGGATCAGATTGATAGTGATCTATAACCGACCCTTTTAATAAAATTGTTAATAGGTACGTGTCATTAACGAGTAAACGAATAATAAAATATGATCCAAACCCATTAACTTTTCATGATTTGGAGCGGATTAGGGTTAAAACCCGCTCCGTTGCCAAGTCTGCTCGTGAGATATGCAGGTTTGTAACCCCAAAACATTTTAAAGCATTTACATGAAAATCATTTCATACATATCATATCATATCATATCATTTCATTTGTTACATTTCCAAGTCAAGTGCCATGGTGAAAAGAAAAAAATCACTCCACCAAGGTATAATGTTATATTGGGATATCTACTTCGCAAAGGGAAGGTACCATCCCAATAGATTCCTCTAGTCCCTCTTATGAGGTATCATGGTCCAGACAATTTCATTCTATCTTTCATATTCAAACATTAACAATATACATATCATCATTTATAATAACGTAGATCACTAGAAAGATATAACTTGAAAAGACACATTTCATATATCAAAACATTTGTTCTTCCAAAACATTATGTGCTTTCAAAACATTCTTTTCAAAAGTATTTAACAATTTCATTTCATATATCAAAGAATTCGTATTTCATTATCAAATAACTTTTCTCTATGTACCTAAAAGTGGGAAAATGCCAACACACAATCACCTCAACCACAAGATGGTTGGCTAATCAACTTCTAGTTTATTTCCTTAGAGCAACACTCTTAAACACCAACTATATAACATGTATAAAAGTCAATAAATGAAAAAAATACCCATTATATGTTCGACTACTAAATTTTATTGCCTAAACTCATTCCTTATGTAAAAATATAAATGTAGGCGAAAACCATGCGTATATCCGAGTCCGTATGAAAAAGTTATGATGTAAATACTAAAATTCATATTTTGATTAAGTTAGTAATTCTGAAACTAGAACACGGGCCACACCCTTGATCACACGGTCCGCGACCCAAGGAAATCCAAACATGCCCAAAAAACTCATTTTTTGGGGCTTAAATTTGCATGGATGGTTTTGGTGCCTTAGGTAACCAATTGTAAAACCTTTGGAGGTTTCCAAGTACTACTAGAGGACATTTTATCATATCAAAACATTTAAATTTATTCATTAAGACCTCATTTTACAAGATAAGCTCATAATTATACAATTGGAAGGATTAAGAGCTTAAGTTGCTCACCATTGCATTCCAACCATTCTGACTTATTGCAAAGTCATTCAAAACATCATTGGATGTTGTCAAGTGTATAAGACCACAATCAATCTCATTGTAAGTATCTAATGTAGCTATGAAATCCTCAATTCAATTCCATGTTCCCAAATTTCCCTTGGGCCAAAACAATGACTAGAGCTAGAACATCACAAGCATTCCTTCATATTTATGTTCCAATATCATCTCTAGAGTGTAAATTAATGTTCATGAATTTCATTCACTTCTTAGATGTCAATCATCATGTAGTTATCCATAAGTTTCCCCAAATCCATCTCAATCCAAGCTTATACATGATTCTACCATCATGGATGAGTTTGAGCATTCCAATTGGATTTATTCTTGTCAAACATCATCTAGGTCATGAATCCATCATAATTTCCCATAAAAATATAAGATCTCCAAATTTGGGATTCTAGGGTTCATGGTTTTCTTTTACCCAAATTATCAAGTCCATTAATGGGATGATCAGAATGAGATAGGAACCATAAAAAAAAAAATACTCAAGAGAGGTTAGAAACAAACACCCTAGCCATTATATCCCACCCAACTCGACACTGGGGTTTTATCCACTTCACAAAATTGATTTCTAGGTTAAAAGGAGAAGAAGTTATACATTGTAAACCTTTGCTCTCTCCTTTCATTGCTTAGATGTTTAAATCTCCACTTAAACCAAACCCAAGAAATTCATAAGATGAAAATCTCCGTTTGAAAAGATGGTATGTAGCTCAATCACCTTTTTCTCCACAAGAGACGAATAAATGCATCTTTATCTTCCTAAAATTTACATATACGGTCCCTCTAGTTTACATCTTTTGTTAAATTTACCATTACTTCATTTATTTTCACATTTTCTTAAAATGTTGTCATAACAAGTTCTCCTCCATCCATTAAACAACTTTGCAAGTCCCTTCCATTAATTGAGTCAACCTTTTGGCCAACTCACTTTTTCAACTTGATATTTCTGTCCCTTTAACTTTTAAAATGTTATTATTTTTAATTCAAACTTTCTAAACTTTATACCAATTAATGATATGATTACTCCTTGATGATTTAACTATATAATTCATTTTTCATTTATTCGCTTTATTAATTTAAGAACCTGGTCTTAAATTTTAGGATGTACAATATTGACTTTTCTTTTGCCTATTTCTTCTGTCTATTCCAACCCACAACAAATATAAGTAGATTTTCTCAACCAAGTCAGCCCACTAAATTAAAAACATACACATTAAACAACATATGACACAAGTTCTTAAGCCCATGATAAGAGAGAGAGAGAGAGGGGGGGGGGGGGGGGTTGAGCAACCCGTTGAATCAATTCATTTAGCGGTACCACACATGGAAGGACAACTATCTTTGAGGTACCTCGGTACCTCTAACCCTCCAAAAAAAACAAACTCTTCCTGCACCTTTAGTGGGTGGTATGTAGGAAAACATTTACTTGTCTTGTTTTAAAAAATACATAGCAAACTATTCAGTTATTGATTAATTTAGGTTTTAATAGAGATTTTCTAACATATGCCTAAAGACATATATATATATATATATATATATATATATATATATATATATATATATATATATATATATATGAGATATATTATTATAATTAAAATTGAAATGTATTAATTATAAGAAATATTCTTCATAATTATTACATTTCACATTTAATTATTTAATTATAGTAGTATTTTATATAACTAATGTTTCTTATGAGTATCTTAGGATATATATTAGAAATGCTATAATTATATGAAGCAAAACTTTTAGTGAAATTCATGAAGCCAGTTTCTTATAGCGAACTCCATTTACCAAAAATAGTGAAATTCAAACTCCATTTACCAAAAATAGTGAAATTCATGAAGCCAGTTCCTTTATTTTTGTTTTTCAGGTGTTGAACTTCATTTAAGCTATGAAGAAGTTCCTTTGATTGTGATTTTGTATATTTGTTTTTTGTACATATTTTTTCTGAAATATGCTTATAGCATCATATGTTTATGATATAAAACTCTTATAACATAAAGTTTATTTTTTTCAATTATTTATCATACTTTTTTGTTAAACAACAACTAACATTCGTTACTACATTTGGTTTACAACTTAATGGAAAACACCAATGTTACCATGATCAGTGACTTGACATTGCAGAAGATGACTACACGATCAAGGTTCGAATCATTCATTTGTGGAAACAGATTCGGATGATTGGAATGATATTAGTGGACGAAAGGGTATTTTGGATTTTATTTGTGTTTTATTTTTAATACTATTAAATTATACATGTTAAGTTATAATTATTTGTATGTGTAGTATAACTTATATTATATTTTTTCTTTTATTTCTAGGAAAAACAATTGTTTTTAGAGGAGATTTTAGACAAATTCTGTCTGTTCTTCCTAATGGAAGCAGTCGCTATCGAATGTGGGGTTGTTTTTTAGACAACCAATATTCACTCATTGGTAGTCGTTATTAGGGTTGTGCAAAAAACCGCACAAACCGCCCGCACCACACCACATAATGCGGTTTAGAATTTCGCGGTGCGGTTTGCGGTTCATCATTTTATCAAACCGCACTATGCGGTGTAGTTTGCGGTTTGTATTTATAAAACTGCAGTTGAAACCGCACCGCACCGCATGTTATATATATACTTTTTTTTCTTTATTTTGTTATAACTTCAAATCACGATTTAGAAATGATGTATATAAATATATTTCTTACAATAACCAAATATCTATAACGTAACATTAAATCACTATTAGATCAATATCTCATGGTTTACAATAATATATCAATTATAACGGCAATATAAAGCAATAACAATGATACTTATAAAACTATAGTAACATGAATCACAATTTATTAAAAACGATTTAACTCGAAAATTGTATTTGTTTTTATAAAATGAAAGCAATCATTTTTTTTAACCCGGTCAGGTTTTTGGTTTTTTGATAGATTTAATGTCAAACAACTCATCAAACCGCACAAACCGCATAAACCGCCCGCATCAAACCGCACCGCATCATGCGGTTTTGAACATCTGTGGTGTGGTTTGCGGTTTCTAAAGTATTCAAACCGTATATGCGGTGCGGTTTGCGGTTTTGACTCGAAACCGCACCAAACCGCACCACACACACCCCTAGTCGTTATATGATGTATTAAAATAAGTCTTTGAAAATTTATAATTCATAAAAATAAGTCTCAATATTTCAATAATTGTTTTTATTATTATAAGTTATCTTACCTATTTATTTATCATTTTGTTTTTATATGTTTAGCAATTTTTATTTAATTAATGTTGTTTACAATATTATTGTCATTATCATTTTATAAATACGTTTATTTTATTTCTTTATATTTCGAAATAGTTAATTTATTCTTTATTTATATATATATATATATATATATATATATATATATATATATATATATATATATATTTTTACGTAAAATTATTACTAAAAAACATGTAATGCTTAACAAAATATATTATATTTTAAAAAAAAAAATACACGGATCTCACACCTAGTAATTATATGAAGCAAAACTTTTAGTGAAATTCTTGAAGCCATTTCTTATAGCAAACTCCATTTACCAAAAACAGAGATCAATATATTTATCCCATATTTTTAGGATTTAATTTTGCTATTGTTTAGGACTTCCTGCTAAGAGGCATTCATGCCCACCACCAGTTTGTATAAACGCCCCACCAACCTCCCCGAAGAATTTGACAACTACGTACGTTATCATCCACAACCCCGAAAAAAGGAAAAAGATCAAATTTGAAGTCAATTGAGTTAATTTTCCTACCGGAATTTGATAATGGTGCTATTAACTATCAAGTTAATTAAAGAAAATGAAAATAAAGGAAAATTGTATACATAAATCTAATTTCTACCTAAAGGTTCGTTTAAAGAATCTATATCATAAGATTTTGCATAACTAATTCTTGATCTTGCATGAGATATCATCAATTTAACTTGCATAAACATGTGTTCGTAGGACCTTGAAGAACATATATACAAAATTGAAATAAAACTCTATAAATCAACGAACCCTAAATTATTGCATAATCTTATACAATAAACGTTCTTGCACCATTTTCTGGTGATGTGCTTGCATGTTCAGAAACTTATCTTAATCTTTTTCTAATATAAAAGAAAATTGCTATAAAATATAATACAAAATGCATAGCTAGACCTATAAGTTTCTTGATATATCAAAAACAATCACCTTAAATAACCAAAAAGCAAAAAGGTATTCAACTTTATGCGCTCTTGAGATTGTTAAGACAATCTTTACTAACCCCTTGAATCCAATCATTAAACGCTTTAACCTCTTTATCCTCTCCATCCGTCTCCATGAAACAGTCATTGCATGTCTCAATATCCGTGGTGATACCACTTACGTCACTATTAGCTTTAGATTGATCTTTCTTGTTGATGCTATCAATGCCTGTTTTGACGCCATTAATGGCGTCATCAAAGTTGTCCAGGCACTGTGAGAGGCAACTTTTGGTCCCTTCTGGTGTGTTCGGGTCGTCCAATCTTTTCGTGACAATTACTTTAAACTCAGAAATTCTATGTTCGATTGCTTCTAGTTGTTTGCATGCGACTTTAGATCCTTCAGTCTGTGGTGCAACGACTGGCTTTTGTATACCAATATCAGGTAATGCAAGTTCAAACATTTCAGAAAGAGAGATGGGGCTGCTACTGGATTCGGAAGGGGGTTGGGAGGAGCTAGGGGTAGGGAATGAGGTTGACTCCGTAGGAGAAGGGGAAGGGCTACGTGATGAAGTTGTCCTACGATATAGGGTAGAGAATAGAAGGGCATAAATGGAAATTAGACTTAATGTCTTCTTGTTAAGGGCCATTGTCTTCGATCTTTTTGTAGTTTGGGATTCTAATGGGCTAAATGTACGTAGGGGGTGAGGGGATATAGCCATATAGGGAAGGATTGGGGTTTGTTATTTATAGATAAACTTTCTAAAAGTGGAAATATCGTCCTTGAGGTATGAGGTTGAGGATCTCCTTATTATATACCATAAAAGAAACAAAAGTAAAATAAATATAACTATTGGTATTCGGTTCATCTGAATTGGTGGTCAACATTAAGTACACAAGAAGTGACCCCTTATGCCAAAAAAGAAAATCTTGTTTTAATGGTCAACTTTAATTCTTAAATAGTCAAATAGTCATGCTTATTCTTCCAAAATGGGAAAAAATGTCTTCTACATAGGCATGTAAACGTGATGAGGAATGTGATATGTTGTACGGAAAATCTTCAAACCAATCATTTAGGATTTACCAAAGGGTATTGGCCTAAGTGTACCAAGGTGTTTGAAACGATGTGTTTTTTTTAAAGGGTAATGGTTCAAACAATGATAGATCCTGAAAAACTCAAAAATGAACTACAGTGCACTTTGGTCGTTGACCGGTTAATAGTTAACCGTATAAACATCTTTCCATTGTCTATTTGTCTGTATTATTCTGTTGATAACATTTTAAAATAATTCATACCAAACCATTAAACAAATTAGACATCATATTTCACAGTGAGCAGACATAACTTCAACGCACAATTTTTTTTTTGAAATCAAAGTATCATATATTCATAGGAAAACTTCTAACTGTTGCGATTAAACCCAAGAAACAACATCCAATCTATACAGAATTTTGGAACAAGGAAGAACGGGGAAGAAAATGATCTTTTGTACAATAATACAATCTTTTATTAATGACACACACACTACACACAATATTACATGTCTTTTAACTGTCATTAAGTTATAACTCTTCCCAAACATTACAATGATTCAGGAAAAAAAAGAAGCTCTAAAAACAGAAAGGAATGAGATGGATTCAAAAACAATAATTTATTATTATCTTTTAAAATATATTCCTCTTGTAACTCAAATCCAAGTGGGGGCCATGTATCTAAACAATTGATGGTTCTAAGAGTTAAATTTATTAAACCCAAAATGGGTATATGTATACTTACAGGAAACAGATCCCTCCTATTATGATTAGGAGGCTAAAACTTAGATAACAAGCAAAGTTTAAAATAAATATAAGTATTGCATTATCCTTACACACGTATATGATAAACTCTAGAAACCAAATAAACAATAATTTATTTACTCCCCCTCAAGTTGGAGTATGTAGATCTCGAAATGTCCAACTTGTCAAGTAAAAAAACGTAAGCGAACTTTACCCAAGGCTTTAGTAAAAAGATCTGCAACCTGCTCTTTTGTATCAATACTGCAAGTCTTAATCTCTTCCGACTCAACTCTTTCACGTACAAAATAACAATCCATTTCAACGTGTTTGGTTCTTTCATGCAAAACTGGATTATTAGCTATATGTCTTGCTGCTTGATTATCACAGAAAAGCTGTGTTGGACCATGTTCAGGTACCTTCAATATCTCTAACAACCAACGTATCCATAAAATTTCACTCACGGTAGTTGCCATAGCCCTATGCTCAGCTTCAGCAGATGAACGAGATACCACTGATTGCTTTTTAGTTTTCCATGAAACCGGCGTCCCCCTCCCCCCCCCCCCCCCCCCAAAGTAATAAGTAACCGGTTCGAGATCTTCGTGTGTGTGTGTATATATATATATATATATATATATATATATATATATATATATATATATATATATATATATCAAAGCC
Organism: Lactuca saligna; assembly: GCF_052625555.1. NCBI lineage: Eukaryota > Viridiplantae > Streptophyta > Magnoliopsida > Asterales > Asteraceae > Lactuca > Lactuca saligna. The sequence continues at coordinate 40,191,864 of NC_136423.1, forward strand.
AATAGGAATCACAATATGCAACAAGGTCTAGACCTCCATTTTTAGGAATGAAAATACCTTGTCCTGCAGTCGTTTTGAGATAACGCAATACACGAACAACTGCATCCATGTGACATTGTATTGGGTCTGACACAAACTGGATAAGCACGTAGACAGAATAAGTAATATCCGGTCTCATTACTTGGAGATAAAGCAATCTCCCAACCAAGCGACGATATTGGCTCACATCGATTTGAGGGATGTCATCACTTTGATCTAACTTCAAGTTTTGTTCCATTGGAAATGAACTAGGTCTACAGCCTGGCAATCCACAATCATCAAGAATATCAAGAGTGTACTTCCGTTGGCTTAGAACTATTCCTCTATTTATTCTAGCAACCTCAATACCCAAAAAATACTTCAACGGACCCAAGTCTTTAATACTGAATTTTCGATTAAGGAAGGCTTTCGTTTCTTCTATTCTTGACATATCATTTCCAGCAATAATGACATCATCAACATAGATGAGTGTAGTAATAAAAACTGATCCTTTATTATAGATGAACAAAGATGCATCTGCCTTTGACTGTCGAAATCCTTGACTTGTAAGTGCTACTGTGAACTTCTGATACCAGTTCCTTGTTGCTTGTCGAAGTCCATACTTAGACTTTCGCATTCTGCACACTCGAGTATATCCTTTATTTGAAAAACCGTCTGGAATTTTCATGTAGACTTCTTCTTGAAGGTCCCCATGAAGGAATGCATTATTCACATCTAATTGATGAATAATCCAATCTTTCTTTGTAACAACAGTAAGCAAGGTTCTAACGGTAACCAGCTTCGCCACGGGTGCAAACATGTCATGGTAATCCACGCCTTCCTATTGTGTAAAGCCCTTTGCCATGATCCTTGCTTTGTATCTTTCAATTTCACCGTTTGGCTTATATTTTATCTTGTACACCCACTTCGATCCAATAGCACGTTTTCCCTTTAACAAGTCTTCAAGAGTCCACGTACCATTGTCTTCAAGTGCCTTTACTTCATTCTTTATTGTTGTCACCCAATTTTCGTTTTGAGCTGCCTGTTTAAAAGATTGTGGTTCTACATTGGAGCTAATGGCAGCAAGAAACACTTTGTGACTGTCAGTAAAATTTTCATAAGATATATAATTAGTGAGAGAATGTACCATAGAAGACACTTGATGGCTTGTAGGGTGTGCATGGTCTATCGAAGGAGGTAATTTTACAATATAATCATCAAATCTTTTCAGGGGAGCCCTTACACGTTTTTCTCTTGTAGTGTCAATTAGATTCTCTTCGTGATTTTCTGTTACCCCACGGGTACCTGTAATGTTTTCTTGTTCCCCAAGTCTTCATTTTCTTCGTTTAGATTAAAACCAACATCAACTTTGTCTTTGTCATTACTTTCAACCTTTTGTATATTTGAAGAAAATGGAAAATTCCACAAACTTCACATCCCTTGTCACTGTTATCTTATTAGTTTCTGTGTCAAGTACTCGGTATCCCTTTTGACCATGCGAATATCCTATAGATACCCCAGGTTTCCCTCTTTCATCAAATTTGTCCCCTTTGGTATTTGTGTTTCTAGCATAGACTAGACACCCAAATACCTTCATGTGAGAATAATCAGGCTTTTTGCCAAAAAGGACTTCATATGGTGTTTTAGAATTCAGGACCTTGGAAGGTAATTTGTTAATAATGTAGGTAGCAGTGAGAATGCACTCACTTCAAAATTTTATCGGTAGGCTTGCTTCAAATCTCAAGGCTCTTGCAACCTCAAGAAGGTGCATGTGTTTTCGTTCAACAACCCCATTTTGTTGAGGGGTGTGTGGACATGAAGTCTCATGAATAATTCCCATCTTAGAATAGAAATCATTCATGAGTTCGGAAGTAAATTCTCCTCCATTATCACTTTTGATCTTCTTGACAACTTTCCCAAATTGAGTTTTGATCAGTCGTCATATGGTTCGTGGCTCCAGTATCTATAATCCGAGAATCATTATTGTTTTTCCTACCTGCCATGTTAACAGAAGGTTTGGAGTTGATACTAGATTCCTTTGCAAATTATTTGAGTAACCCTTGATATTGTTCATCAGAAAGAACTGGAACTTGGCCTGTTTTGAGATTTGCCATAGCAGCCTTCGGTTTCACCTTATATTTCTTCCCGTTTATTGGTCACCATTCCGGGTAACCAATAAGTTTGAAGCAACCTTCCTTGTTGTGTCCACTTCTTCCACAAAAGGTGCAATGCTCGACTTCATCACTACTATTTCGTTTTGCGTCTTTTGCCACCCCTTTGTTACGTTGAGATGTGAGGTCAGAACCCCACTCATGTCGGTTACATGAGCTCTGGAATGCAATAGCTTCTTGCGTCGGCTTCTTTGTTGCTGAAATAGCACATTGTTGTTCATCTTTTGAGACAAGGTGATAAGTCGTCCCTAGTGTAGGAGTAGGTTTGGAAGCAAGAATTTGAGTCTTAATTTATTGTTGAGAAGACATTGTCAAGACCCATTTAAAACTCGTAAAGCCTTTCCTTTTCTTTGGATTCACTGAGTCTTTTGCCAAGATCGCAGGTACACTTTCCACACGTGCAACGAGGTATTGGCGATATGGTTTGAATTTCATCCCATAAACTCCTCATTCGTGTATAATAAGCTGAGACAGAAGCACCATCTTGAGATGTGTTGTTGAGTGTTTGTTTCAATTTGTAGGCACGAGGTGCGCTTTCCTTTCCAAGCTGCTCTTCTAGATCAGCTCATATTTCCGCAACAGTGTTTGCGTAGTTAACACTTGATCTGATGTCCTTCTCTATTGCGGTAGTCAACCATCCCTTTACCATGGCATGTAATCAGTAGAAGCATCAATGGGTTTGGGAATGGTTCCGTCAATGAAACCAATTTTGTTTTAGCAAACAATAAATTTCTCATCTCTTGAATCCAATCATTGTAATTGCTATCGGTAAGATAATCATTCACCTGCATCTGTTTGGGGTAGTCTAAGGCATTAATATAGTATGGCGAATTAGCCCCAATTGTTTCGCCATCCTTTTTGGATGACTCGGCATCGTCTCCAGCCATCGTTTAGCCGTCTCCGATCTTCTTGAAACAGATATGATTAAACCTGCTCTGATACCATAAAGAATTGATGGTTCACAGAGTTACTTTTATTAAACCCAAAATGGGTATATATACTTACAGGAACGGATCCCTCCTGTTTGATCCGGAGGCTAAAACTTAGATAACAAGCAAAATTTAAAATAAAGATAAGTATTGCATTATCCTCAACACGTATATGATAAACTCTAAGAAACCAAATAAACAATAATTCCTTTAGTATCCCACTTCTTATGCATTGGATCTGTCACTTCTCGTTATGGACAAATGAGTAATTTAGGGAATAGGGTATCAAAGTATGTTAGTCATTAAAGTATTATTTACACAACTAACCAAACAATAAACATCATAATATTGCAGTTCAGATCATAAATATTTCAGGTAATAATATTATTGTAGTTCAGATCATATTTTATAGAATCTATAGGCTATCAAAACAATTTTCATTCGTCTTTTTTTTTTTGTTAGTTTCTCTTTCTCGAATCATAATCTCACTCCACATCATATACCTCAAAATTCATAGAAATGGAAATAAAGAAAAATATGTCTTCCTAGGTTTAGTTGATTACAAATAAGTCAAAAGGTTTAAGTGAAATAAAGGTATTCTTTTGCGCTTTGTTAGAAAATATCATGGACTATTTCTCTATACGAAGAAGAGTAGAATAAAATAAAATTATAATAATATAAAAAACAATATATTTTGTCATTTTTCGTATTAACAACCAAATATTAATTTATATTAAAGTATCATTTTGAATAAAAGTTATATCACGACCACTCTCACCTATAAGTGTCGATCAAACAGGTTTTTACAAAAATCACCCATATTTAAAAAAAAAAAATCTATAGCGACAACTTTCCGTTTTTTTTTTTTTTTTTTTTTTTTTTTTTTTTTTTTTTTTTTTTCTAATTTAAGTACTGGTCAAATAAATTTTTTAATAATCTTTTGTTATTGATAACCGGACAACTATTTTGATAAATGTTTATGCCAAACCACAAAGTTATATTTTATTGTCGAAAAACCATAAGGTTTCGGTTTTTATGATTTAGTTTCGGTTTTTTGGTTAAAAAATCATTTGACTTTGGCTTTTATAATTTACTTTCATTTTTTATTTGAAAATATCATCTAATTTTTGTTTTTTGTGTTGAAAAAACAACCTGGAAATTTGGTTTCTATAATCTAGTTTGGGAGTGCAACTTTCATATAAACATATGGATTATTTTTATAATATAGTCTAAAATATGTTAATTTTTTATTTAAACTAGATCACATAAACCAACATCAAATGATTTTTTCTAACCAACAATCTGAAATAAATCATTGAAACCAAAACCAAATGATTTCAAAAAAAAAAAAAAAGCTAAATTGAGTTTTTTTTGTTTTGTTTTGGCGTCGATATATATATATATATATATATATATATATATATATATATATATATATATATATATATATATATATATATATATATATATATATATAGTTTCTGTTTATAATAATTATATATAACAAAATATAAAAAGTTTTGTTATATTAATTTTTCCGATAAAAAAAAGCACTAAAATTGAAAAAACAAAACAAAAAATAAATATTGTTTGCGCTTGAATTTTTTTTAAATATGAAGTGGTTTTGTAGAACTAAAAAGGGACATTACATGTTTGACCAACGTTTACGTGTGATTGTGGCCGCGATAAACTAAAATTATCTAGAAATTGATAAGTTTTATCCTAAATTAAAATTAAAAAATGTCAAAATTATAATGGTTTTATCTTATTAGCCCTTTTACATTTATGTTTCCAACTCTTGCTTTTACATGTTCATCACAACAAAAATAAACAAAAGACAACTTTCTTGTTCATTCATTCTTGATGTTGGTTCTCTTTATTTTTCTTTCACAAGCACATATATACGTTGAAATTAGCACGAAACCTTGGTACTAGAACATCGAGATGTGTAGATTGTTTTATCTAACCACAACAAGAAAGGTGGATATTAGCAGCGACGCGAGACATTAGCGGTGACTTGTAAATGATGCGTTACATGTTGCCGCTAATACTTAGCGTCACTGATAATACCCAAACAGTAACGATACGCATCAAATGAATCATGTCCATTCGATTTGTATTCAATGAAACAGTTGTAACGGCGTGAAAAAAGACGCTAACTTTTCCCTCCAGAGGTGTCGCTGTTAATACCTACGTGTTGCCGCTAATACCCGTCACCGCAAAAGGTTCGTTCGTGCATATAACCCATCCAGTTTGATGTTTCCTACATCTTTTGTGTCACTTTCTCTCATTCTCTCCATTGCCGGTCTCTCCCTTTTTACACCACCGACGTTGCCGATTGCACACATGAAAGTTACCGCCACCGTCCAAACCTCCATTGCCTCCATTACCGGCGACTTAGACTTCAATTACCGGCGAGCAAGTGGAGACGAACACACTTCAATTCCGGAATTTTTTACGATTTAAGGTCGAAATTCTTCCCTATTTTCGATCCTTTTTTTTTTGATGTTTATTTAGTGAGTTTAAGCTTTTAATTTAAGGTTGTTGCCGGAGTTGCCGGAATTGTGGAATTCTTGTCGGAAAATTTCGAAATTAGACTACCACAGGTTCCTTTTCATCTTTCATTTTATAAGTATAATGTATTTGTATGTGTATGATGCATGTCTCTGTTTTACATTAGTATTGTTTGTATGTGTATTATTTGTGAATGTGTAATTTGTATGTATGAAAAAAATTAGGTTGCTATAATAGAAAAAAAAAGTATGATGCTATAATGAGTGTGTAGAAAACATGTTTATGTGTATTTGTATGTATAATGTGTGTATTTATGTATGTAATGAGTATGTGTAGAAAACATGTTTATGTGTATTTGTATCTATAATGTAAAAATAAATATGTTGTATTTACTTTTATGATTGTATTAGATGTTTATTATGTTTTTATTTTCTTGTTAATATAGTTTCAAAGTGCTTAATTTTGTTAGTGACTTAACATTGATCATTACAACTTTGGTTTAATTAGGTAGGTAATTAATAGCAACATACTTTTAGTAATTTTAAATTAATTATAAAATAAAGTTAATGCTATAAAGGAAAGTGCATTTGTATGTATATGTAATATGTGTATTTTTATGTATATGTATGTATGCATTGTATGCAATTTGGAAACTTTAATGCTATAATGAAAAAAAAAAACAAAGTAGGATGCTATAATAGAAAGGGTATTATTTTTATATATGCAATATGTGAAACTTTTATTCATATTGTAATTTTACAGGCTATATATGAGGTTTAGTTAGCCGATACTCTTCTACGTGATGGCAGATGTTATGGGTCTAGGACATAGATGTGATGGAGCCGGGGATCCACCACCTCCGGTAGGCTTTGGTCGTGGACAAAACGAACAAAATGATAAGTCTTATTATGATATATTTATTAGCTATTTTTATCCATTCATTATAAGTTATCGTGGCTAATATTTTTAATTATAATTCTCAGCTGAGCTTCCTGAAAATAGAAGAGACCTAGCAAAAAAAACATCCAGCTATCAAAGCTGATACAGATAACCAAGGGAAAGCTCGTGGATTTGAATTTCGGCCGAGAGCTCACATATTCCTCTATTGGGAACCATGGTAATTGGTTTACTCATGAGATTCGGAGGTATATGTGGATGAACATCCCTTTGAACATATCTGGTTGGGACAATGTTTCCTCCACTTTAAGGAATGCTACAGTTGTGCATCTAAAGGTAACTTGGATAATATTTTAAGTTTAGTTTTGATTGACATTTAATTAACTTTTTTGTATTTGTAGAATAAGTTTGATTTGGATAAGGTTAACTTGGATCCCGAGCTTGCTCAATTGTTGAAGAGCATTGATGCGGCTTTACAAAGAGTTTATAGAGGCCGAAAATATAAAGCACATACTTATTTTCAGAATGTCGGGGGGCTTACAGCTATCCAAAGGGAATTAGCCGATCCCCTCCCCCGAACGGTATGTCATGTGAAGATTGGGCGCAAACAATAGAACATTTTCAATGTTAAATAGGACATCACTCGAATCGAAGCATTTCGTAAGGCTAATACTGATCATCAATGGGTATTTAGTAGTCATGTAGTCAAGCAACAATGTGTAAGTGGTTAATTTGTATTTTAATATAAGTGTTTATATCATCAAAGGGTATTTAGTAATCTAATTTCTATGATATTTATCATCTTTTGAAAATACAGAATGCTTTACTTCTTGAGATCAGTCAACAAACTCAAGCTTCTTCTGAAGCCAGCGGTCTAACACAAAAGGATACAAAAAATTGTTTTGAAAGAATATTGGGTGTTCGACGAGGCCATATCAAAGGCATCGGGCATAAACCTTCTACGGTTGTGTCAACGTACGATCAGGAACAACCACTGACACAGCCACCGCCACAATCACAAGTGACAAAAGTATTTAATTTTGGCAATTATTTTAAATGTTGGTAATTGTTGGTTTAGTAATAATTTCAAATGTTGGTAATTGTTAGTTTGATAATAGTTTATATGTTGGTAATTGTTAGTTTGGTTATGGTTTGATATATTGGTGTTTTGTAGTTTGGTAATTGTTAGTTTATGGAAGTACAATGCTATAATGGAAAATTTGAAAAAAATTACATGCTATATTGTGTTATATTCAATATGTGTAGTTTGGTAATTGTTAGTTTATAAAAGTACAATGCTATAATGATATTTTATTGTTTGATAATTGTTAGTTATAGTACAATGCTATAATGTGTTATATGCAATATGTGTAATTTGGTAACTGTTAGTTATTGTACAATGTTATATTTTGTACTTTGCTTATATGTGGAATGTATATTTTGTATATAGAATTTTATAATGTTGCTTTACCTTATAAAACTATGTTGTTTTATTTGTAGTTGGAAATACTTCAAACAATGTTAAAATATTTGGCATGTAGTGCCGCACTTGAAGATTGGTTTCGTTTGTTGCCACAATGAAATGAAACCGGAGGAAACGAGGATAGCGATGATGATAATTAGCTAGTTATAGGATTTTTATATGTTTTATTTGTGTAAGTATTTTATACTAGTATTTTCGATATTTTGTATTATGTTAAATTGGATGAGTATTTTAAATGGATGTTGGATTAATATTTTGGAATGGAAGGATGTAGGATTAGCTTAATTAATATCATAGCAGTTTTTATACTTTTTATGTAGTTTTTTTTTTTTTTCAATTTTAATGTGAAAAAAAATACCAATAACAGCGACGCCTTTAATGGCGACAGTTGGTTATTAGCGGCGACACATCTTTAGTGGCGACACCAACTTATTAGCGGCGACAAGTCATTAGCGACGACATTTTGGTTATCAGCGACAGAGCAGACGACGCGTCGCCGCTAATACTATTAGCGGCGACAAACGCTACTTTTAGTGGCGACATCTGTCACCGATAATACTCTAATTTCTTGTAGTGAACGTGGTTGTTTATAAGAGTTGCTGGCTTTGTATTTTCAGATATTGATTGAAGTAATGAAAGTAACAACTGACTGATGATCCATAGAGTGCTTTCAAGTGAAATAATCAATAAAGTATCAAGGCAAGCAAACATTTTTCCATTTTCAAATTTACAATAGTTGGTACACTTTTTTTTTTGGAAATAATTTTCAAAGAAGGTTCTTTATAGCCAAGTCTAGTATATTTTATTCTTTGAACTACTCTTTGTTTTTGGGTTGTGAATTGATAGAAAGATCCATATACAAAGAAATTTTAGGTTGAAATGGATTTTCAAAGTAGATATATAAAGTATTCGATAAAAGTACTCAAATAGTTATGGATGGTGTTCTTGAGGTTCGAGAATGGAGGCTGGTGCATTTTCTTTAGTGTGTGTGAGGAAATTCTTTTTGTGAAAGTTGGCATTGAGCTTGATTGATTTTTTCTGAAAATAAGTGCATTCCCAAATTATGATTTAGAAGCTAACCAAAAAACATAAATTTAGTCTATGTTAAATCAAGATGTAAGCATTGTTGAAACAATGAGGTACATGACTTTCGATTGCGAAAGAGTCTCACATGTATGGATATGACAAGATTTAAGCAACAAGAGGATAAAAACATATTATGTAATATTGTTATTGCTTCAGGATGAGGTTCTTTATGATATTCTAGATGAAGAGAGTACATTAGGTATATAGGAAAGACTTGAGTCATTATATGTGATCCAATTAATAAATAAAAATTTTAAATCGTCAGTTGTTTTCATTGAGGATGAAGGATGATTTGATCTTGAATTAACATGTAACTTCCGTTTCACGATGTTTCTTATTTCGGGTTATAACTTCTTTGTTATAACTCAGATTTCGACATTCTTTATATATCCAGAACCATTGTCACGACCACTACAACTTCCTTCATGGATATTGCGTTTATTTAAAATTTTTATTTTTACGCTTATTTTTATTCTTAATTCATTATGCCACACAATTAAGCATAAAATAGATTATACTCAAATAATACATTCTTATTATTTCAAATGAGTTACAAAGGTTAACCTAGACTATTACATCAACATTAATGCCTATCTTAGAAGCACGGGTGTTACAATTCTATCCACCTTAGAATGATTTCGTCCCTGGAATCACACATCAACAAACAAATGCGGATAGCGACTCATCATGTCACTCTCCGTTTCCAAGGTGAGATTTAGCCCATTCGCATGTTTCCATCGAACAAGCACTAATTCGACCATCTTACGTCGCAACTTATTAGTCTTTCGATCAACGATTGCCTCTGGTTCTTTAATCAATCTTTTGTTCTCATCAATTCTTAATTTAGAAATTGAAATTATATCGGGAACTTCTCCTGTGAACTTCCTCAAATAACACACATGGAAAGTGTTATGAATTCCATTAAGTTCTTCGGGTAATTTTAGCTTGTAAGCTTGGTTCCCAATCCTCTGAAGAACTTTAAACGGTCCAATAAACCTTGGACTTAACTTTCCCCTTTTACCAAATCGTATAAGTCCTTTCCACGGTGAGACTTTAAGCAAAACCGAATCTCTAACTTCAAAAATCATCAGTCTTCGCTTGTTGTCAGCAAAGCTCTTTTGACGGTCCTAGGTTGCTTACATTCTCTCCCTAATTATTTTCAACTTTTCAGCAGTTTGATGGACTATCTCGGGTCCCATAAATAGCTTTTCCCTAGCCTCAATCCAACAAGATGGCGTACGACATTTTTGTTCATACATAGCTTGATAAGGTGCTATCTTTATGCTTGAGTGGAAACTATTATTGTAGGAAAGTTCTACCAAAGTTAAATGTTCATCCCAGTTACCTTGGAATTCCAGGGTACATGCTCTCAACATATCTTCGAGCATTTTTATCGTTCGTTTGCTCTGACCATCAGTTTGTGGATGGTAAGCTGTACTCAAACACAACTTGGTACCCAATTCCTCTTGTAGACTTCTCCAAAATCGAGAGGTGAAACGACTGTCACGATTTGACACAATCGTTAACAGAACACCGTGAAGCCTCACAATTTCCCTCACATAAGAATTCACAAGTTTATCCATAGACCATTTCTCATTGGCTGCTATGAAATGCGCACTCTTAGTGAAGCGATCATCGACCACCCAAATCATGTCGTGATCATTCTTTGTTCTGGGCAGTTTAGTGACAAAATCCATAGCAATGTCTTCCCATTTACCCATAGGCACAAGTAAAGGTTCTAAAATCCCATATGGTTTCTGATGTTGTGCCTTGACCCGTGCACATGTCACACACTCTGCCACGTACTTTGCAATATCAAGCTTCATCATCGGCCACCAGTAATATGGTTTCAGGTCCCTATACTTTTTAGTGCTGCTAGGATGAATTGAGTACATGGTTTTGTGAGCTTCTTCCATCAGAAGACCTCTTATTTCTCCTGAATTAGGTACCCAAATACAATCTTGGAATACCTTCAGTCCATGACTGTTTGTACTGAACACCAACGTTTTACCCAAATGTTCCTCCTTTCGGTCATTCTTCTCAGAAGCTTCTTCTTGAGCTTTCTTTATACTCTCCACAATTGTCGAGACAACTTCTATTCTCAATGCTCTTGGCCTTTTTCTTTCAAGATTAACTTTCCAACTGAGAGCATCAGCGACAACATCTGTTTACCAGGATGGTAAAGTATCTCACAGTCGTAGTCCTTAAGTAACTCTAGCCAGCGTCGTTGCCTCATATTCAATTCTTTCTGATTAAAGAGATATTAGAGACTCTTATGATCAGTGAAAAGTTTGCACTTCGAGCCATAGAGGTAATGGCTCCATATATTTAGAGCAAATACTACCGCTGCTAGCTCCAAATCATGAGCGGGGTAGTTCTTTTCATGCTCCTTCAGCTGTCGAGACGCATATGCTATCACCTTTTCTCTTTAGGTCAAAACACAAACCAACCCAACACTAGACAAATCGCTATAGACAACGAAGTCTTCAATTCCATCGGGTAGAGAAAGAATCGGTGCCTCACATAACTTCTTCTTTAGCAGCTCGAATGCTTCTTTGTGTTTATCACTCCAAGCATAAGTAGCTCCTTTGTGAGACAAAGCTGTTAAAGGAGTAGCAATAGAAGAAAAGCATTGGATAAACCTTCGGTAATATCCGACTAATCCCAGAAAGATTCGGATCTCTGTGGGACTTTTCGGTTGTTCCCACTTCATCACAACCTCAATCTTTGCTGGGTCAACCAATATCCCTTCATGGTTGACCACGTGACCAAAGAATTGGACTTCTTGAATCCAAAAATTACATTTGGAGAACTTAGCATATAGCTTCTCATTTTCAAGACTTCCAACACTTCTCGCAAGTGTCTTCCATGCTCCTCTTGGCTTTTCGAGTAAACCAGAATGTCATCTATGAACATTATCACAAATTTATCAAGGAACGGATTACAAACTCCGTTCATTAAATCCATGAATACCGTTGGAGCATTGGTTAGTCCAAACGACATAACCAAAAACTCGTAGTGTCCATATCATGTTCTGAATGCAGTCTTCTTGATATCCTACTCTCTTACTTTCAGCTGATCATATCCTGACCTTAGGTCGATCTTTAAAAAATAACTTGAACCTTGTAGTTGATCAAACATGTCATCAATCCTTGGCAACGGATATCTATTCTTTATTGTTGCCTTGTTCAGCTCTCTATAGTTCGCTTAAAACTGATGCTCTGATACCAACTGTGACATCCCCAAAATCACGGCCATTAAAGACCGATTTAATTGATGCTTTTAAAATAATTTTCAAAGTAATCCTTTGATTTATCAAAGCATTCCTTAAAGAAATGTATTTTTTTTATATATGACAAAACTCGGGATGTTATGTTCCTATACAGACCAAAAGCATAAACGACACGTTATAAGCCTTACAACAGTTATATACAAGTACTGGCCTATAAACAAAATATCTTCACAATTTGTCCAATTTATGCTCTCGCGCATCTACCTGCAATACAAAGAAACTGAGTGGGTCAGGCTTGGAAGCCTGGTGAACTTATATGGTTTTCAACCCACAATAAATAATTATATTTAATTTTCACCAACCAACAATAACATTACCCATTCCCGTTCTCCTCACTTTATGTCCCTATGAAAACAACTATTACAAGGTACCTAATCTAGGATTTTCATCGGGACGGACATTACTGCAAAAGGGTTTCCTCAACAATATATTTCCTAAAGGCAACCATGAGGGAGATAGAGTACATCGGTGGATACATCGTTCACAACACCTACAAGTTATGAACTTGCCAGCGTTCCACTGGACAGTCTAGAAAGAGTCTGTAGTCGTCATCTATACTCCGCTAGATGACTAGATTAACAACACCATCGAGGCCTCTCATCATTTTATTTCATCACACATCCATTATCTACCCATGTTCTACCCAACATCTTTGAGTATATATATATATATATACACACACACACACACACACACACAACATAACACATGTATAACACATTTAATCAATACTCATTTCAAATAACACATAACATATAAACACACAGCATGTATTTTATAGAGAATACTTTGTATTTATGTGTTAGAAGAAAGTAATTACACACTCACTTGATAAAAAGATGATTGGACAACACCTCATCTCTTAAAATAATATTTTCCAATAAAACCGGGACATTTTCTCCAAAACCGAGCTTTACGCGGGCAGAGTTTCGGCTCGAAAACTCTAACATCCCGAGTTCAGGAGTGGAAGTTCAGGGTTCAAAGTGCAAATGTGAAAGGGCAACTCGGCGAGTCCATGGGTAGACTTGGCGAGTAGGGTCGCGATGTTGGTCACGTGTTAAGTGACCAACTCGGCGAGTCTCATGGGTGGACTCGCCGAGTTGGTGCTGTATGGAGAAAACCCTAATCCTAGGGGTTGAGCCCTATACAATGAACATAAAACCCTCTCCCTAGCCTCTTTACCCTCTCTTGAAGTCCAGAAAACCCTAATGCACATTTGTGAGTAATTTGAGAGCATTCGAACCTTGGAGAAGAGATTTTGGAAGAGATCTTGGAGAGTTAGGAGGCTTAGAGCAAGGGCCTTTGCTAGGATTCGGATTTCTCTTCTGTTAGAGCTTCCTTTTGAGGTATTATTTCATTGCTTGGGCTGTTATTCATCTAGATTCATCATTTTGGGGTATTTGGAAATAATAGCTTGTGATATTCCGAGTTTGGAGGTTAGATCTGGGGTTGCTACCCCAGATCTGGAATGGAAAAGGTCTAGAGTGCATTAAAGTCCTTGTTCTTGAGTGATTGGTGAAGCCATCTTGTCCCAAACCCTAACTCTAGAGTGTTATATGCTTAGATCTCCTTGGATTCACGTAAAGTTTTCCACTTTACGTGATGGATGGGTTGTAGGAGGGTAGATCTATGGTTTGGATCATTTGCATGGCTTGGAAAGCTTTTGTATGGATTAAGATCTAGGGGTACTCGGCAAGTCACGAGAGTGTACTCGGCGAGTTGCATGAAGGTGGGCAGGAACTCGACGAGTTGGAAGAACAACTCGGCGAGTTGGTTGAAGATAGCCTTGGACTCGGCGAGTCTGGTCTTGAGGATGTAGCCTTTTCTGATTAAGTTGAGAATCAGTGAGTCAAGGGATGACTCAGTGAGTTGAGATGGGACTTTTCAGAGTTGGGGGGGGGGGGGGGACTCGGCGAGTCAGTGGGCTGACTCGCCGAGTAGAGTCAGTCAGGAAGTTGACCTTGACTGAGGAATTTGACCAAGAGTCGACCAGTTGACTTCTAAGGGCATTTTGGTAATTTTTGGTATTTATTGGGTTCAGTCTTTTGGCATTATCAGGGGTGGAGTTCGTGTCGGAGGTTGGAGCGGCGTGATCTTATCTTTTCAGACAGCATTTGCAAGGTGAGTTATCCTCACTATATCGACAGGGTCTAAGGCACCAAGGTCGGCCCTTTATTGGATTGTAATCCGGGTATTGTTGTTATGTTGTTGCTTTGCTATGTTTGCATCCTGGTAGTTAGGATGGTATATGTTAGAGACCTAGTTAAGGTCGGTATCCTGGTATATAGGATGATGCTATGCTAGTGACCGTTTAGGTCGGTATCCTGTTTAGAGTATGTTATGTTATGTGATCTGCTAGATCGGTTTGATTGGATGTGAAATGTTATATGATTGTATGTTTATGTGCACATGGTTGTTTGACTGGGGTTGGGTTGAGGCGGGTCCTGCTTTGAGCTGTAGGCCAACATAACCAAGGCGGACCGGTTAATTCGAAGGCTCAACGAGCGGTCCGGATAGGCTGTAGGCCCCACGAGGGCGGACCAGACGTGCCGAGGCTTGGAGAGTGGACCACGCCGACTGAAGGCCCGATGCGGGTGGACCAGTCATACTGTAGACTCAGAGAGTGGACCAGGTGGGTTGAAGGCTCGATGCGGGCGAACCAACCACACTGCAGACTCGAGGGATATGGCTAGACTTGGAGGGTGGACCAAGTGGACTGAAGGCCCGGTGCGGCGAACTAGTCACACAGTAGACCCGAAGTGCATGGCTGTTCTGTTCAGTTATGATATGTTATGCATGGTATATGTGGTTGGTATTTTGGGGGTATCTCACTAAGCTTTCGGGCTTATAGTTGTGGTTTAATGTTTTTCAGGTACTTCCAGAGACCGTGGCAAGGCGAAGGTGTGATCGTACCACTCCTTATGTTTATGTTTTATATTATGGTTCTGGGAATACTCTGATAATAAATGTATTGAAAACCTTTTTGTAATAACTTAATGAATTGGGATGTTTTTGAAAAGTTTAAATTAGCTTTCATTTTGAGAGTGTTACAGAAACTTTACTTCTCGGGATCCTAGCGGATTTGGGACTTACTTCGGGTCTCGGGAATGACACTAGGGCTTCGAGTATAAAGCTTGCATGCAAAACGAGGCAATAATAAGTGAGAGGGAAGAAATGAAAAAAAAAAAACTCGGCAGCCCTTGAGTTTTATTTATAGGGGTTGATCCCTGCGATTACATTGGGTGTAACTTCAGAGTACGTTGGGCGTACTAAGTGGTTCAGACCGGATGCATCACTGCTTATGGACCCGGGGCACTCGAGTGGTGTAGTAGGGCGACATGGTGCAACCCAGACCATGAACCATGAGTACGCTAGGCGTACTCCTATACGGTGGGCGTACTCCGTATTTCCAAACTTGTAAAATTCATATTTTTCGCATACGAGCTCTATTTTTGACGTTCTTTGTATCCACGCGTAGGTAAGAATACGCTCTACAACTTTTAGTTAGACTCCGTCGGAAAATTTTGACTTTATTTTTTTATTAAATTATTTTTAACAGGCCGGGATAGAAAAAGTCCGTTAAAAATACATAACTTCTTAATCCGATGTCCCTTTTCGTCTGTCTTTTCACCGTTGGACTACTATAGACGAGATCTTCGATTATCATTTAAATTGTTTCGGCCAAATATCACTCGATCTCAATTTCGAGATTTGGGTTGTATAGCACTAAGTCGAAACATAGAAAAATCATAACTTCCTCATATGAAGTCAGATTTGGATGTTATTTTTATGCACGCTCTCAGTTTAACGTATTCTGCGACTTTTGTTTAGATCACTAAGGCTAGATATCTCTCTATCTTAAATTCGTATTTTACGTCATTCATCGTCGTGCTAGTTGTGTTGCGAAACTTCGACATGTCATAATTTCTTTGTTATAACTCGGATTTCGGCATTCTTTATATATCTAGAACCCTTGTCACAACCGCTACAACTTCATTCATAGATATTGGGTTTATTTAATATTTTACTTTTACACTGATTTTTATTCTTAATTCATTTAAGCCACACAATTAAGCATAAAACACATATTACTCAAATAATACATTCTTATTATTTCAAAATGAGTTACAAAGGCTAACCTAGATTATTACATCAACATTAATGCCTAGCCTAGAAACACCGGCGTTACATTTTTGATCCATTGAGCTTGTGTTTTGTGAGTTGAGAGACCTCCATCACCTTTTGAGCTATATGGAACACTCTTGGAACTTGTTGGACATGGAACGTTGTGTTTTGGTGCCTGTTCAATAAGCCATGCAATTTGTGTTAGCATTTTTGGTCATTTTAGTGCATAAAGTTTATATCTTACTTGATTGGAGTGTCTTAATGGGTAAAGTTGGAAACTTTATCCAGTAAGACATTGTAAAGGTCCATATCTGAAAGTTTGAAGGGTTGGCTTTCTACGTTAAGAATCTAATAGAGTTTTTGGACTCTTGGGGCTACACTGAGTGTAATTGTGTATATGCCGAGCATAGGTATGTGCTACACTGAGTGTAGAGTCGGACCGTTGACTTTTGGGAAAACTTGGGTATAAGTTAATATTTTTTTAAGGGTTAGTCTTGGTGGCTTTACATAGCTCGGGTTAGTTGTTATGTTGTCGGGAATGTTGTTGAGTTTCTACTGTTTCGTTTAGGTGAGCCTATATGGTAGTATGTACATATTGGCCAGTTAGGTCGTATTTGCTCATTATTGTTATATGTGAATTGAGTTGCTGATAAATCCTTGACTTCTGTGAGTCCATGTGCAACACTGTGAATTTTCGAACAAATTTTTTTTTTCATTTTTAAAACCACATAAAACTCAATATCATATTCCAAACACACAATTGTCAAATTGTCGAAAACATAAATCCATAATTATTTGATAAAATCCAAGATCCTCAAACATAATCTCCATCTCATTCGTACAATCAAGCTCGTGCCTTCCCGTGATTCGGAGAAGTACCTGAAACACACATCACACAATACGGTAAGCACAAAGCTTAGTGAGTTTCCCAAAATACCACGCAAAATAATTAGCCTCTCATGGCTATATCTCGATAAGGACCCTCTGGTCATGTGTCTGAGTGAAGACCCTCCGGTCTCACGACTCGGGTCGAACCCTCCAACCCAGTATCTCATTGAAGACCCTCTGGTCTCACAACTCGGTTTGGACCCTCCGGTCCTACCTCAATAAAGGCACATAATAACATACATCATAAATCACAAGACAACATGCATGATATCACATAACTCAATATAAGCACATAAGATCAACATATACACAGAATAATATAACAGTATAAGTCACAAAGACAGTATGTATGATAACACATCTCATAGTATAAACAAATAAGACCCTCCGGTCAATAATGTACTAAGACCCTACGGTTAATAATGTAAATAAGACCCTCCGGTCAATAACGCGAATAAGACCCTCCGGTCAATAACACGAATAAGACCTTCCAGTCAACAGTGCACTTGGGACCCTCTGGTCAATAACACGAATAAGACCCTCCGGTCACACATAGATTACCACACATGTAAGTATAGTGAGAAGACTCACCTCAACTTGTATGCGAGAAACCCTATGTTGTCACTGCTGCTGCTCACTGGCTCCTGAAATGAGCCAAAACAACTCAACACTATAATCAAAAGCTATACAAGGTTATACCTTAACATCATGCCCCATAGATGGCTCATCGAACTAGGTCCACTACTGACCCCACACATTAAGCCCACTAAGGCCCAAGACCAAAAGGGTTGTAACACCCAAAGTTTCGAAGGCCAAGAAAAGAAAGAAAACCTTAATTTTAAGGGAGACTCGACGAGTCCAAGGATGAACTCGGCGAGTCCGAGCGGGATCCGGGTCGAGGAGTAAGTGACCGACTCGGCGAGTCGGCCAAGGGGACTCGGCGAGTCTGGTCTGTGCGAGGAAAACCCTAAAATCGGGACTTGGAGCCTATTTAAATGCCTCATTCTCTCCCATAGGGCTCCTTTACTGCCCCTTTCACCCAGAACATCGAACCCTAAGCCTTATTGTTGCTCATTCAAGCTTCCAAGCCATTTGTGGGGTGATTTGAAGGAAGAAGAAGAAGGGGAATCATTGGAGCTTCAAGGATTGGCCTTGGATCCGAAGATTAGAGAAGTTTTATGAGTAATTGAAGGTATTAAGTCGTTCTCTCCTTTAGATCTAGTATGGTTGTGAGTTTTAGGGGGTTTTTCTAGCCATGATTAGTTACCACTTTTGAGTTAGAAGCCAGATCTGAGGTTGCTACTTCTGATCTAAGCTCATTATGGTCTTGAGAAGCATAAAGTAGCAGCCCTTGAGTTGATTATGGAGCCTCTTTACCTTAAACCCTAGTTTGTGGTGTATTTTGCTTAGATCTCCTTCTTTACACGTAAAGTTTGCAAATTTACGTGAGGAATAGGCTTGGGAAGGGTAGATCTACAGTTTGGAGTCCATGCATGACTCAAAAGTCCTCTGGATGTAAGGAGATCTGAATGGACTCGGCGAGTAGCATGAAGGTGACGAACAACTCGACGAGTGGGATGAACAGCTCGTCGAGTCAGATGAAGATTGCCTTGTACTCGGCGAGTCTGTTCTTGGACTTGGCGAGTCAGGTTGCGAAACCCCAAACACTTCGAGTTGAGACTTGAATCAGTGAGTCAGGTGGAGACTCGGTGAGTTGGACAGGTCAGGACTCAGAAATCGGTAGACTCGGCGAGTCGAGACGCGAATGGAAGGAATCTGAACATTTGAACTCGGCGAGTCAGTAGGGTGACTCGGCGAGTAGGGTTGACCTGGAAGGTTGACTTTGACCAGGACTTTGACTTGGACTAGGGTTGACGTGGTTATCTTTCGGGGGTCAGTTAGGCTCAGTATTGCTTTGATATTGTTAGTTCGAGGAGCAAGGGGAGCAGGAGTTCAGTGAGTTGCTGGGCAGCAGCTAGTGAGATCATCAGCAAGTTCAGCCAGTGTAGGTGAGTTTCCTTTTGTGTGAATGGGTCTAAGGCCACAATTCCGGCCCATGTAGTTATGAGTAGAAGATCTGGGGGTTAGCCCTAGGCATAGTATGCTAGTATGATTTTCAGGACGAGGTCCCTTAATAACGGGCGGGTGCCCAAGGATTTGTTTATATGATATTCTATACATGTTGACTGTGTGATACATGTATGTGCTTGGTAGGGAGGTGAGTGTGGGAGAGGTCACGTATCTCACCAATAGTAGAGTGTGGATGGTGTTCCACATCTCATTAGTAGTAGAACAGGGGCAAGGCTCAAGCTAGGGAAGGAGTGAGAGTGGGTTGGGCCCGTATCTCACTACCAGTAGGAGTGTGGATGGGGTTCCATGACTCATCAGTAGTAGGACAAGGGCAAGGCCCAGGATAGGCGAGGCCTTAGGACAGGATCAATCGTATGAGTTTAGCTTATGTGTTGTGATATGTTATATGATATTATTTGTTGGCGGGCGGGGCCCTGTGACAGGCGAGGCCTAAGTTAAACAGATCTGTATCCGAGCGGGGCTCGAAGCCAGGCGGGGCCTGGAGCGGTGGGGCCATTGTAGCGGGCGAGGCCTAAGATAGCGAGCGTGGCCCAGTATGTGCAGTATGTGGTTATGCATGGTATGTGGTAGTGTGGGGAACTCACTAAGCTTCGTGCTTACGGTTTTCAGTTTTGGTTTCAGGTACTTCCGGTAGCGGAGGGAAGAGCTCGGGGTGATCGCATGGCACACACCATGGATTAGACAACCTGGGAATGTTTACTCTGATAATGAACATGTGTTTTGAAAACTTATACTCAGATTATGTTTTGGAATGATGACTTTGCTTAAAGTAATGTTTTATTAAAAGAAATTTTTGGTCTTAAATTTTAAGTCGTTACAAGTTGGTATCAGAGCCTTGGTTTGAGGGATTCAGACATGCTCTTGGGTGTATCTGAACTCAAACTGAGGAATTGGTATAGAAGTTTTCAAAATGAAAAGACAGTTTTGTAAAAAGAGAGTTTTGAGAAAAAAACAGTTTTAGAAAAGCAAAGAGAATTCAGAAAGAAAAGAACCTTGAATAGAGAAAAGAGGTGTGGTGCATGCAATCAACCGAGCTCAAGTAAGTACCCCAAAATACCCATACAAGTCTTTGTTTTGATTAATCAGATAATAGAACAGCATGCTAGATTAGGACTAAGGATCTAGGGATGATGCCTTATGTGCCTATTATATGTTCTTTTGATCTGCATGATAGTGCTGAATAGATAGTAGTAGGATAGTATGTTTAGGTTATGCCTGAGTTTATGAGTTGTGTTGCATGCTAGTTCATATTCTTGCTATGTGGATATGATTTCTTGAGTATGTGATGGTTAGATTTTCCCTTTGCCTGAATGCTGCTTGCTTTGTGCATTATGGGATTCTGAGTGATGGGAGTTAGCCATTAGGTGGATACGACACGTCACATGTGATTAGGGTTGAATAATCTCAGAGTGTTGGATTTGGTCCTATTGCGCAGCTCTTGTTTGAGTCCAACCGTTGTAGGAACGAGTCCTCTACTTGAAGGATTATCTGAGCCTCGTCACATGTGATGGTATCCAGGTGATGGCTAATTGGCATCACAAGGAGACCTTCAGCTGCTGAGGGCTGGTTTGAGTTGGGTCAGAGGTTTCCCTAGGGTAAGCCTAGGATGAGGTAGTGCTGGGAGCAGTAGTAGTAGAAAAGGGACCTGGTGGAGTCGAAGCAGTTCTTGAGGAAAGTACGGATAGATGTGGAAGGTAGTATGGGCCCGTACTACTGAAAGCAGAGGATCCGTACTCGATTCGGGAAAGGCCGAGACAAGACGGGGAACCTGGTATTGCGTATTTTTAGTCTCGCAGCAGTTAGGAGAATTCTGATAGTGGTTATGTTATATGTTTCAGTATGGTGACATTGCGAGAGAGACCAGCGGGCGGATCAGGCGCCGGAGAGGGATCGGGCTCGGGTTCAGGGGCCGAGTAGCTCGAGGAGCGGATGAGAGAGTTGATATCAGATGAGGTTACGCGCAGTATTCTAGCTCAGACTCCTGTGATCTTTGGCACGGTCAAGGAGGGTATATTTGAGATTTTGGATGAGAGGCTGGGAGCCTTCCGTACTGAGATGATGGCATTGGTAGGAGCGTGTACCTTGACATTTCGGGAGTTTAGGGCTTGCGGGGCACCAGATTATCATGGGGCTAGGGACCCCATCGCTAGCAGCAGATGGTTGGCTGATGTTGCCAACGCGTTCCGTACGAGCCGGTGTCCTGAGGAGGACAAGGTCAGACTTGCTTCCTGTCTTCTGAAGGACAAAGCGAGGGATTGGTGGTAAGAGATTGGTCATGCTTTGGGTGATGATGCCGCGTTGGACGCGATGACTTGGAGCGATTTCTTAGCTAGGTTCCGGGCGGAGTTTTCGCCAATTATTGAGGTGCAGCAGCTGGCCTGGGAGTTTCAGGATTTGACGCAGACTACTGAGACTGTGGCGGAGGTCACCGCTAAGTTCAGGGAGAGGGCTCTTCTCGTACCACAGTATGTTGCGGATGAGGAAATGAAGAAGGCCCGATATCACAAGATGCTAAGGGCTGACATAAGGGAATTCGTGAGCAGGTCCGGTTGTAAGACGCTGGAAGTTATGATTTCTCGGGGCAGGGAGAGGGAAATTGATTTGGAGCAGATCAGGAAGAGGAAGACGGATGAGATTCAGGTAGCCGCGAGTTTGGGCAAAAGGCCCAAAGGATCGGATTCAAGATCGAGGGATTATCAGGACCGCAGTCGATGCGGAAAGGGTGGCAGGGCGCATGGGGGCGCGTGCAAGAGTGGTAGTGGTGGTGAGTCTGGCTGCTTCAGGTGCGGTTGGGCTGGTCATTTTAGCAGGGATTGTATTGTTACCATCACTCAGGGATCAGACTTGATATGTTTTCACTGCAATCAGCGGGGCCACAAGAAGGCCCAGTGCCCCAGTTTGTTTTCAGCAGGACGGGTGATGGCACCTGCCCCTGCAACCTTGAGGATCACAGATGGCCGTCAGGGCCGTGCAGAGGCGCCTGCGGTAGGAGACATGGATTTTTAGATGGCTACTTTGGAGACGTGAGCAGCGCTGGACGTCACAGGTATGCGATTTCCGTTTTCAGTTCTTTTGTTTGTGTATGATATGATATTGTTATGGTTCTGCATCATTATCGGTATGAGCATTTCATTTTTGAACAGTGTGATTGTGATCGAGTTATATGCCATCTGCATACCTTGGATATTTGGTTAGAAGTTAATGGAGGGGTTCTATCGAAGAAGGTTACTTAGGGTGCAGTAGTTGTAGCATGCGTTGGAGGGACTCGGTATGTCTTGCTAGTTTGGAGCCGTATGAGTTTTAGAAATGGATCGGTTAGATCCCTAGATATGGTAAGCTTGGGGTTCCTCAGCAGATTGATTATGGAATGGTAGGATTTCTATTCATTGAGCAGCGAGGTGTAAGCAGGGTCGAAGTGGGGGAGAATCCTCCGAATGTACAAAGGTAAGAGCACGCAAATCCAGAATGAGTACGTGATTTCTAAGAAGGAAAAGAGGTAGTTCAACATTTGATGGATTGAGTAGTTCAGGGTTGGGAGTATGAGAAACTCCCCATCAGTCCGTGCGTGTAAATGGTGATGGTGAGTATGTGGTTCAGATTCAGGTTGAAGGGTCGCCTGTAGGACTTGTGTGAGTCGGAATGAAGATCTTGAGGTAAGGTAGCATGGGATGCTTTCGTGTTAGCAGTCAGTGTCAGAAGCAGCATGTAGAGCATGGAAAAGTGGCGGGAGAGCCCCAGCTTTCTTCAGCAGCAGTTAATGGTGGAAAGTGGTGTAAGACTACGGGGCAGCCATAGCATTCACTAGCAGTCAGTGGTGGAAAGTGATGTAAGACTACGGGGAAGCCGTAGTATTCACTAGCAGTCAGTGGTGGGAAGTGTTGTCAGACTACGGGGCAGCCGTAGCATTCAATAGCAGACGACGATAGAAGGTGATGTAAGACTGCGGGTAAGCCGTAGCATTCCATAGTGGCTTCATTGACGGAGTCGGGGTGAGGCCCTTATCTCCCAACATTCAGATAGGGATCAGGAATGGGTAATGGATGAGAATGGTAAGGAGTTTGCTTGTATAGCCCTTGAGAGGTGAGACCTGAGAGCAGGGTTGCTCAGTAGTATGGTTGGGTGAGACCCGTGGGCGAGGCCCATGAGTTTTAGCAGCACAGGTGGGACATGGTAAGGATCTTAGTGTCTAGATAGGGGATTGGGGATCCCAGGAAATTATAGTGCCAGCATGGTAGAATAGATTGAGCAGTATAGGTGGTTGAAGTTTCTTCGAATGTCGCTGGGAGCGACTAGTCGTTGTGTTGGGTCAGCTATCGGTGGTAGTCGGTAATCCAGATATTGATAGGTTGGTAGGGACCAGGGTGGTCTCAGTTCATCCGGAAGCCCGATAAGGAATAGTAGAATTTCCAGTCAATAGCAGTGCGAGTATGCAGTGTATGGTGGAATTCAGTTAGTTGATCGCGGGGGGTGCTCGACACCAAATGATAGTAGAAAGAATGCCCAGTGGATACTGGCGACGATGACTCGTACTGGTAGTAGCGGGAGTAATAGATTGGGTGAGGAAAGGGTCTTCACAGTGGCAGAGGGGATAGATGGTTATGGAGCATTGCCTTGGGGAAGCAAGGAAACCGCGCAAGAAAGAAGGGGGTGAACCTCTATAGGGTCAGTGCAGTATTTGGAGTTTACCAGAAAGATTGTCGGTTGAGTAAGTTGTGTTTCTAGGATGTTCAGGGCCAGGATGCACCCGAAATTATTATCTGTAAGGATTGACGTTAGTCTGAATGACTGATCGGAAGGCCAGCGAAGGTAGGCAGCTGGTGTTAGAATGAATGGTGGGGTATTGGAGGCAGATTGCAGGCGGTGGATCATATCAGACTTCGAGGACGAAGTTTAGTTTAAGTGGGGGAGAGTTTTAACAGCCAAAGTTTGGAAGGCCAAGAAAAGAAAGAAACCCTTAATTTTAAGGGAGACTTGACGAGTCCAAGGATGAACTCGACGAGTCCAAGGATGAAATCGGCATGTCCGAGCGGGATCCGGGTTGAGGAGTAAGTGACCGACTCGGCGAGTCGGACAAGGGGACTCAGCGAGTCTGGTATGTGCGAGGAAAACCCTAAAATCGGGACTTGGAGCCTATTTAAACGTCTCATTCTCTCCCCTAGGGCTCCTTTACTTCCCCTTTCACCCAGAACATCGAACCCTAAGCCCCATTGTTGCTCATTCAAGCTTCCAAGCCATTTGTGGGGTGATTTGAAGGAAGAAGAAGAAGGGGAATCATTGGAGCTTCAAGGATTGGCCTTGGATCCGAAGATTGGAGAAGTTTTCTGAGTTATTGAAGGTATTAAGTTGTTCTCTCCTTTAGATCTAGTATGGTTGTGAGTTTTGGGGGTTTTTCTAGCCATGATTAGTTACCTCTTTTGAGTTAGAAGCCAGATATGAGGTTGCTATTTTAGATCTAATCTCATTATGGTCTTGAGAAGCATAAAGTAGCAGCCCTTGAGTTGATTATGGAGCCTCTTTACCTTAAACCCTAGTTTGTGGTGTATTTTGCTTAGATCTCCTTCTTTACACGTAAAGTTTGCAAATTTACGTGAGGAATAGGCTTGGGAAGGGTAGATCTACAGTTTGGAGTCCATGCATGACTCAAAAGTCCTATGCATGTAAGGAGATCTGAATGGACTCGGCGAGTCCTTTGAGTGGACTCGGCGAGTAGCATGAAGGTGAGGAGCAACTTGACGAGTGGGATGAACAGCTCGTCGAGTCAGATGAAGATTGCCTTGTACTCGGCGAGTCTGTTCTTGGACTCAGCGAGTCAGGCTACGAAACCCCAAACCCTTCAAGTTGAGACTCGAATCAGTGAGTCGGGTGGAGACTCGGTGAGTTGGACAGGTCAGGACTCAAAAATCAGTAGACTTGGCGAGTCATGGACTGACTCAGCGAGTCGAGACGCGAATGGAAGGGATCTGAACATTTGAACTCGGCGAGTCAGTAGGGTGACTCGGCGAGTAGGGTTGACCTGGAAGGTTGAATTTGACCAGGACTTTGACTTGGACCAAGGTTGACTTGGTTGTCTTTCGGGGGTCAGTTAGGCTCAGTATTGCTTTGATATTGTTAGTTCAAGGAGCAAGGGGAGCAGGAGTTCAGTGAGTTGCTGGGCAGCAGCTAGTGAGATCATCAGCAAGTTCAGCAAGTGCAGGTGAGTTTCCCTTTGTGTGAATGGGTCTACGGCCACAATGTTGGCCCATGTAGTTATGAGTAGAAGACCCGGGGGTTAGCCCTAGACACAGTATGATAGTATGATTTTCAGGACGAGGTCCCTTAATAGCGGGCGAGTGCCCAAGGATTTTTTTATATGATAGTCTATACTTGTTATCTGTGTGTGGGCGAGGTCCCGAATCTCACCAATAGCAGAGTGTGGATGGTGTTCCACATCTCATTAGTAGTAGAACAGGGGCGAGGCTCAAGCTAGGGAAGGAGTGAGAGTGGGTTGGGCCCGTATCTCACTACCAGTAGGAGTGTGGACAGGGTTCCATGACTCATCAGTAGCAGGACAAGGGCGAGGCCCAGGATAGGCGAGGCCTTAGGATAGGATCAGTCGTATGAGTTTAGCTTATGTGTTGTGATATGTTATATGATATTATTTGTTGGCGGGCGGGGCCCTGTGATAGGCGTGGCCTAAGTTAAACAGATCTGTATCCGAGCGGGGCTCGAAGCCAGGTGGGGCCTGGAGCGGCAGGGCTGTTGTAGCGGGCGAGGCCCAAGGTAGGGGTAAGGCCCAAGATAGCCCAGTATGTGCAGTATGTGGTTATGCACGGTATGTGGTAGGGTGGGGAACTCACTAAGCTTCATGATTACGGTTTTCAGTTTTGGTTTCAGGTACTTCCGGTAGCGGAGGGAAGAGCTCGAGGTGATCGCATGGAACACACCATAGATTAGACAACCTGGGAATGTTTACTCTGATAATGAACATGTGTTTTGAAAACTTATACTCAGATTATGTTTTGGAATAATGACTTTGCTTAAAGTAATGTTTTATTAAAAGAAATTTTTGGTCTTAAATTTTGGGTCGTTACAAGGGTCCACAAAGGTCCAATAATGGCCCAACTATGACCTAATTTTTCAAATTCAGCCTAAACCCTCATATGGGCCTTACCCTAAAGCCCATATAAATATTCTATTCCACATGATTGTTCTTGGATGGCCCATAAATAGTCCAAACATCTAGGTCCAACAGAAAAGTCCCAACTCAAAACCCAACACAGGGTTAATTAGAAACACTTAACCCATGAAGGACTTTGTAACGCCCTGTTCCGAATCACTTTCCTAATTCGGGACTGTGACTTGAAGATGGGTTATCATAAGGCTTTGGGCATTTGGAAAAGAGAGATCTAGAACCATTTGGGTACAAATAATGTATTAGAGGTAATCCGGGAGTTTGGGTTGTGCATTGGAGCTAAGCGGTATATCGGTAAAGTGGTAGTTTGAGCTCTTTGTTAATTTTATATTTTAGTTCAGCGGGTTTTGAGGTGAGGATGAGTTGATACATGTGTAAAGATTCTCTCCACCTTTTTGTGGATATAAAGAACGCCAAAAACAAAGTTGAAACGAAGAAGTTATGGCTGTTTGAAGTCGGAGTGGTTCGGGTGAGTGATCGTTGACTTGTTGATCAAGTTCATTTAAGGCTAACGATGTAAGCATTACGGGCTCATGATGTGAGGAGCGTCTGATGCACTAAAACCCTAATATTCAAGTACTTAAATGTATGAGATGATTAAGGTTTCCCCTCCTCATCCTCTTTCACTCCCAAGACCTCTGGAGATCCTAATATCAGTCCCCATTGAAGTGCTTGGTCATTTTGGTGTTATTCAAGAGATTTAGGAGGCTTTGAAGCTCATTAAGGATAAGAAGATCATTGTTGGTGCATTATTTAGCTTCTTGGCTTCATCATCAGCTAGTTGTGGAGCTTTTAGACCTTTGTAAGTCTTCATGTTCATGCCTTTCCTTTCCTTGCTTGCTAGATCTAAGTTTCCATGCATTTTATGGCTTGTAATGTTGGTTAGCATGCATGGAATCCATAAATTAGGCAACGTTATGGATCATGGTGGTACCTTAAGCCTTATAAGTCTCAGATCTGGATTTTGGTCATGGTTTTGGACTCCAAGTTGGAGTCTTGGACCTTTTTACTTCATTTTGACCCAAGTTGGTGTTTAAGTCATGTATTGGACATATCTGATTGAAAAGCTTCGATTTTTATGGTCCTTGGGGTCAAGGAAGACCCTCTAGACTGTTCCATGTTAAGGCCTAATAGATTAAGAGCTTAATGCTCATTTTTGGTCAGATCTGGACTCACGACGTGAGTACATATTTAAGCAAGTTCCTGGACTAAAAACACGACCTCACGACATGAGCATGAAGAGCTCACGACGTGAGCATCCAATGTTCAAGTTTTGGACTCTTTGATTATTGGCTAGCTTGGTATGGACTTGTCTCTTGGTTTGGGCTCATAATGGACTAAGGATTTTAGAGTAATGGACTTCTGGTTAGGCTTGCCTTGCTGGGATTACCCTAATGGGTCTTGGATGATGAATTGGGCCTTAGTGAGCCGAATGTAGTTAGGCCTTGATTTGGCCAAATGGGCTTGGACCTTTGAGCCATCGAAAAATCATTGGTTCAAAAAAGTAATTGGCCTTTAGAAAAAGGCCCATGAAAGGGTTTGGGACCAATTTGGAAAATTGGTCCATTGATGGATATTTATGGATTGATAGTTTTGGGCCTTAGATATAGACCAAGTTGAACTAAGGTAAAATGGTCATTTTACCCAAAGGAAAATTATTGGTTTGGACTAATTGTTATTTTGGGTAATGGTAGCTCGGGGAGTCGAGAGATAAGCAGTCCGGGTATCTGCCAGCTAGCAGCAAAGGGTTATTCGCAGGATTCTATAGTCAGCTTGTGATGTGAGATTTCTCTAGTAGGAACGGGTTGAGGCACCAATGCCGGACCCTTGATGTATGTTAGTGTATACCAGATTTAGATCCGATGTCGGGGTTAGCCCAAGATAGGTTGGGCGAGGCCTAAGGAAGGTTTATATGTATGTTTCCTAACTATGGTTCGATGTTGGGTGGTACCCGAGGAAGGAATGCATTTTTAGTTATACTTGTTGTCTTTGTGATACCGGTATATGCCTAGTAAGGAGATGAGTGTGGGCGGGGGCCCGTATCTCATCACTAGCTGAGTGTGGATGGGGTTCCATATCTTATTAGTAGAAAAGTAGGGCTTGGGCCCAAGATAGGTTGGGCCTTTAGTTATACTTGTTGTCTTTGTGATACTTTTATGTTATGTACTAGCTTGATTATGATTATATGTTTGTATGTGTATAGCGGGCGGGGCACAGAGAGAGGCAGGGCCTAGTAGAAATAGATTTGTATACCGAGCGGGGCTCGATGCCAGGCGGGACCTGAT
The DNA here is from genome assembly GCF_052625555.1 of Lactuca saligna. Classification (NCBI taxonomy): domain Eukaryota; kingdom Viridiplantae; phylum Streptophyta; class Magnoliopsida; order Asterales; family Asteraceae; genus Lactuca; species Lactuca saligna. The sequence continues at coordinate 40,220,814 of NC_136423.1, forward strand.
GCCAGATTCGTCCGATGTCGAGCAGCACCCGAGGTAGCGGGCTAGGCCTAATGTTTGCAGTATGTGATTATGTGTATGGTATGTGGTAGTTTGGGGAGACTCACTAAGTTTCTTGCTTACAATTTTTAGTTTTGGTTTCAGGTACTTCCACTAGTAAGGGGAAGGGTTTGGGATGACTACATGGCACACATCATAGTTTTCAGCCTGGGATGTTTTAGACTCTGATATTTGATGCATAGTTTTGATACAGTATTTTGTTATGATTTTTGAGATACATGACTTATGATTTTATTATGTTGTTTGATGAATCATGGGTTTTTTCTTAAATGATTTAAAATGAAATTTTGGACAATCTTTTTTGGGATGTTATAAGTTGGTATTAGAGCCTTGGTTTGAGGGATTCAGACACATTCTTGGGTGTGTCTAAACTCAAATTCAGGACTTGGTATGAAATTTTTCAAAAGAAAATCATTTTTATAAAAGAACATTGAGAAAAGGAAAAGAATTTTGAAAAGAGAAAATAAATTTGAAAAGAGAAAAGGGTGTGGTGCATGGAATCAGCCGAGCTCAAGTAAGTTCTCCCAAATTACCCATACATGTTTGTTTAGATATGATATGCTTATGAGAACTGCTTACAGTATTAGGACTAAGGATCTAGGCAGGATGCCTTATGTGCCTGTTATATGTGTATGAGCTCTATGAACTGCATGCTAGTATGGATTAGTCAATATGATGGCCTGATTAGTATATGCTTGATTACATGTACTCAATGCTCGAATGCTGCTTGCTTTGTGCTTTTAGGAGTTCTAGTTATCTTTCACTAACTAGTAACGAATATGTTAAGTTATGTATTGCTAGGACTAAATAATTTCATAAGGTTAGGTTTAGCCTTATTTCGCAGCTCTCGTTTAAGTCTAACCGTTGTAGGGTAGAACCTCTCATTAGAAGAATTATCTAGTCTTTGTGATATGTAATGGTATTAGCGAGCTAGTTAGGGGAGATAGCATGGACTTCTCATGCAGATGATGGCGGAGAGTGGGATGGTGATTACCCTAGGGTAAGCCTAAGATGAGAGTAGTGCTAGGAGCAGCAGTAGCAGTAAGGGACTTAGTGGAGTCGAGGCAATCCTTGAGGAAACTACGTATAGATGTGGAAGGTAGTATGGGCCCGTACTACTGAAAGTAGAGGATCTGTACTCGAGTCAAGGAGGGCTGAGATAAAACTGGGGAACTTGTAGTGCGTATGTGATCCGTCGATAGTGATGAGTATTCTGATGGTTGTTACGTTATTATGCAGTATGGAGATGCTACGTGGTAGACCAGTGGGCATTTCCGGTGCCGGTGAGGGATTAGGCTCGGGCTCTGCAGCCGGGTAGCTCGATGAGCAGATGAGAGAGTTTATTTTAACTGAGATTACGCGCAGTATTATTTTTTTAATGTTCGGTTCCCTGGTACGCGTTTAATTAAATATTTATTTATTTTGAAAGAAGGACTTCAACGAGTTGGTATCCCTGACTCGTCGAGTAGAAGGCAATTTTGACACGGGGTTTAAATGAACTACTCGTCAAGTTGCAGCCCTGAATCGACGAGTAGGACAGGCTGGATGAAACCCTAATCTTTAGGGTTTGCACCCTATTTAAGCATCATATATGGCCTCCATTATAGCATCCATCACCTCCAAACCCTATTATTGACACTCTAATCCGCCATAAGTGATCTTGAGCGATTTCTTGCCATTTTGAGTGTTATTTGTGCCTTGTGAAGCTTGTGGAAGAAGTAGAAGATAGAAGACTCAAGAGGGAAGGAGTAGATCCATGAACTACACACCTTTTGCTACATTTTCTTGTAATCAAGTTTCCAACTTGATCATTCTTCTCTTAGATCTATTTATTTCTATTTTAAGGGAGTTTTGGTCCAAGAACCTTGGTCGTTGGGGTTGGGGCGACCCAAGTGACTTATATCTTAGATCTAGGATCTAGAAAGGGTTCCATGGCATAAAGGTGCAAACTTTATGACCATGGAAGCCCCATGCAATCATATAAGCAATTTTATGGTCTTTTTAGCCCTAAAAGACCATGCATGGAAGGAAAAGTTCAGAACTTTATGTGTCCAACATATGCCAAAACCCTAGATCTAGGTTTGTATGCGCGGATTTGAGATTCTATGGCCTTTTGGACTAGATCCATGTCATATAGGAATTAGGGTTTTGTCTAAATCCTTTTAGGAGGGTTATGAATGGGTAAAGTTGGAAACTTTACCCTTAGAAAGGTCTTTCCAATGGGCAAACGAGATATGGACCATGGATCTAGAAGATAGGGGCTTAATCTGTTAAGATGGCCAAATAGACAGAAGGACTCGTTGATTCCATAAGGTAACTCAACAATTCGTGTCGTGTTGTCCTGATTTCAATTAGTAGAACTCGACGAGTTTGTAGAGGGACTCGACAAGTGGAAGAGCCAAGTCGCGACTGAACAACTCGATAGGACTCGACGAGTCGGTGGAGTGATTCGGCGAGTAGAGTCGCGATTTCAGGATTTCTGAGTTATAGAACTCGATGAGTTGAAAGGTTGACTCAACGAGTTGGTCAACCCAGGATGTTGACTTTTACCAGAGTGTTGACTTGACTAGGGGTAAAATGGTAATTTTAACCTTTGAAGAGTTATCAATTTTTGATTAAGTGTTATTATATAATTTATAGTCGGGGAGTCGCCGGAGCAGCAGACATGGATTTCTCACTCGATTTTTCAGCAGGTAGTCGTACGAGGTGAGTTCCCTTTCAATAGGAACGGGTCCAAGGCACCAAGGTCGGCCTATATATGTGATATGTTAGTAGTCGAGTGTGGGCAGGGCCCGAACCTCATAGTATTATTTGAGTATAGATATGTGATTATTTGTTAGTTATACTTATTGTCTGTTTGATACTTGTATGCATGCTAGACCACGGAGTATGGGCGGGGCCTGAATCTCCTAGAAAGTAGAGTACGGGCGGGGTCCGAATCTCCTAGATAGCAGAGTGTGGGTGGGAGCCGTATCTCCAAAACAACGGAGTGTGGGCGGGGCTCGAATCTCCTAGAAAACAGAGTGTGGGCAGGGCCCGAATCTCCTAGACAGCGGAGTATGGGCGGGGCCCGAATCTCCATGAGAGTAGGCGGGGCCCGTATCTCCTAGTTGCATGATATTTGTATGGTATGTGGTAGTTTAGGGGAGCTCACTAAACTTCGTGCTTACAGTTTTGAGTTTTGGTTTCAGGTACTTCCACTTGCAAAGGGAAGGCCTCAAGATGATCGCATGGCACAAACCACAATCTTCAGACTGGGAGTTTCACTCTGATATTTTGATATGAGATCTTGATATGTGACAAATATTATGATACTTTGTGATACATGATACACGATTTTATTTACGATTATGGATGACTTATGGTTTTAATGATGATTTGAAAACAAAATTTTTGGACCTTATTTTTGGGATGTTTCAAGTTGGTATCAGAGCGTTGGTTTGAGGGATTCGGGCACACTCTCAGGTGTGTCTGGACTCAAACTAAGGGATTGGTATGAAAAATTTTCAAAATAAAATCATTTTTATAAAAAGAAATTTTGAGAAAAAGAAAAGAATTTTTGAAAAGTGAAAAGAATTCGAAAGAGAAAAAGGGTGTGGTGCATGCAATCAGTCGAGCTCAAGTAAGTACTCCCAAATTACCCATACAAGTATGTTTATCAATGTTATGAGAACAACATGCTAGATTAGGGCTAAGGATCTAGGAAAGATGCCTTATGTGCTTCCCCATGAAATCATCCAACCCTTATTTAGGGTTCCTCAGTCCATATTGCAACTATCACATAATTACAATATCAGTACCCTTAATTCAATTAACCTCTTTTGAACACAAAATTAATTCTTGACCAATGTTAATTAATTAATATGAGTTCTCCTTTAATATATTATTCATATAATATATTAATAAACCATAATAACCTCTTTCTCTATTATTCATCCAGTCAAGTTGCTTCGGTGAAGGCAACCCAAAAGGACCATGCTACAATCGGTTCAAGTACATACCAAATATAGTTATGGAATTAGACACTAATCCAACAACCCCTCTATCAAAGTCTTCAAGTTTGTCCAGTAGATATTAGGACTCAAATTTATAAACTGTTGCATGCTTCATTTCACTGTGTTTCCTGTTCCACTAATAAAATTCACAAACTTCCATTTGATTCAAATTTGTTCAATGCTACCAAACCACTCCAAAAATCAAATATATACATGGATATACCCCATGAAATGCAAATTAGACATTGATAGTTTGTTTCCATAATTCACAGAATTAGTTGAAATTTTTTTCAAAAAGCAAATAGTATCCCTATTTACTGATAATGGAGGAAAAAGTGTTGGACTTATCCCGTTCCTCCAAAATCATAGCATATCCAACTTGACAACGCCTCCCCATACCTCGAAACAATATGGCTTTGCCAAACGTTGTCACTGATACATCGTTGAACTGGTTTTTCCTTTCTTCGCTTTGCCAAATTACCAATTTGTTTTTGGTTCCATGCCTTTCGAACAGTAGTCTACCTTATTAATCGTCTTCCTACCCACACTCTTGATTCCAAATATCCTTTTGATCGTGTCTATGGTCGATCTCCTTCATACTCCAAACTCAAGCCATTTGGTTACTTATGCTACCCTTGGCTACGTCCCTACACAATTTCCAAGCTACAACCTCGATCCACTAAATGTATTTTTTTGGGGTACTTCTCTTCCAAGTTAGCATATAGACGTTATGATCCTCAATCTCATCGTCTTTATCATTCTAGACATGTATAGTTATTGAATACAGTTTTCCATTTCACAAACCTATGGAACCAACTATTCCCATACCTCCTATTGAATATTTTCTTACCAAACTATCTCCATCTAACAACCCACCAAACTCTCCATATGCCCCATTTTCACCCACTGATGCCACAAATGAAAATATCACTACATCTAGTCATCCCACGAAACACGTATCTACCCCTTCCTACAATAAACATGCCAACGTAGCCCTGAACCGACCTTACCTACCTCCACGATTCACCAAACCAATCTCTCACCTGCTTCCCCAACACCTTCTACCGATCGATCAACCTCCACCAACACCCCCTTCAACTCTCCACTGATGATCCCCCCTCTCCAACACTCCATAACCCACCACTCCGCTCTACCTCCCCAAAAGTGGAAACACAACTCAAAATGGCACACCCCTCTTCGAGACACCATGACCCACCACCCTCTTCCACCTACTATTGAACCCACCACTCATGTTCAAGCATCTAAAGACCAAAATGGCACATTGCCATGGAATTAGAGTTTAATGCCCTTCTTCATAACAACATAAGGGAACTTTTCCACCTTCTTCCAACAACCCTATTGGTTGTAAATGAGGTTTTCACACCAAACGAAACCCTGGTGGTTCTTGATGGGTTTTAACCAAAAGAACATCCTATGTGCTCATGTAAACCCTAAAGATTGAATCTATGTTTCTTTATTATACATGCAGTTCATCCAAGATTTACAAAACCTAGATCTAGTGATATATTTTGAAATAGACATGAGAATACAGATCTAGATGGTTACCTCTTCTTCAATGGCTTGAATCTTCTTGTCTTTGGAGCTTAGAGTCACAAGTGTCACTTCTCTAATGGCTTACAAACACCACAAGCAATAGAATGACTTATGAGAAGGAGGAAAAGCACCAAAACCGTCCTAGGGTTCTTCCAAAAGAGTTCCTTACGTTTTTGGGGCTATAGGGATCTTTATATAGTGAGGCAATTAGGGTTATCAGCTGGGAAACCCTAATTTGACTACTTAGGCCCTAAGCAGCCCGTGGACTCCCTTTAGAACATCCCTTGGATGAATTCCTTATGGACTTCCCATAGAATTCGTCCAACCTATGTTCTAAGGTGATCCATAGCTCAATTGCAACTATCTTATAATTACAATTCCAGTGCGCTAAGTTTAATTAATGTCTTTTAGTCACAAAACTAATTCTTAATTAATTCTTGACTAATATTAATTAACCAATATGATTTTTCCTTTAATATATTATTCATATAATATATTAATAAGTCATAATTAATCCTCTTTATCCATAAATCATCCTATCAAGTTGCTTTGATGAAGGCAACCCAAAAGGACCATTAACAACCGGGTCAAGTACATACTAAATATAGATACATGCTTAGACACTAATCCAACAGTCTCCCACTTGGATAAGTCTAGTAACTATAATGTAAGTACAATCTGATTAGCAATCGTAGCTCTCAAAGACGTTATCGAACTCTAATCTTATCAGCAACCTGTCCTTTAGATAAGGGATCATACATTCCTCCATTCTAGATATCGTATAAACGTGAGACATGGATTGAAATCATTCTCTCAGTCTATGTGTTGTTTCCTTATTTATAATGTATGACGACTGACAACAGACTACAATTGAACACATCAACTTAGTCTCGGCTTAGCCAAGCACTTAGGGTGTCATCATTAAATCATCGAGGGGCCCACATATATCGCTTTTATCCACTTTGGGTAAAAGGAACGGATAAACCTTGACTCCAATGCTCGCTTGTATCTACTCATCAAATCACACACGATAATATGTTTTATAACACCAAGTTACTAGTGCGTTTACATATTATCAATGTGCAACCGACTTGCAGAATACAACTCACACGTCTCGATTTCAAGAATATAAGGTATTATCGTCTCACCAATCACTCGTGATAAAATCCATGAAGCAATCTAAGTGAGCGTGGGTTTAATCCAATACTCTAATCTTATAGCAACATCGATGAACTTTGCAGCAAACTTGTGATATGTCTAAATACTTTAGACAATCTACAGACGGATTCATGACAGTCTTCATTCATACCTACTTCCAAAGTATGAGCGACTGTGGAGGATTTGAATAATCTTATTATTCGGGAAGTCAAAACATGTAAAGAGAATCACAAATATATTCCTAATCCTATATGGCTCCAAACCTTTGAGTATAAATAAAACATTTTTTTATTTAATCACCATATTGATTACTCATTATTTGTTGTTTCGGGTAATCAACTTCTTACTTGAATTATAATAACAGTTGTCCCATGCAACAAGCATGCACACTATGTTTACCTATGGTCCTTACTTTGTGAAATAGATAAAATGAACACATTTCGAATGATGCTCATTTCACAATTCCTAATCCTAATCATTAGTGTAAGAATACAAAGTTCTCGCCACTACTAGAATATGTTCGATTCTAACATTTTATGCAACAGTCCTTTCATAATGTCACGGCAAAAAAGTCACCAAGACTCGGCCAATGAAATTAGAAACTGCTCAATTGGAGATTATTACACGACACTCCCATAGATGTGAAGTCTGACATTCAAAGTACATTCCTTTGAACATCCTTCTTGAATAAAAGTTTCTAATCTAGACATAAATTCTTAACGTTCAACCCCCAATATGGAAACATTTCCATATTTGACATATGACAACTCTTTCTAAATATAATCTTGTCTATTCATAATAATTTCAATATGGCCCATCCATTAGTATACTTCCAACTGCTCACAAGCGACCACTCCTTGGCGAACCTTAGATTGTCCTTGACAGTTGTTTAATTTTTTTAGTCAAATCCAGTTCTAGTCACCTTTTCCCTCTTAATGCCCTTGACATTTGAAAAATTTTAGAATGGTCAAATATTACAGCATATGCAATCAATCCTATACAAGAAGCGTATGGGACACGATTTATAACGTCTTACATAAAAGCATGATACTTTATCATCCATTTGCCATAATATTTCTAATTTTCCACGTTCTCACAATTCGAAATATGAAGAAGGATGCCGTAATCATAATCGAATTTTGAGAATGCAGTTAATATATCCTTGACTAAATTTGATTAAAATTTCTCGATCTAAGCTTTAAATTTGAAATGAAGTATAACATTCTCTCACTTAATTATAGCAAAACAACTTTTCAACCCCTGCAACTTTGCAAAGTGAAACTTCTGTTTCCTATAATTAATATTGCCAACCTGCAACACTTAAAATAATAATCATGCTCCCACTATTATGATGATTATATCCATTCCAGCATAACTTTTATGCTCCCAATAGCTTTGACACGTATTCAAAAATCAGTTAAACTTCTAGAAAACAATACTTATTGACTTCCAACGTTAATCTTTTCTAATACGATGTGGTTCGATATGCCTTTATCTTAGCTTCTCAAACTTATACACCTTTCCTTAGATAGCTCACATGTGTGTCTAAACTAATTTATAACTTATATTACTAAGTCCTAAATGTTCAGACTAATTGCCAAATCTCACAATTCAAACTATGAAGAGGGATGTCGTAGTCATAATCAAATTTGAGAATGCAATTTACATAATCACTATCTCCATAAAATCTCTCTTAGTGAAAGAGTTTCCTCACAATCATTTTCATGAATGAGAGAAACCTTATGACACTTATATTTTATGGTGTATGTGTTCCTATCCATGTGAATTCGTCATAACCATCATCATAAGATAATGTTTGTGACAAATCCAAACTCATATGGATAGAACTTGTTCATACTTGATTTCTTACCATCAAGGGTCCCACCATTGCTTCCGAGTTATTTAGCATTTCACCTATACTTGTCAATGTTCTTTCATTGAACAAGGTGGTTGCCTTTATACAATCTAATGAGAACTCGTAGAACTCATATGCATAGTTTACTAAATTGGAATAGCACATAAACAAGGATATGTCAACACAATAGGTTACGAACCTCAAGTCGTGTGCTAGTGTTTAATAATATGTTTACTCTTGATTAGTTCTTGAAACTTTTCAAGATCATCTAGACTCCCACTTACCTCTTGACATATAAGATTCTCCTGTCAAGAAACATTTCTTGACGAACAAATATTCAATAGTTAGTGTGGATTCTTATCAAGACAAACACTACACACAATTGATATTAGTTGGTCTTTGTCCTATCCAAGACAATACAATTTACCAATTTCAAACGTGCAAGAGTAAGAAAAACAATTTTCTACTTCACATTTGAAGAGTGTGTTAGAACTTCTTAAGATGTGTCACTCAATCCACAATCTTGGAGTATGACTCTAAGACTTGATTTTGGAATGAAGTATGACTCATCCTTTTGATTTAACCATTTCAACAACTTCTGATTCCTCTTCTTAGCCATACTAGTGCACTAAGATGTCCTTAGAGGGTTAATTGTGATATGGTTTCATAATCAACAAGACGATCATAAAACACAATACAAAAGTACTCTCCCTTCTTCTTACATTGGAGAAACTTTTATCTTTCTGCCTAATTGATTCTTCTTATTCGTTCTACCATAAATTGAAACTTTTCAATGATTCAGAATTACACTTAATCTTGTAAGCATAACCACATTTACTAGACTTTTAATAAATCATGACGAATAATGTTATTGTTCTTTGTGGTGGACTTGACTAGTGCACAAAATTGTGTACTAGTTCTCCTAGTCCTTCACTTGACTCTTTGTCAAGGAATTAGTCTTAATTACTTAAGTACCAAGATTTCCATACATCACACAATACAAGTTGTACGATTCCAAGTTTCTGTCCAATTGAAACTTAGGCGATGGGAATCTTTCCTTACTTAGAAAATTATGACATTACCATGAATAATATAACTAAGAATCACATCCATTTCAACATTGCTAATAATAGAAATACACAAACATCAATTTCTCACACATGTTATTGCAAGGATAAATAAATAAGACGAAATCAAATTTTATTGTATTGCGGAAAATTTTTGTACTTACAACGCAATTCAAATTACAAACTACGTTGTTACATATTCCTAAGCAATCTATCATAACTCTAAAAGTAGTAGCTCCAAAAATCCGATCATCAAATCATGCGATCGAAAGTCATTTCTTCGTGATCAGACTCAACTCACTTCTTCCTTTAAGCTTCCTCTCCTTTCTTCGATTCTACAAAACATAAAAAATGTAATCTTATCACATAATGTATTAAGAATCAAAAACATAGGAACTTACAGTGTTAGTTAATGGATTTTACCTAAAGTAGAGTCATACGTCTTGACTCTCTCATATCTTAGATCTCTCAGCTAGACAGAGCAGTTTCGTCTCCAATGCCCCTTCTCTTGGAAATAAAACCAAATTAACTCTTTTGGAATAGCACACGAAACTACTTCAGACTTTTCCTGTCTCTTATGGTCAACCTTTTCGACCATTACATGCCTTTCGTTTCCATTGCTTATGTCCATAGAAGTTTGGAAGGCAGATCCACCAATCAACTTTGCTTCTCCAGTGCGCCAAATCATTGTTGATTCAGCAACAATAAGCAAATAGGTGAGATCGATGAGGGTCACATCGTGGTCTATCATATAGTACTCTCTTACGAACTCACTATATATATATATATATATATATATATATATATATATATATATATATATATATATATATGTGAGTCAGGAAGCGACTGAAAAACCCAGCCAGCAGCCAGCTTCTCACAGATAACGACTCCCAACATTCTTAACCTATCAATGTGTGACTTCATCTCTAAGACGTGTGCACACACTAACTTTCCTTTTTCATGTTTACTTGCCAAAAGGGCTTGAGTGAGCTTGAACTTTTCAAGCCTTTGAACTTGTGGGTTAGGGATAATAATAGGAGGAAGTGGAGGAAATGAAGCATGATCTCGTGTTCCTCGATCAAATCGTGGAATATCATCTTCATGTGGAAAGCTTGTTCCACGGGATTTGGGAAGACCATAGTTGTCATACTTTGACATCTACAAAATGGGATAAAATTCAAGTTATTTGATTGATTGAGTCCTTAATAAAACACCCAAATGAGATATTAAGGCTAGGACCCAACACAATACTCTATAACTTGGCAGAGGGGTGTCGTAACCCAAATTGCAGAACATTTGAAGGCAAGTGAATGGCGATTCACTAATTTTCCACCATGAAAACGAAAAAAGATTAAAGTTTTAAATGTATTGAAAACTCCTAGATCTTTTGAGATTCATTGAACTTTTCAATGGCATGTTTAAATCTTAATATGCCCCTCGATTTGTGACTGGGATGCCGAGGATCACAAAACAGGGTGTGAATAACCATGCAAACTTACATGGTGCCCCCAATGTTACAGTCACCTATTCGATGTGTCGGCTAACCACACACGCTCCATTGAACTATGTCAAACACCGAGTCACCCTTCGCTACCTTTGCTTAGAACCCATTTAGTGTGCCGATTAACCACACATGCTACACTAACATCTCAGCAAGGGTACAAAGTGTAATTTCATGGAATTACATCAATTCACTTTTGCCTAAAGTAACTAAGATTGGGAATTTTGTAAAAACATTTAGTTACTTTATAATTCATTATACTTTTAATGAGGAGAGGGTTTGCCCTATCCTACCCGTTCGGCTAACGATCCTCAACCAATCAAGGAAGCGATAGGTGAGAGTGGACACCCATTAAACGACCATTTTATAGGCCATAACCTTATACCCCCTTATAGATCGGCTTCGTGAATGATGCCTACTAACGGTAAGACTAGCATTTAAGTTATACATATACAATATTAGACATTTAAGGTTATACATAGTATAAGGGTGTATTTTAAACTTTTAAAATACTAGGTGGTCTAATTTAACAAATTACACTTTTAATTTAATTAAATTTAAACCATTTCATTATGGATTTATTAACTCTCTTTTAATTATACATTTAATTAACTTAATATAACCATAAGGGTGCAATTTGAACTTTTAAAAAATTAGGGTTTTAGAATTTAACTATTTCAAAATTAAACTTTTTAATTTAAAATTTAAATTACAAAACTTGAGGGCAAGTTTTAAAACTTTTCAAAACATAAAGGATCAAACAATAAATAATTTAAATTAAACAATTAATTTAATGATTATCTAAATTTGACCTAATCCAATTTCATGCAAGATAATTAAACAATTAATTCAAATAATCAAATATTATCAAATAAGGAATTTATTATTCAAACAATTGGCAATTATCTTTTGATTTGGTAAAGATAATCATATAACAGTAATAAAATTTGGATTTTATTAGTAAAAAAACGATTTAGGTAATTATCCTTAAGCAAAACTGCAAGAAATCCCAAAAATCTCTATGTCTGGTAGCTAAACTCGTCGAGTTCACATTGCAACTTGTCGAGTTCATCAAACTCGTCGAGTTCATCAAATTCGTTGAGTTCATCAGAAAGATTGCCCAAAAATCGAATTTAACGCATGAATGAACAATCAAGACATCAATACATAGAAACTAATCAAGGCTCTGATACCACTTATAGGTTTTAGTCAAAAGAACATCCTATGTGCTCATGAAAACCCTAAAGCTTGGATCTACGTTTCTCTATTGTACATGTAATTCATCCAAGACTTACAAAACCTAGATCTAGTGATATATTTCAAAATAGACATGAGAATACAGATCTAGATGATTACCTCTTCTTCAATGGCTTGAATCTTCTTGTCTTTGGAGCTTAGAGTCACAAGTTTCAGTCCTCTAATGGCTTACAAACACCACAAGCAAGAGGATGACTTATGAGAAGGAGGAGAAGAACCAAAACCATCCTAGATTTCTTCCAAAAGAGTTCCTGACATTTTTGGGGCTATAGGGGTCTTTATATAGTGAGGCAATTAGGGTTATCCTTAATATATTATTTAACCACTATGATTTCTCCTTAATATATTATTCATATAATATATTAATAAATCATAATTAATCCTCTTTCTCCTTAAATCATCCTATCAAGTTACTTTAGTGAAGGCAACCCAAAAGGACCACGCACAACCGGGTCAAGTACATACCAAATATAGTTACGGGCTTAGACATTAATCCAACAGTTCTATCTCAAAATACAAAGCCCGTCTTGTTGCCAAAAGATTCCATCAACAATATAGAAAGGACTACTTGAACACCTTTATCCGTGTCACTAAACCTATTACAATTCCAACTATCCTCTCTGTTGCTATCTCGAAAGATTAGCCCTAATGCCAACTTGATGTCTACAATGAATTCCTCCATGGCACCCTCCATGAAGAAGTATACATCCAACAACCTCCCGACTATGTACACCTACAATTTCCAAACCATATTGGCAAGCTTTGCAAGTCCCTCTACGGGCTGAAGCAAGCGCCCATACCTAGTACATTGAACTGTAAAATTTCCTTCTTCACTTTGGCTTTAAGAAATGTTTAGTTGATGCCTTTTTCTTCATTTTCAAACGGAATGGAATCATTTATACTTCATGGATTATGTTGATGACATTGTTCTAATCAGCAGTAACATCGAGTTCCCTAATCATTTTATCACTACAATTAGCACTAAGTTCTCTGTATAAGATCTTGGTTCTCTTCATCACTTACTTGGATTTAAAGTCATTTCCACTCCTTACGGTTTGTTTCTATTGCAAAACCACCACATTAAAGAAATTCTCCCCAAATTTCACATCGAAGGTGTTAAAGAGGTAACCACTACACTTAGCTCCTCATGTCCCCTTTCCCCTACTAATTTGTCTCCTTCTGTTGATGTCACACCTTATCGCCAACTTGTTGGCATTTTACAATATCTTGCCTTCACAAGACCTAATATCTCCTTTGCTATCAACAAGCTCTCTCAGTTCATGCAGTCACCCAAACAAGCTCACTGCCAAGCTGTAACATTTTGATTTCCAAGTATTTACCTTTTAACCCCTTTGTAACGATTCCAATGTGGGGGTGGTGACCCAAAAGACTGAGTACAATCAGGCTTAGGGCCTTTGAGGAAAAGAGATTTAGAACCATGTGGGTGTGGTTAATGTAATTTGGATGATCTAGGGAGTTCGGTCTGTGTTTTGGCGCCAAGGGGTATTTAGGTAAAGTGTCAGTTCGGGTTTTTATGAATTTTGAATTTTTGTTCGGAAAGTTTTAAGGCAAGGATGATTTGATAGAAGTGTGCATCTTCTCGTTACCTTTTCTATGGATATAAAGAACGTCAAAATTGGATTTTAAACGAAGAAGTTATGCTTGTTTGAAGTTTGGTTAGTTTTTGGTTATGCTAAGTACACTGGGCGTACAGAAGGGCATATGTTGGGCATATTGAAGCATCCTGAGTATGTTGGGTGTACCAAAAGTACGTGGGCATATGCAATCAATTCCCAAATCCTATTTTTGTGGTTTGATCCCTATTTAAGCTCCTTAACTCCCCCAAACACACTCTATTCTCAGCCTCCACCCCTTTAACACCCTTTCCATGAAACCCTAACCCTATTTGGTCCTTGTATGCTAAAAGAAGGTGTTTCTGAGTGCTTTAGAGTGTGCATGGTGCATCTTGTAGAAGAATGAACATCTTGGTGAAGTGTTGGTTACATTGGAGCTTGTAGATCTAGACTTTATTCACCTTGATCTATCTTCTAGAGGTATAAAGTTTGAATCTTGATGATGTATTTGTTAGATCTAACTAGTTTTGGATGTTATGAGTTTTTGGTAATTTTATTGCATAAAGTTTAGATCTTCAAAGTTTATGACCTTGTTATGGATAAAGTTGGAAACTTTATCCATCTAAACATCATTTAGATTTAGATCTGAAAATTAGAGACTCGTACTTAATGGATTAAGTTGAAAAAGATGAACTTTTGGGTCCCTTTGAGACATAAAGACTAGATCTTGTTTGTTGGGACCATTTTAATGGATAAAGTTGGAAACTTTATCCATTATAAAGCTATTATGAACTATAAGAATGTGATCTTGGCCATTATATCCTTTTCATGCAAGAGTTGTGATTTCTTCTTGGGTTAAGAACTTAGGGTTTTAGACATTTAACACTTTATAACCATGCAAAGTCATAAAGCTGGAAACTTTATGACATAGGACCTCATTTTGGACTTCGATCTTAGTTTTGTATGTAAGAACTTAAATGAATAAGCTGTTAATGGAGTTTTGGGAGTAGGTTGCGTAGGTTGTGCATACCTAGTGGTATGTTGCACGCAAGCGATCAGCGCCATGCTTTTAGTCAACATCAGAGTACGATGGGCGTACACTCTTGGTATGCAGGGCGTACTCTGCTGGAAAGAGATATTTACTTTTGGACCTTGACCAATTGACTTTGACTTTGACCAAGTTGTACCTTTAGGGTATTTTGGGGAGTTTGATTGTGTTTGGTCTTTTGGTTGGAGTAGGTGTTGGTTTGAGAGATGGTATTCGGAGTTCGGACCTCATTAGCTTTTGTTCGGTTTGCAAGGTGAGTTTTCCTCACTGTACTTTTGGGTTGAACGCATTAAGGCTGACCCATTGGATTGTTATCACGGTTTATCACATGTTGGTATGCTGTAGCGATCTGTTAGATCTGTATCATGGTATGTAATATGGTGATATCCTATAGTGATCTGTTAGATATGTATCCCGGTATATACGACAATGTTATGCTTAGTGATCTGTTAGATCTGCCTGTTACTGTTCTGGATATATGTTTACCGGTTGCATAAGTTGTCGTAGTGTGGTTGGGTTGAGACTACACTTCTTTGTGCTGCTAGTCAACAAACCTGGTAATGTTTATATCAATATGTTATATATATGCTTATCTGTTATGTATACATCGACATGGTTTATGTGTGGTTGGGTTAAGGTGGACCAGTGTAGACTGAAGGCCAAGAGAACCAGGTCGTCCTGGATAAACTGCAGGCCTAAGGGGTGTATCAGTCAGGCCAAAGGCCCGGAGAATGTTTCAGATAGGCTGAAGACCCGTTGAGGCATACCTGTCATGCTGAAGGTTCTGTGAGCGTACCAGATAGATTGTAGGCCGGTGGGGGATTCTAGTCAGGTTGAAGGCTCTGTATGCATGTTGTTGTTTGCTAGGTTATATATTTGTGTGGTAGTATTTTAGGCGAACTAACTAAGCTTCGTGCTTACAACTTGGTTTATGGTTTAAGGTACCTCAGTGAACATTGGCAAGGCGAAGGCGTGACTGTACACATCCTTGGTTTTACAACTGATTGGATATTAGGAGACTTTGATTTTAAATAATGTTTTGGAAATAATAGTTTGTAAATAATTTTATTAATAAATTGGTCGCTTTTGAAAGGTTTAAATTTGTTGAAATTTTTGGGCTGTTACACCCTTAGTATAGGAATTGTTTGAAAATGGTCTTCAGTAGCTTTTTTGTAATTTTAGGGATTGCGTTAGTACACTGGGTGTACATGCTCGTATATTGGGTGTACACAGGTTTTATTGAGTGCGCTGGGAATAAATATGGTATGCTGGGCATACATGGCCAGGGTGCAAACCCTAATTTTTAGGGTTTGGACCCTATTTCAACATCCTTAACCCCCAAGACTTCTTTCTTTCATCAGCCTCTAGCCCCATTTCGACCCCTTTGCAAACCCTAATCCATTTGAGACCATTTTGAGCCATTAGTGTGTGTTTTGGTGATTTTGGAGGAGGGAGAAAGAAGAAAAGATCGTCTTAGTAGAGTGAAGCACTTTAGATCCCAAATCACATCAACATTTCACACCATTTAGAGGTAAAAAACTATGACCTTGAAGAAGTTTTTCATAGATCTTGTTTAGCTATGGTTTTGTGTTCATTTTCGTCCCATAAGCTTGGTATTATGAATATAGATTACTCTAATTCATATAAGTTGTCCTTTCAGACATTTTGGTGTGTTTAGAAGCATAAAAATGTGATATTAGTCATTAGTTTCCTTCCATGCATGATCTTGGATGTGCTAATAAGTTAAGAAGCTAGGGTTTTTGGTATTGGACGATTAATATACATGCAAGACCATAAAGTTGGAAACTTTATGGTTAAGGACAACATTTGAGGAATAGATCTTGAATTTGGACAAAAGAGCTTAAGGATTATGCTTTTAATAGAAGGAAAATGTGACAAGTGTATGCATTGGGTGTACACAATGGTATGATGGGCTTACCAAGTCAACAACTCACTTTTCTGGTCAGGATGCTAGTACGCCATGTGTACCAGCTGAGTACGTTGGGCATACTTAGTCGAGTTGACTCAGTGGACTTTTTGACCTTTTAACTTTGACGTGTTTTTGACCAAGTTTGACCACGAGGTATTTTGGGTATTTTGATTATAAGTTGAGTTGGTCATGTTCTGATAAATAAGTGATCAATAGAGCTGATATTCGGAGCTATGTCCTGTTCAACAATCTTTTTAGACTGAGAGGTGAGTTTTTCCTCAATGTTCTTGCGGATCGAAGGCACTAATGCTGACCTATTTAATTATGTATCCTAGTAAAGAGGATGTTGTTATGTTGTAGTGATTTGTTAGATCTGTGGCCTAATATATAGGATGTTGCTATGTGGTAGTGATTTGTAGATCTCCATGTTTGTCTGTTAACTAGTTATATTTTATATGTTATGTATATGTCGACATGTTATGGTTTGGGTTGAGGCTTTACTACTATGTGTATGAGCCAATAGGCTAGGGTTAATCTAGCACGATAGTTGTGAACCCGAGGGTATTCTAGTCCAATGACTAAGTGGACCTATTCTATATTGGCATTCTAGTTTGATGACTGATTAGGTTGTGGGTAATCCAACCCGATGGTTGTGTACCCGAGGGTATTCCAGTTTGACGATTGATTAGACCCAACATCCAATGTTTGTATATGTTATGTTGGTGGTACTTTGGGGGAACTCACAAAGCTTTGCTTATAGTTTCAGTTTATTGTTTTAGGTATTATAGATGACAGTGGCAAGGCGAAGGCGTAATCATGCACATCCTTCATATTTTATGTTATTTGGATTTTGGGATACTCTATTTATTGATTATCACTTTTGAAACAATGGTTTTGTAAATAATTATTGTCTTGGGTTGTTTTAGAAAAGTGAAAATTTTATTCTGATTTTTGAGATGTTACAAATTGGTATTAGAGCCTTGGTTTGAGAAAATTGGATGAACATTCATATGAATCTCGACTCAAACTAAGGAACGGCAAAAGGTTTTTGAAAAATTGTTTTCAAAAGTAATCAAGGAAGGATGTGATATGTACGATCAGTCGAAGCAAGAAAGTACACCCTAAATTACCATACTGTTATTTGTTACGATATGATAGCACTACATGCTAGTGATAGACTAGGGATCTTCAGGATTTGCATGATAGATTTCCTGATGTATGATGCTTAATAGCCTAGGTGGACTTGTATGAAATTGACATCATTACTGTAGTTTCTTAGTGGATGCATCATAGTTGTACATAACTAAGATTTTATAACCTGAGAAAGTTTGGTTTGGCCTTATTTCATTTTCCTTGTTTGGTTGTGGGCTTAGGGTAGAATCAAGTATTCGATTGTCTATAGGTTCTAGTGTTATGTATGATTAGCATGCATAAGTGGTTAAAGGGTTGGTGGAAGTTTCATGGATGAGAATATATGTGAGCAGCCAGCCATACGATGAATGTTTAGCGACTGTCGATAGAGTGAGTATAGGATGTAAGTGTATCCTTGTTGTTATATTTGTTTTAGGTGTTGTGATGATCCTTGAGACAAATACAGGTAGGTGTGGAAGGCAGTATGGGTTCATACTAATGAAAGCACAAATCATGTACGCATAGCAAGGAATTCACAAACCCCAAGGGTTTAGTCTCGTCATGTGATTGTAGAAATGTGTATTATGGCCTTTTTGATATGTCTTGGTTTATTTTCAGAATGGTAGAGATGAGAGGATCAGGATCTAGAACAGGTGACCAGGGTGGGCCAGGATGACTAATGATCAGATTCGGGAGATCATCGCCACTAAGGTGGCTGCTGCTGTCTGGAGGTCTATGTCGTAGATGTTTGGGTCTATCAATATCGTTATAATTGAGGTCTTTGATATATGCTGCTATTTCTGATGTTGATGTTGCTACTGCTACAGTAACTATTTCTACTACAGGGTTTTTAGGGCAGAGATCCTTCTAGTACGATCACTTTGACAATACAAAGCTGAGTTTGATGGGGGCAGGGACCTGATTATGGTGATGACGTGATTTTCTGATGTGGATGGTTGTTTCTTCACTCGTTCTTTCCCTACTGACCAGAAGGTCAAGTGCGCCCTGAACCTTCTATGGTTGGGGTGATGGATTGGTGGAGACTGGTGACTGGTGCTTACACTCCTGAGCAGAGAAATGTTGTTACTTGGGAGCGGTTCTCAGAGATGTTATGTGTGAGATATGTTCCCTTGATGGAGAGGGAGAGGTTAGCTTAGGAGTAATTTGATATGAGACAAACGACTGAGACAGTGATGGAGAACAACAAGATGTTCACTGAGAGGATTCTTTTTGTCCTAAGTTTGCTGCTTCAAAGCAGGCTCAGATGACTCGATACTTGAGCATGCTTAAGACGGATATTTGACATTTTGTGTCCTAAGTTTTCATTTTGTCCTAACTCACAGCCTGCAGTGAAGCATTTCAAGCCCGCTGATTCGAGATCTCGGGGACAGAGGAGCCATACTTGTGGCATGTATGGCAAGGTTCATGAGGGTGCTTGTTGATCTTCATCTGGATGCCACAAATGTGGCAAGGAGGGTCACATTGCTAGGGATTGTCGTTAGCAGGCCCCACCGTCGAGTACCAAGATTTGTTACCACTATGAGCAGGTTAGCTATATGAAGGCTAACTATATCTTGCATGTTGTGAGACCGGTGCAGAATCCAGCATTGGTTACTTTGAGGATCACGAACAGATGCCAGGGTAGGGCAAAGCCCCCAAGGGCTCTAGGTCGTTCTTTCCAGCTTACTATAAAGGAGTTTAGGGCAGCACCGGACGTCGTTACTAGTATGTTTTTCATTTATTATTCTATCAGTTATTTTATGGTATGCTTATGTTTATAATTCTGCTAGGTACCTTCTTAGTAAATTCCATGCCTGCTCTTGTGCTTTTAGACTTGGATGCGAGTCATTACTTTGTATCTCAGTCTTTTAGTAGGGGTTTTGATATGACTATTGGAGAGTTGGAGTCTCCGTTTTGGGTTTCTATCGCCAACGAACATGGGGTTTTTGCATCGAGTGTTTAGCAAGGTTGTGTCTTAGACATTTTTAGGTTACCTTATTCGATTGATTTGATTCCTATCCTCGTTGGGGGGGTGTGATAGCAGAGATGGATTGGTTGAGCGGGTTTTGGGCTATGATTGAATATGAGTGTCAGCAGGTGGTAGTTCGAACCCCAAGTGGCGGAGAATTGGTTATTTATGGAGAGGGTACTACGATTAGTTCAGCCTTTTGTTCTGCTGCTAGGGCTCAGCAGTATATTCCGCATGGTTGTATGGGTTATCTAGCGTATGTGGTTGATACTCGAGCAGGGAGCAGGTTTCAATTTTAAATGTGCCTGTTGTTAGAGAGTTTGAAGATGTGTTCCTGGAGGAGTTACCCGTTGTGCCTCCGGAGAGGCAGGTTGAGTTCAAGATTGATTTGGTTCCATGTGCAGCTCTAATTGCCAAGGCGTCGTACCGATTGGCACCACCTGGGATTCATGAGTTGTCCTCTCAGCTTCAGAAGCTGTTAGGCAAGCAGTTCTTCGTGGGGAGCAACAATCTTGTTTTTCAAGAAGAAGGATGTTTCACACCGGATGTGAATTGATTACCGGGAGTTGAACAAGTTGTCGATTAAGAATCATGACCCACTTTCATGGATTGATGACATCTTTAAGCAGTTATAGGGTGCGTCTTGGTTCTCCAATATCGATTTGGGGTCAGGGTATCATCAGATGAGGGTTAGAGAGGACGACATTGAGAAGACCATATTTCGGACTCGTTATGGTCATTACGAGTTCGTGGTGATGCCATTTGGGCTCACCAACGCACCTGCGGCATTTATGGATTTGATGAATCGGGTATATACACTGATGCTCGATTGGTCAATCATTATTTTCATTGATTATATCTTGGTTTATTCCAAGACTAGGGATATAAGTAGCACTGCGACAGCTTTTGGGAGTTTTGAGGCGAGAACAATTGTATGCTAAGTTATCAAATTGTGAATTTTGGTTACAAGAGGTCCAGTTCTTTGGGAACCTCGTTAACCAGAATGGGAACTTGATTGATCAGGAGTTTCTTTGGATTAGCAGGGTTTTATCGGAGATTTATTCAGAAATTCTCCAAGATTTTTGTACCCCTCACTCGTCTGACGAGGAAGGATGTACATTTCCATTAGGCATTAAGCAGCAGGCTGCATTCGAGAATTTGAGGCGAAATTTATGTAAGACCCCAATGTTAACCCTCCTTGAGGGTGTTGAGGATTTTGTGGTATTTTGTGATGCATCCATCACCATCCTGGGGGGAATTCTTATGCAATGAGGGAGGGTTATCGATTATGCTTCTCGGTAGCTGAAGTCGCATGAGGTTCGTTATCCGACTCATGATTTGGAGTTGGGAGCAGTGGTGCTTGCTCTCAAGATTTGGAGAAATTATTTGTATGGGGTCTAGTGTACTATCTACATGGATCAAAAGAGTTTGAAATATCTCACGGACAAGCTGGATCTAAATATGAGACATCGTAGGTAGCTTAACG
This sequence comes from Lactuca saligna, assembly GCF_052625555.1. NCBI lineage: Eukaryota > Viridiplantae > Streptophyta > Magnoliopsida > Asterales > Asteraceae > Lactuca > Lactuca saligna. The sequence goes on from NC_136423.1 coordinate 40,242,399, forward strand.
TGCTCAAGGATTATGACTGCGAGATTTTGTATCTCCCAGGGAAAGCGAATGTGGTCGCTGATGCTTTGAGCCACAAAACGGGTAGTTCTGCTATTGAGAGCATACGTAGGAGGTTTCGATTGATTCACCATTGTTGGATTTGATTAGGGAGGCTCAGGATGAGGGAGTTAAGAAGGAGTATTGGAATTAGGAGAGACACAGCGGTGAGATTTACAGGTTTGCTACTGACAGTCGAGGATTATTAACCAAGTATGGACGAGTTTGGGTGTCAGACTTTAGTAGGATTAGGCCGACTGTGCTGGAGGAGGCACACAAGACCAAATTTTCGATACACCCTGGAGCGACCACAATGTATCAAGACTTGATACTTAGTTACTGTGGCCATACATGAAGAGAGACATAGCCTGATATATTGAGAGGTACTTGACCTGTCGGATGGTCAATGTCGAGCACCAGAGGCTGAATGGCAAGTTGCAGCCATTGAAGGTTCCCATGTGGAAATGGGAACATATTACTATAGATTTCATCACCAAGTTACCTCAGACAGCTAAGGGATTCACCACGATATGGTTTATAGTGGACCGTCTGACCAAGAGCACCCACTTTCTAGCCATTCAAGAGAGTTCTCCGGCCAAGAAATACGCTAATTTATATGTGCTTGAGATTGTTGCTCGACATGGTTATCCAGTCTCCATTGTATGTGATCAAGATGTTCGGTTCAAATCTTGTTTTTGGCAGAAGTTCCACGAGGAACTAGGTACAAGGTTGCACCTTAGCACTGCTTATCATTCGCATAGTAATGGTCAGAGTGAGTAGAACACTCAGACACTTGAGGACATGTTGAGAGCTTGTTTCATAGATTTTGGTGGGAGTTGGGACTCCCACCTTCCTTTAGTTGAGTTTTCCTACAACAATAACTATCACTCTAGTATCGGTGCACCGCCATTCGAGCTCCTCTATGGTAGGAAGTGTTGTACCCCAGTTTGTCGGGGGAGAGATTGGTCATAGAGTCATGGGAAGGACTGAAGTAGTCCTTCAAACGATGGAGTTTATTTAGCATATTAGGTAGATATTGCAAACAGCTCAGTGTCAGCATAAGAGTTATGCCAACAAGCGTTGATCTAAGTTAGAGTTCTAGGTTGGCGACATGGTTGTGTTGAAGGTATCACCCTAGAAGGGTGTAATATGCTTCGGGAAGAGGGCAAAGTTGGAGCCCCAGTATATTAGGCCATTTCTAGTTATTGCCAGGGTTGTCAAGGTAGCTTACAAGATGGATTTGCCTGAGGAGGTCAGTCAGATTCACAACATCTTTCGTGTTTCTCAGCTTCATAAATGTGTGGTTGATGATTCAACAGTTGTTCCTTTGGAGGATATTCTGGTTTATGATCATCAAAATTATGTGGAGAGACCAGTAGTGATTTTGGATAGGAAGAAGAAGGCTTTGTGTAACAAGGTGGTGTCCTTTTATAAAATCCAGTGACAGCATCAGAAGGGTTCCAAATGGACTTGGGAGCCCAAGGCAGAGATGCAGGATCATTATCCTAAGTTGTTCACAACAACAAAATTCGAGGACGGAGTCTGATTCAAGCAGGGGATAATTATAACATCTCGATTTCCAGGTATTTACCTTTGAACCCCTTAGTATGAGAATTGTTTGCAAATTGGTCTTCAGTGGCATTTTTGTAATTTTCGGGACCGCGTGAGTACGCTGGGCATACATGGATTTTACTGAGCATGTTGGGCGTACATGGCCAGGGTGCAAAACCTAATTTTTAGTGTTTAGACCCTATTTAAACATCCTTAACCCCCAAGACTTCTTTCTTTCACTAGTCTCCAACCCATTTCAACCCCTTTGCAAACCCTAATCCATATGTGAGAATTTTGAGCCACTAGTGTGTGTTTTGGTCATCTTGAAGGAGGAAGAAAGAATAAAAGATCATCATAGAAGCTTGGAGCACTTTGGATCCAGACTCACTTCATCATTTGACACCATTTGGAGGTAAAAAGCCCTGATCTTGATGAAGTTCTTCTTAGATCTTGTTTAGTTATGGTTTTTTGTTCATTTTTATCCCATAAGCTTGGTATTATGAGTATAGATTACTTTAATTCAAACAAGATGTCCTTTCAGAATTTTTGGAGTGTTTAGAAGCATAAAAATGTGATCTTGGTCATTAGTTTCTTTCAATGCAAAAGGTTAGATGTCTTAATGAGTTAAGAAGCTATGGTTTTGGTATTGGGCACTTAATAGCCATGCAAGACCATAAAGTTGTAAACTTTATGGTTAAGGACAAAATTTGAGGAGTAGATCTAGAATTTGGACAAAAGAGATTAGGGATTAAGCTTTTAATATAAGGAAAATGTGACAAGTGCGTACACTGGGTTGCACAATGGTATATTTGGTGTACCAGGTCAAAAACCCACTTTTCTAGTCAATATCCTAGTATGCCATGCGTACCAGTTAAGCACATTGGGCGTATTCAGCTAAGTTGACTCGGGGGACTTCTTGACTTTTATACTTTGACCTGTTTTGACCAAGTTTGACCTAGGGGTATTTTGGGTATATTGATTATAAGTTAAGTTGGTCATGTTCCAATAAATATATGACTTGTAGAGCTGATATTCGGAGTTATGTCTTTTTTAACAATCTTTTCGAATTGAGTGGTGAGTTTTCCTCATTGTTCTTGTCGGTCGAAGGCACCAATACCGGCCTATTTGATTATGTATCCTCGTATAAAGGATATTACTATGCTATAGTGATTTTTTTAGATCTGTATCCTGGTATATAGGATGTTGCTATGCAGTAGTGATTTGTATATCTACATGTTTGTCTGTTAATTCATTATATGTTATCTGTTATGTATAGGTAGACATGTTATGGTTTGGGTTGAGGCTTTACTGATATGTGTGTGAGCTAACATACCAGGGGTAATCCAACCCAATGGCTATGGACCCAAGGGTATTCCAGTCTAATGATTGAGTGGACTCGTTGCATATTGGTATTCCAGTTCGATGACTGATTAGGCCAAAGGTAATCCAACCTGATGGCTGTGGACCCGAGGGTATTCCGGTTTGTTGACTGATTGGACCCATCATTCAATGTTTGTATATGTTATGTTGGGTGGTGGTACTTTAGGGGAATTCACTAAGCTTTGACTTACATTTTCGGTTTATTGTTTCAGGTACTTCAGATGACCACGTGATCATGCACATCCTTTATATTTTGTGCAATTTAGATTTTTGGGATACTCTAATTAATGATTATCACTTTTGAAACAATGGTTTTATATACAATTATTGTCTTGGGGTTGTTTTGGAAAAATTAAAATTTTACTCTAATATTCCAAATCAAATCTTGATGCTTCTATTCTTTTCCTATGATATTATCCATGGATAAACAACTATTAAGATATACACTTGACAAACGACAATGATAATAGAATGTAATAAACAAATTAACATTCAATGATTTATGTGGTTTACTTGATGTTCTATCAAGCTACTTCCACAAAAAAAACTAGCGAGATTCTTTATTGATTTGTTGGTATTATTTATAATGATGGCGAATTACTATCTCTCAAAATCTCATACAATATCTACTCATTCACATAAACATATTAGGGTTATATTAATGAGATCTATTTATAGATGAGTTGATCTTGGATTCAACACTTGGCCCATGAGCCCTTTTACAAAAGGACAACCACAATTTCTACTTGTTCCTAAGATAGAAATAAGTATTTTTGAAGTTTATCGAAGCTTCGATACGTTATAGTAAATCTAAAACAATAAGAAATCTAAACCATATATTGATTGTCATGAAATAATGTTGATTACACAAAAAAGGTATTAGTTAGGGATAAAATAATGTTGGGTTCTTCATATATACACCTCTTTTTAAAAATATAATGAGAGGTACTTCTTTCGACAAGCATAATGCAAGTGTGTTTGTATGTGTGTGTTTAGTTACGGGCTCTTAAAGGGATGTGATAGAAAGGAAGATGAAGATGCTTGGAGACGTGATGACTTTCAAAATGCAACATGGATTATGCTTTGGATACTTTAAATAAAAAAACATAGACCTAGTTAACTAGCAGAGACCGTAAATACGCTAGAGGATGAAGATCACATGGTATGGAGTTTAATGGACAAGGTCAATAACGTGAGATTGGAGGGTTGTCATTTGGTTTTACCGAAGAGGGAGGGATCAAAAGACAGTGGTGATGATTTTTACTATAGTTAGGAGCCATATAAATAGGATGAGTTTTAGGGGTGATCTTGGTGTGGTTTGGTGCAAATTTACGCTCAAACCAAACCGCAAACCACATGCATTTGTTTTTGTAATCTTAAACCATTATATATTGTTTTTCAAGTGATGTAGTTTTGTGGTTTTTTCTAGCAATGCAGTTTCAAGTGGTGTCGTCTTAGTTTTAAACTGCACAATTAAATTGAAAGGTTTTCCATTGTGGTGTGCTTTTGAAACGAAAAAAAATCATCCGAAGTTTTTGCAAGACCAAATACTAGAGACATTATCAATTTTAACGACAAAAACTTAATAAACATGACTTTGATTATAAAATTGGAAACTAACGAATCCGAGAAGGAGATAGTCAAATACAAATGGAAAATAGTGACCAACTAAGGAGAGGAAAATAGTGATCAACTGAGGGATGTGTGGTCATGTCTTGCCTGTGAAACTTCAATGGATTAAATAGAGAATAAGGCATGTATGGGCATGTATGGTATTTTCTCGTTGTCACAGAAGTTGAATCGCCGATATGATGGTATTTTTTGTAAAAGTTGAATCGCCGATATGATAGTATTTTTTGTAAAATCAGTATTGGAGGTTTGGAGATGGTGGCCTGGTAGGAGTCGCAACAACTCAGTAAGTGTCAAGATTATGTTTCCATCTTCAAATTGAATGATCATGCTTCAGTTTAGTCAAAGTCAAATGCATATTAATAAACTAATAATAGTATAAATGATATATTATATAATATAATTATTTAGCATTTTAATACATATTTATTATAGTGATAAAACCACACCGAACCGACTTTAAAGGTTTCAATAAATCAAAAACTGAACCATCGGTTTTTGTATTAGTTTTGGGTTTTTGTTTTTTTGGATACGTTCAGTTTTTGCTCGATCTTAGCGGGTTTTATATGAGAGAGATGGTCATTTTGTTTTTAGTTTTTCTTTTTCTAAAATAATAAATTATTTAAAGAAACAATAAAAATAAGAAAGACTGCATAATGATACTTTCACATGGGAATGAACAAATGGAGAAAGACCAAGGGCGTGTTCGGTACGGAGTATTTGGGAATGTTTGAGAGCTTCTAGCATCTAGCGTTTGACAAAACGCTTCGTTTTGAACAGAAAGCTCCGTTCGGCACTACAAGCTTCTAGCGTTTAGTTTAAACAAAACACTCCAAATAAAAATGTTTCTTCATGTAGCGTTTAACAAAACGCTATAAGCTATAAGCTACCCGCTACCTGCTACAAACCACCAGCTAGCAGCTAATTTTGCCGAACACGCCCCAAACCGAAAGTTGAAGGTACAACCTAAAGTGAATAACCAAACTGAACCAAATGATATTTGGTTTTGATTATTCGGTTTTCGGTTACTATGGTTTGGCTAACTGAATAATGATATCTTATTAAGTTACGTTTTGGTTAAATTTTTATTATTTTGATTCATCCAAACATTTTATATTAAATTGATAGACGAGTTACTAAAAAAGATATTCATAACTCATTGTTTAATTATTAACCATTATAAATATATAATTATTTTTACTTTCTATTAAAAAAACAACAAACAATTTGCCAAATGTAAATTAACCTCCTTTCTTTCTTTCCTCTTCATATACAACTAAAGATATATTGAAAAACTTCTATAATTTTGTCATTTTTTCCCCTTAATATATGATTAAAGATATATTAACAAACTTTTATAATTTGTGTGGAAGTATCGAGGCTTTAAGACAACTAATCGTGAAAGATTAAATAAATGTAATGTATTAGTGTAATTTTTTTTCATTTGGTAAAACTTTAATAAGTTCTATTTTAATTTAATATTTAACTTTACATACGAAGTTTTATTCGATTTAACCAACAAACCAAAATGTATAAACCGTAACCTACTATACCGAAATCGATTAAAATTAATCTTATTTGGTTTGGTTATGGTTATTTTAAAGATATATAAAAAAAAAATAAAAAAAAACAAAAAAACAGAACCAATTAAACTGAAAAAACCGACTGAATAGCACCCCTACGTACCAATATCAAACTAGAACCGAGTAAACAAATGGTTTGGTCTTCGGTTTTCTATTTCGTAAGATTTCAATTTCGGTCCAATCAGGATTCAGTCCATATGGTTTCGGATTTTCACCAAACCAGACCGCATATTGTAAGATCCCCAATTTATCGATTTATTACAATCATCCCACAACCTGATTACTATTGATGCAAAAGAAAATCGACCCTTCACCCTTAGTTTTCTCAACAATCGACAACAACAATCATCAAAACAACCCAAAAATCTATTTATTTCATTATCATACAACAAGATACCATCAAACAATCAAGTTTCTATGCCTATCTTGAAGATTAACAAGAAAATTGTAACACTTTAAAACTGTTGATACTGCATATTATATTGTCAAAACTGTATATTATATTGTCGCTGTTGTTTAAGATTTTAATTTCTAGCTTTGATATTTGCAACTATTCTGAAAATGTTGTCAAAGCCTATAAAATCTTTGTTAATTTTATAAAAATGTTAAGTGTGTTCTTACTCTTGGATTTGACAGTGGTACCATGCAAAATCAGTCCTAATTCAGTATTCAAACTGAAATCCTGAACCGGTAATCCGGTATGTATTCTCTGTATAGTACTTAGTTTCCACATTATCCCATTTTTAGTTTTGGTTCATTTCGATTTTGGGACAAGCGCTCACCCCTAGGCATATACTTAACCCCTATTTCTAAACGATGTTAGCCATTAGCCATATAGATCACCCTCACAATAAAATCAAAAGTCTAAGGATTATCCATGTCACAAAATTTTCATAAGGACTTTTGGTGGTATTTTTTTTGCCAACCACAATGACTATTTATGTAATTTTGTATATAAATATGTAATAAATCTTTCATATGGTATAATAAAAATGTAAAATGTGGTTACATAAATAGATTGTTAACCCACGTCATTACTAGGATCAAGCACTTTTTAGTATATTGGCTAAATTTTATACTTGAACAAATATAATACAAAAGTTTATAACAAAACATGGTACACAATATCTATAAAGCCTAAATCAAAAGCCATGAAGAACTCTGAAGTCAAATTTTGGTCGGATATATATATATATATATATATATATATATATATATATATATATATATATATATATATATATATATATATATATATATATATATATATATATATATATATATATATATATATATATATATCAACATCAACCTATCTGTAACATATCTTCTCCCCCAGCCACTAACCACCGTTGGTTACCACAGCTTCCGACGATATCACCTTAATGTTTCTGGAGATTTTCAAGGCAATCTCCTGTGACCCCTCGTATCCAATTATCAAACGTTTTAATCTGTTTGTCCTCACCAATCATCTCCTTGAAGCAATCATTACACGTGTCAACGTCTGTGGAGATAGCGCTAACGTCAACATTAGCCTTCGGAAGGTCTTGCTTGTTGATGCTTTCAATACTCATCTTGACAGAATCAATGGCATCCTCAAAGTTATCCTCGCATTGTGCTAGGCACTGTTGTGTCTTCCCGGATGTTTTTGGGTCTGCCAGTCGTTTCGTCAGGATTGCTTTGAACTCATCGATTCTTTGTTCGATTGCTTGTAATTGTTTCCTTGCCAGTTTCGACCCTTCTATCTGAGATGCCTTCAATGCCTTGTTTTGTATACCAATATCACTCAATCCAAGTTTCAGAGAGGTTGAGCCTTCGGGTGAGGGCCCAGGTGAAGGGGGTTCGGAAATGGATGAGGATGGGGTAGGGGTAGGGGAGGGGGTGGAGCTGGGGGTGGGGGTGGGGGTAGGGGTGGGGCTGGGTGTTGGTGTGGGTGTGGGGGCAAGGTCTAAAGCTGAAGCTGCCTCAACACAAGATATGAAGAAGAAGAAAAATGGGGCAAAAATGAAAATGAGAATCAATGTCTGCCTGATAAGAACCATTGCCTCTAATCGTTGTTTAGTTTATTATGATAGTTTCTAATAGAGACAATGAGGATGAACGTGGGTTATTTAGAGGGGTGGGGGTGGATGGGGGTTCTATTATACTCTTTAAGGATTGGCACTTCTTAATTATAGATCAACTTTCTAAAAATGGAAATCGCATGGTTAAGGATACGAGGTTGAGGATCTCTATAGTCATACCACAAAAATAAAGAATATTAGATTTTAAATCAAATGTATTCAGTTTACCTGAATTTTGTGGTCGGCATTAACTAAAACGTCGATCCAAACCACCATCGTTTTTTTATGGTACCACTAATTATCATTAAGATGTGTATGTTAATGTATGTGTTTAGTGGGGGTATTCAAAACGAGATATTCAAAATTTTGGATATTTGAAAATTTCTTATAGTGAAATTTGATAATGAAAATTTTGAATATCCGAAACTTGTTTATCTATTATTTCATGTATATTTTTGATAATTTCAGTTTGAATTATCGGATTCGGATATTTTTGTGTGTTTATGTGATATGATATAAGTGTTTAATTATGTGATATAATATATTGTTTATAGCAATGTCTCAAAAATAAGGTTTTGAAATTAAACATTCCTCGGCACCCCCCTGACATCAGACCATAGTCCGGAAACATACAAATAAAAACACATGCAAGAATCAAAATGACATCAAGCATACAAACATTCATCGGGTACCGCCCTGACATCAGGTCGAAACTCGTAAATCATATAAACCTATATCTGGCCCCGCCCAGCATCAGACCTTAGTCCAAAACATACTAACATATATACACTGGTCGGCACTGGTGCCTTCGACCTGTTCCTACTGGAGGAAAACTCACTTCGAATGTCGGGTGAAATAGTTGAATGTCTCTGCACCACTTAGATATCTTTCTATACACAAGACCCCTTCATGGGTCAACCTTGGTCAAAGTCAACATCTAGTCAAAGTCAACATCCTAAGTTGACTCAACTCATCGAGTCATCCCTCTGACTCGCGGAGTTTCCATGCTTAGCAGAATCGTGATAAAACGAGTCAACTCTTTGAGTCCCTCCTAGACTCGTCGAGTTTGGCCCTTTACAAAGTCGGGACAAATCGTTCTAACTCGTCGAGTCCATCCTGTACTCTTTGAGTTTTTCCTTATACGGGGTCAGGGCATTTCAAAACAACTCTTCGAGTTCCTCTATGGAGTCGACGAGTTCTTTAGTCTGTTAAGCCATCTCAATGGGTTAAACCCATATTCTTCATATCTAAGCTTCATACTTCACATATACTCTGGAAATGTCCTTTTAAGGGTAAAGTTTCCAACTTTACCCATTATTAGCCTTGCATAATTGGTTTAGTTCAAACTATAATCCTTTAAGACCTAGATCTTGGTTATCAAGCCATCAATACCCCAAGCTAAAGCACACATACTGAGATTTGGACCCTAGACACTATATAAACACATAAAGCTTCCACCTTTTTCTCCATGAATGGCCTTTTGGAGCTTAAAAGGCCAAAATAACATCCTAAAGCTTGCATGGGGCTTTGATGCCCATAAAGTTTGCACCTTTATGCCATGAGAGCCCTTCTAGGTTCTAGATCTGAAGGTATACTCTCTTGGGATGTCCATTTCCCAAAGAATAAGCTTCTTGGACCAAAACCCAATAAAATAACAAAAAGCAGATCTAAGAAGTTACTAATCAAATTTGAGACTTGCTTACCAGAAAATGATGAGAATGAAATGGTATCTTTGGATCTACTAGCTTCTTCTTGAATCCCCAAGCTTCTCCTTCCTTCACAAGCTTCAAACACATACGATTCACTCAAAAATATCTCACAAGCTCACACAAAGCATTAGGGTTTAGTGATTTAGGGTTTAGGACTTGGAGGCTGGAAATGAGGCCAGCATGTGGGGATTAGGATGTTTAAATAGGGTGCAAAACCCCAAATTTAGGGTTTCACCCCTGCCAGCATACTCATCAAGTTGGGGCTCTCAACTCGTCGAGTAGACTTTACAACCCGTGTGTAATTTCCATTCCTACTCGACGAGTTTGGGGCTTCCAACTCATCGAGTTTTTATGATTAAATATTTAATTAAATACATACCAGGAACTGGGTGTTACCGGTTTAGTGTTATGTATGTACATGTCTCATAACCTGATACAACATCAACATACCAAACATATCAATATGGACATGCACTTTGTTTGTGACCGGGTTTTCTTGTGTTGAATAGAAGTTTTTCATGTATCATTGGCATACTAGTATGCAACCACTTTTACTAAAGGACTTCCAAAGTCGCTCTTTTATGATTTTTGAACCAGTTTGAACATCCAACCAAAACCTCTTAATTACATTGTACGAGATGTTAATGTATGTGTTTCATGTGATATGTTGTTTTAATCATCCAAGCCGCTTTGGGATAGATTCGGTTAATGTCCTTTTGAGGCCATTTTATTTGTAATTAATGCAATTGGGTATTTAAAGGAGAATACAATACGTTATTATAGGTTAATGTCCTATCGGACCTCGTAACACTCATGAGGCATGATTAAATATAAACGGAATGAATGTGGTTGTAGCCAAGTCTATAGATAAAAATTTTATGTATATATGTAAGAGAGAGAGAGAGAGAGAGAGAGAGAGAGAGCAAGAAATAGAGATTTACAATTCCCATCTCTTGTGGAAGAGAGAGTTGATGGGTATTATGAAAAACATATAATCATATGTGTACATGCAACCTAAAACTTTTGATCTATGTTTTCTATAATTGAACATACAACTTGAACAACAAAATAGAAAAAACCCTAGCATACTAGCATGATTTTCGAAATTCACAATTTGGGTTATAAGAATCATACCTTGATTGTTATATAGCAATAACAATGAAAATCCTTGTGTTAATGAAGCCTTTAGAGAAAGCGTCACAAGTGTCACACTTCTAGTGGTTCACACCCAGCACTAGCAATTGCAAATAATTGAGAAGGAGGAGAAATGCTTTAAATTTTTGTTGGATATTCCAAAGAACAAGTGGCTGAACATTGTAGCGTTTAAGTTATTTATATAGTGCAATCAGGAAACCCTAGATAAACCCTAATCCAAGATAATCTTAAACCGAGTAATTATCCACTTTCCTGTTTATCTACCAAAGACTATTCTAGAACCATTAGGCCATAAGAAAACTGTCCAAGCCTAAGGAGGGTTCTAGATTGCCTCTTTCTCAACTATTGAACAATAGCACTTCAGTCCATACACTTTTAATTAATCCTTTTAATCCCAAAACTAATTCCAATTAATTTCAGATTAAATATTACAATTTCGAAGTAATATATTATTTTCATAATATATTAACAAATCATTTGTTTCAATTTATAAATCAAATAATAATTCAACCACTTTCTCCAAAATCATCGTGTTTAGTTGCTAGTTTTGAGGGCACACCAAAAGGACTATGTTACTATAAGTTTAAGTACATACCAATTATAGTTATAGGCTTAGACACCTAGTCCAACAGTCTCCCACTTGGATAAGTCTAATAACTATAATTACCTGTATATTCTTCAATACTTATTAGCAAATTGTAGCTCTCAAAAGTTGTTGACGAACTCTGACCTAGTCATCAATTTAGTCATGGTCGGGTCTGACACTATAAGTCAACACCAAATCATCGAGGGGCCCAAAGATATTTGTTTTTCCCCTAAGGGTAAAAAAGCAGATAAAATTTGACTAATATGTTTGTGCTATTTACTCATCGGATCACACACAACAATATGTTTTATAACATCAAGTCACTGATGTGTTTACATATTATCAATGCATAATTTATTGGTAAAAAATGACTCATATATCTCTGTTTAAAGATTATAAGATATTTTTGTCTCATAATTACTCGTGATAAACTCCATGAAGTAATTCTCTGAGCGTGGGTTAATCTAATACTTAAAACTGTCTTATCAAACAAAATACTTTCAAATCATTTTATAAACTGACATCAAGTCATCATTTCTTAGTATTAAATCTTTCAAAGGTTTTACAAAACTTCTTTTATACTTATAGATTGTCAAATGCATGCCTATATATGTAGATTTATATAAGTAATGTTTAAAGGTCTCAGGACGGCTAGCTCACTTTATTTCCTTTTCCTCGTTGGGATGTGGCCTTAGAGCACCGGTTATTCGTCCGAATGTCATCTAAATATTAGTTATATATCATGTATACATATATAGACATAAAAGTTCCATCAGTCAGTTAAGTACCTTTGGGTTGCAAAGGCATACTTTCGGTTATACACGTACATTAATAGTAACTATAATAGGTATAGTTAGGAGATACTACTTACAATTCCAAGTACAAGGAATCACACAAGAGTCAGTTTATTCATGATTCTATACTAATACTTTACATACTATATGCATAGATACGTTTACACAGATATGTTTACAGAGATACGCTTACATGAATACGCTTACATGAATACGTTTACATAGATACGCTTATATGAACACGTTTACATTAATATGTTTAATAGATACTATTACATAGAATCGGTTACAAACGTTTCGGGACTTACCATTCCACCCCCAAGGCTGTAAGCTACAGTAGGGAAAATGATCACCGACAGGTGTCTACGGTTGTACTTTTCGGTGAGTTTCCACACCGTGAATATCCTAGTGTAAAAGGATACAATTTTAGTTATTATATTATTTTCCTTCCTTTACTTTGTGACACATTCACATGAACGACGAGGTAGGATATATTTGATATAGATAGACTATTTTCCTTATTACCTTTATATTGTGACACTTACACATAAACGATGAGGTAAACTATAGTTTTATAATAATAGTTAAACAAGTAAAAACCATCACATTTATAGTGATGCTTACTTGCAAAACAGTCGGCTCTTGGTAGAAGACTACTTACAAAACAGTCGGGTCTTGGTAGAAGACTACTTTCAAAACAATCGGGTCTTGGTAGAAGACTACTTACAAATCAGTCGAGTCTTGGTAGAAGACTACTTTCAAAATAGTCGGGTCTTGGTAGAGGACTACTTTTGAAACAGTTGGGTCTTGGTAGAAGACTACTTTTATACTAGTAGGAAATATGGGATTTTCTAGGGTTTTCAAACGTTTATAATTACTTACAAACATTTTCATGCTTATACAAACTTTTCTCCAAACATGTACAAGTCTTCACTTTACAGTTTTACAAATCAAAGACACATTAATACTTATGAATTCAACAGCTTTATTGTTGATACACGCTTTCAAAATAACTTGTATTCTCAGGTTACAAATAGACAGGTACGACGACCAGGTTTTGTGAAGACGGAGCAGTCAAGACTCGTCTTTTATTTTGAACATTTATTATGTTGTTTTATGATATGAAAGAAAACACATGTATTTAAAATTATACTATTAATGCAATGGATGATGTTGTTGCTTGTTTACTACTTTACATTGTTGTGATACATTACATGACGTCCTCCGCCCCATAACGTTTCCGCCATTCTCAGTTTTGGGGTGTGACACGGTGGGTGAGAGTGGTCACCCATTCAATCTCCATTTTATAGGCAATTTCTTTATACGCCCCATATAGATCAGCTTCGTGAATGAGGCGTACTAGCGGTTCGACTGACTTGTCTTGTATATATATATATATATATATATATATATATATATATATATATATATATATATATATATATATATATATATATATATATATATATTAGACTTTTAATGTTACATATAAAATAATGGTGTAGTTTTAAAACTTTTAAAAAATACTAAGTTTATATTTTAAATTTTCAAAATTAATATTCAATTAATTAAATTAAACTAAACCAATAATGAATTCAAGATAAGGATGCCAAATTACTTTAAAAAAAAATATTCAGTTTTATACTATTAAATCATCATTAAAGGTAATTGTCCTAATCAACTCATTAAATATCTTAAAAATCTTTTTTTTTTTTTTGAATCTGACAGCCCACCACGTCGTGGTAAACAATTACGACATCTTGGTAGAGCACAATCGTAAGTCACCACATCATGGTGAAGGTCACCACATCGTGGTGTTGGAACAGAATAACGATTTTGTTTGCTTCTACTCGTTCAAGTTCAACAATTGTATCAATCCAATATAAAACTAAACATACGCTCTGATATCACTGATGGGTATTATGCAAAACATATAATCTTATGTGTATATACAACCCTAAAATTTTTGATCTATGTTTTCTCTAATTGAACATACAACTTGAATGACAAAATATAAAAAAAAAAAACCCTTGTATACTAGCATAATTTTCGAAATTCACAATTAGGGTTATAAGAATCATATATTGATTGTTATATAGCAATAACAATGAAAATCCTTGTTTTGATGAAAGCCTTGAGAGCAAGCGGTACAAGTGTCACGTCTCTAGTGGTTCACACCCAAAACTAGTAATTGAAGACGATTGAGAAGGAGGAGAAAGGCTTCAATTTTTCGACTGGAACTTCCAAAGAACAAGGGGCAGAAAATTATAGCGTTTAGGTTGTTTATATAATGCAGTCAGGAAACCCTAGATAAACCCTAATCCAAGATAATCTTAAACCGGGTAATTATCTACTATCATGTTTATCTACCAGATACTATTCTAGAACCCTTAGGCCATAAGAAAACTATCCAAGCCTAAGGAGGGTTCTAAATTGTCTCTTGCTCAACTATTGAACAATTGCACTTTAGTCCTTGCACTTTTAATTAATCTTTTTAATCCCAAAACTAATTCCAATTAATTTTTAATTAAATATTACTATTTCTAATTAATATATTATTTTTATAATATATTAATTAATCATTTGTTTCAATTCATTATTCAAATAATAAATCAACATCTTTCTTCAAAATCATCATGTTCAGTTGCTAGTCTTGAGGGCACCCCAAAAGGACTATGCTACTATCAATTTAAGTACATATCAATTATAGTTATGAACTTAGACACCTAATCGAACAAGAGTATATATAGGATCGAATGAAAGATACTATAAATAATATAAGTAACTGAATGTAATGCTTGAGACAAAGATGGTACTAGGATATCTTGTCATTTGATAAACACCATTATAATGGAAAATATATCATTAAATCCAACCATCTTCACTCAATACATTAAATTCAACCATTCTTTAGCGAATAAAAAAAGATAACAAACAACATTTGGAATATATATTATCATGGTTACATCTCCATTATAACTCATATATTCTAGAAGACTCGGTAAAATGGACAATGCACAAAAATGAACATCATAATTATGACAATAAAATAATAATAATAATACAAATGTAATTGTAAAAAAACTCCAATAGAAAACTTAAATTTCACAATCTAATTACATTAAGTTAATAACATTAGAATAAAAAATAAAATAAAATTAATATATATTATAAAGTGATATAATTTCATGTATTTATATAATTTTATATAAATAAAAATATATATCTTAATTAATAATTTATTTAAAATAATTGACTAATAATTTTAAGTTTTTTCTATAAAAGTTTAATTAATTTTATAATCGTGGTTCTCATGGGTTATAAACTAGTGATTACTAAGTAAGTAATTCAATGTATATTAAAAAAATCATTGACAGATTTTAAATAATTGTGTTGAATCAAAATTTTCGAAAGATTTCTTTAAATACAACATTAGATGTCATGCTACTAAGTTTATTGTCATTGTCTAAAATTAATATATGTTTTTAATCCATCTCTGCTTTTGGTTTGGACAATACAACATACAACTGATCATGAGTGAACACTACTATTTGTCTCAAAAACAAACTCACTTTTAATAACGACTATCCTTGATTCCTTTTTTATTGTCATTGCAAAACATACAGTGAGTGGATTGTCTTCTTTGAAATATAAAATAAATCTTTTTATCTGAAGGCATCAAATACATTCTTGGAATAAACATACGATTTCCAATATTATTTGCGGATATTATATATGTTTCAATAAGACGAATATCCAATGTTATAGCCTGTAGCCTCGTTGCATTACACAAACCGCATTTACGATCAATATTCATTCGCAACATAACTGAAACACGGAGTTTTAATACCAACTTATGAATTGGCAAACCTGGCGGTTTAAAACTATTTAGAACATCAAGTGAGTATTAACTTTCATCAAAGTCACCATGAACATAATTTGAATGATAAAAACTATCTAAACTTAAGTATTTTTTTCAACTCCAGAAATAGTGATAACAAGCGATCGTTTATTTCATGAACAACTTCATTTTTAGGTGCAAGCATTGCTCTTTTTTGAAAAAAAAAAATCAGATTCTTGACATTTTGAAGAATAAAAGGATAAACAAATTCAACTAATAAACAAACAAAGATCGTCCATGAAATCAATAATTACATCGTCATCATTTAAACCAGCAACATTTCCTTTCTCCTATAACTAAACGCCAATTTACAAATGTTGTTTCTTCAATATCATTTGAACACTTAAACTAATGTTTTTCGTTAATCTTAGGATTTTGCATTTTCAGCAAACGTATGAGAAACTTAATGAAGCATTCTCAATATCATGTCTACTTCCGTTTGGAACAATGGGTAGACATTGTCTGAAATTGCCTCCAAATGGAAATTCTGAATTGCTACGAAGATCACAACTCAATATATTATTCAAAGATAGATCAAACGCTTCAAATGCGTACTTATGAATCATATGTGCCTGATCATAAAGTTACATAGATTATTTTTATAAAGCATTGGATGTTTTGTTTGTATATCTTTCATCATTATTTTTAATTAATTTGTAAAATGGTTTTAAAACATTAGCAATATGCTTTAACTCAAGATTAATGAGAAAATCATCATGCATAATGAAATATAAATTTTAATATCGTAAAAACCTAATTCAATCATATATTGCAATACCATTGTTTTATTTAAAATATCTATAGTGATAATTTTAGTTTGCTAATAACTTTTATTATTGTATTATTCTTAAGAATATTTTTAAACAAACTCAAAAAAGTAAGAAAACAGAGCACAAAAAGAAAAATACTGACATATATGAAAAAAAAAAATTTCTTAGTTTATTTAACCAATAATCATGAACATGTATCATTATCAAAACATGTTGATAACATTATCAAAAGTTTTCATAAAATATATTTTGATTATTTCTAAGATATATTTAAATTAATTTTTAATCTTACAAACTACATAATATATAATATATGTTATAATTGAAATTTATCTTATAAATGGGTTTGTAAATTTCATTCCTGATGCTACGAGTTTTTTTATTTAATTATAATCTTTTGTTGATAATATATATATATAATAATAATAATAATAATAATAATAATAATAATTTTAAAATTTACAACTTTATAAAGATTAAATTATAATTATTGCTAGGGATATATACACTGAAATCCTAATATTTTCATCGACTTGATAAGAAAGTATTAAATTTTTTTTTACAGTAAAATCCTAACTATTGACAGTTTTTGACACTTTTACCTTTTTTTCGATTAACCGGTAATTATGACTTTTTTTGTCAAAAAAATAATGTTTAGGATTTTCTCGTCAAATCGTGAATTACAACTTTATTGTCAAAAAAAATAAAGTTTAGGATTTTTTTTGTCAAATCGTTAAAAATATTAGGACTTTACTGTTTTTCTGTAACTTAAAAACTTTTAATTGTGCCTCTTGTTGCAGCACCATTATTTTTCTTACCATCATCATCTTTAACATAATACATTCACGATCACGAGAAACATATGCAAAAAAGAGAGCAAGAAATGGTGAAAAGACTTGTAAAATTTTCTTCTTGTTTTACTGTCAAATCTTGAACTAAAAAGTAAAGACAAATTATACAAACACAAACAACACATGCCTAGTCAACAAGGTGTGAATGTGGAGAAAGGGTACAAAGGGCAATTTTGTTTTTTTGTTTTTTTTTCGGTTTCTTAGTCTCCATTTTTGGAACTATAAAAAGTCAACACAATCCTGGTTCTTTCTTTCTTTCTTGATATCTTTATTTTTTTAATGTCGGTTTGTTGAAATAAAAAAAATCCTTAACAAGAAGCAAACGTTAACGATTTCAATAAAATCTAGCTAACTAAAGAATGTTTCAATAACTCTTATGCTTAAAGAGTATTATACCATTAAATTTCTAACATATATATATATATATATATATATATATATATATATATATATATATATATATATATATATATATATATATATATACACACAATAAAGTCCTAATATTTTCAACGATTTGATAAGAAAATCCTAAACTTTATTTTTTTGACATCAAAATCCTAATTCACGATTTGATAAAAAAATCCTAAACATTATATTTTTGACCAAAAAAACTAATTACCGGCTAGCTGGAAAAAAGGGTAAAAGTGTCAATAACTGCCGGTATTAGGATTTTACTGTTAAAAAAATAAAGTTTAGGACTTTGTTGTCAAATCAATAAAAATATTGAGACTTTAATATATATATATATATATATATATATATATATATATATATATATATATATATATATATATATATATATATATATATATATATATATATATATATATATATATCCCTTATTGCTATTAATATAAATATGAATTTCATTTTATTTATTAGATGTTTAAAAAAGATAAACATAGTTTCAAACAATACAATGGTACACAAGTTTAAAATTCAAATTATTGTCATTATCTTAAATTTGATTTTTTTTTATTTGTCATTTTGAAAAATAAAACTAATAATTATTTAAAAAATATTAATGATCAAATAGCCCGTTTAAATAAATTAGCAAAAGAATTATATAAGTTAGCTAATAGTTCTTTTTATATTTATCGTTTTGAGAATCAATTGAATAAGTCCTTTTTTTCTTTGTTTGTAATGGGTTGTAATCTTGTATCAAAGTGGGGAAAATGATTCAAGAGAGTAATGCACTTTAGTTGTTGGTCACATTTTATCACTAAATTGTTTTTCGTACTTTATTTACTATTGAACTTGTTGAAACGTGTATATTATATTAATATGATTGGTAATAATGAGTTTTTCCGGTTTTCAGCATTGTTTCCGGCCAAAAATGAGATTTTCGATCATCTTCTCCGGTCAAACTCGATTTTCGGTGTTGTTTCTGACGACATCTCTGGCGTACGCAAGCTCTGGCTACATCTTCGACAAACGTTGCTTCCTTCCTTCACAACCCTTTTCCATCACTGACTACATTATCTCCTTCCTTCGATCGGTGTGCTTTCTTTCGATTTCTACAAAGATTGATTCAACGAAGCTGTTCTGTCGGGAGCTCTAAACAGTCACCAAGATCCGACGGGAGCTCACCGTGAGGTTTTTGCAGTTTCTGATCTCGTTTGGGATTTCTCTACTAGGTCGTCAGTTACTTATTCTTCTCTCAAAATCGATTAATTACTTCCACTTTCACCCATTTGAGTTGCAGGTTTGATGGATGGCAAATGGAGAAGGGTATGTGGGTTTGACGGGGTTCACAGAGAAAACAAGAGGTTTTTGTAGTTTCTGATCTCGTATGGGATTTCTTCGGTAAGGTCGTCTGGTGGTTTTAGTAGGTTATGGTAGGTAATTGGAGGTGGTTGGCAGTGGTTTTAGGAGGGAATGGTAGAGGTAAGGATGGTGATTGGTGGCTGATTTGGGAGGTGTTGGCGTGGTTTTAGGTGGAAATCAAGTTTGACCGAAGACAATAACCGAAAAACTCATGTTTAATCGGAAACAACGTTGGGAACCGACAAAACCCACTATTATCACTCATACCAGTATAATATACACATTTTCAACAAGTTCAAGGGTTAATAAAACACAAAAAATAATTTAGTGACAAAGTGTGATAAAAACTAAAGTACATTACCCTTTCAGGTCATTATCTCATCAAAGTGTGATGATTGAAAATGATATATATATATATATATATATATATATATATATATATATATATATATATATATATATATATATATATATATATATATATATATATACACTGCCATGGCGCGGATAAAAGCTTATGGGTTTTCTCCTGCTTATTCATTAGGGCGAGTGGATGATGTTTAGGGGTCGAAGAGTTGGAAGTAAAAAAAAAAAAAAAATGTTGATGTGATTTTACATGGCATTTGGGTTTGATGGAGGAGATAAATGATGTTCTTCTATCCTAGCAATATAATATAACTTCTTATCTTATTAAATATATAAAGTAACGATAAAGTTATCAAGAGGTGTTTGCCTAAGTTTGTTAAAACAACTTATTATAAGTTAAAAAAAAATATTTGGATAAAAATAACTTATTTCTATAAAAAAAACTACAAATAAATTATTATTTTCATAAGTTATTCTTTTTAATTTATTAGCTTATAAATGAATAAGCTAACAACCGATAAACATTTTTTTTTGTCAAGCACCGAACATAGAAATAAAAGGACAACGGATAAATATAAATAAAGAACAAGGATGCTCCCAATTAAAAAAATGAAATAGAAATGGTAGCTTTTGACGTAATATATATTAATTTAGCATAATATATATTAATAATTTAAAATGAAATTAGAAATACACATTTTAAATTATAAAGATACATCAATTATTTCTCTCCAATAATTGTGGGTCACAAATTTGAGTACAATTGATTGGATTAAATCAAATACAATGAAGAACTCTAAACTCGCATTTTGGTGAGATATATTTCAACATCAACCTAGCCGTATCCTCTTGTTTCACCAGCACTTCCTCCTTCTCCACCAACACCGCCGCCACAATCCTTTCATACCCACCACCGCCGGCAACCATGTACGCCACCAGCGCCGCCTGCACTGGCATCATACTCGGGTTATACGCCGCAGACTCCATGTAGGAACCCTTGTACACTTTCCCTTCACAATCCATCAATGCCACACCCGACGGACATCCACTGTAGGGAGCGTGTGAACCACGCGCCGCCTCCAGAGCCTCTGTTATAAGAGTTTCTTCGTTCTTTTCAATCAATTCGTGATACCCATTTGATAAATTCGGTGTATTTCCGTTTTGGGTGATCGAGGAATCATCTTTGAGAGACAACTTGTTGCTATGTTTCTCAAGAATTAGAGGCGTTTCTTGATCTAATAAATCAAAAGGGCCAAACGGGTTAGGTAAGATCGATGAAATCGGTTTGTAATCGGGGTTTTCTAGAGGTTGATCTGTGACTATGATCTGGGTTTTGGAAACTCCCCGAAGTTCTTGGAGGAACTGCCGGCAATGGCCACAAGGAGCGGCGGACACGGCTATGTTCAGTAGTTTAGGACCGCCGCCGTGGGCAGCGAGGTTGGTGATAAGGAACTGTTCAGCGTGGATGGAATGGTGGAGGGGAAGACCAGGGAACTCGATGTTGCCACCGAAGAATATTCGGCCATCGGAGCTTAATCCAACGACCCCAACGTTGAATTTCGAAATGGGTGTACGAGCGAGATCTTGAGCAGATTTAACGAGCGATGGGAGAAGTTGAGGGACAGTGAGACCTTTAGATCTCGCCATTGCTTCAGCTTCTGAAGCTGTGATTATGTATCTTCTTGTTGGTTGATTCATCCTGAATCCGGTGGCGTATGGTGGTGGTGGTGGGCGGTGGTTGGGTGTTGCTCCGTGAATCGAGGAGTGGAGGGGGAGGAAGGACAGATAGGATGGAGGAGGATATTTATAGGGGTTAATAAACTGATTCATATGCATTGAGGATTTGTATTGTACAACTAAATGACTCATATCTGGATTAATCTAGATCCTAAATATCATGATTGTTTATGATACCAATTCTTGGAGATTAGAAATGGTATATTCTTTCCAAGTTAAGTTTAAGATAATCTAAACTAGTTTAAATGGTTTATTTTAGTATTTTGTAAACTTATAACACTATTTTTTTTTTCTTTTTTGACACGGATTTTTTTTCAACTTTTGTTTACAATTATTGTCTTTATAAAAGAAAAAAAAAAACAAAAAACCTCATCTTATCCTTTCTCCCTCACGGATAGAGTTGCATACTTTTTGCATCTAATTTGGATTCAGATTTATGGATCCAACCGGTTCAGATTTAATCCGGATTTGGATTTGATAAAAAAAAAATTGTAGAGTTTAATAGAAATTTTGAATGGGATGATAAACCTAGTTGTTTATTATTGTAAAGTGTATTTAATAGATTTTGAGTTCAATAACAAATTAACCGATCAATACAAGAAAAAGATTTATAAAAATTCTATGAAATATAAGAAAATTTTATCAAAATTCATTATGGAGTTTGATGACTTAAAAACTTACAAGCTATGTTTAATTTAGGTAATTATAAATAAATAAAATTGAAAAAAATTACTGAATTTTATAAAATTATGCTTTTCTAAAACTTATATTTTCGTTAGAACTATAAAACTAGTTCTATAGTGGATCCCACCAAAGTACAAAAATAAAACCAATTGAACTATAAAACCAATTTAATAGTGTATCTCACCAAAGTACAAAAATAAAATCAATCTCAAAGTCACACGTTTAAAAGTCAAGTAAGGGTTTATTTGTTTACCACTTAATACCTTTTAATAAG
Source organism: Lactuca saligna (assembly GCF_052625555.1). Lineage (NCBI taxonomy): Eukaryota > Viridiplantae > Streptophyta > Magnoliopsida > Asterales > Asteraceae > Lactuca > Lactuca saligna. Next base: position 40,265,238 of record NC_136423.1, read on the forward strand.
AGATAGATCTCAATATGTAAGATTAGTAGTGTTTGTTTACCACTTAATATATCGTCTGAATCTGAAAAACACCACTTACCGAATCAAATCTAAAAACTCATCTGAAAAAAAAAATACACGCTTTTATCCCTAACCTAAACCAACGCATCCTTTTCTTCAAAACCCACGCATCCCTAACCTTCGCCATCTACAGTAGATCACTCATCCCCATCATATCTCTCCAGCCATCGTCACCCTGTTTCACCTCCGACGCTACCGTCCTTCAGCAACAAAGCAGGTATGTGTTTCATTCTTCAGGAATCGCTATTTCACCTCTTTCTTCTCTTGTTTTTTTTTTTTGCTTGCTCCTACCTTCGCTGTGACAATCCAAACCTTTTCCCGTTAACGTTAGCTTGACTCCGTTAAATAAAATTTGAATTCTATTTAGTTCCGTCAAATCCATATGATTTGGAAAAAACATTTAATTTATATAATTAAATTTTATATAAGAATCAGATTCAAAATCATGCGAAAATCTGGGTTTTTCCCTCGAAAATCACCAAAATTTGATCAATATGGTGTTCACGGCTGGGTGAACCCCACCACCAACCATGAACCCAACATATATATATATATATATATATATATATATATATATATATATATATATATATACACACACACACGTTTTCCTACTCTTATTTATGTTTTTCTGGCCGAAAACACACTTTCTCTCTCTAAAAACCATCACCCGAAAACCCAAGTTTTCTCTTCATCTATCACTTATTCCACCTTGGAACACGTTTTGGAGCATCAAAAACCCATCTTTTCATCAAATCAAGCATTGTTGTTCTTGAGTTCATGGCTGTAAACCCTTCAAATCTTCAAACTTCAAGGGCTGAAATTGTAACGACCAAAAATTTCAACAAAATTTAAACTTTTCAAAAACATCCCAATTCATTAAGTTATTACAAAAAGGTTTTCAATACATTTATTATCAGAGTATTCTCATGTCCATATCATAAAACATAAACACGAGGAGCGGTACGATCACGCTTTTGCCTTGCCACGGTCTCCTGAAGAACCTGAAAAACATTAAACCACAACTGTAAGCCCGAAAGCTTAGTGAGATACCCCCAAAAGACCAACCACACATACCATACACATAACATGCTATATCATAATGAATCACAGAACAGCCATGCATATCAGGTCTACTGTGAGACTGGTCCGTCGTGTCAGGCCTTCAGTCCACCTGGTCCACCCTCCGAGTCTACAGTATGACTGGTCCGCCCGCATCGGGCCTTCAGTCGGCCTGGTCCACTCTCCGAGCCTCGGCACGTCTGGTCCGCCCTCGTGGGGCCTACAACCTATCCGAACCGCTCGCTGGGCCTTCGGAACAACCGGTCCGCCCTGGATATCTTAGCCTACAACACGAAGCAGGACCCGCCTCAACCCAACTCCAGTTCAATCAAACCGATCTAGCAGATCACGTAACACAACATACTCTAAGCAGGATACCGACCTAACCGGTCACTAGCATAACATCATCCTATATACCAGGATACCGACCTTAACCAGGTCTCTAACGAATACCAATCTAACTACCAAGATGCAGACATATCAAAGCAATAACATAACAACAGATACCCGGATCTCAATCCGATAAAGGGTCGGCCTTGGTGCCTTAGACCCTGTTGATATAGTGAGGATAACTCACCTTGAAACTGTCGGCTGAACGGATAACTCAAGCTGCTCCGACTACTGGTAGGATCTCCACCACTCGCCAACCACCAATTCACTGAACTTAAAACAATATTCAACAATTACCAAAATGCCCCTGGAAATCAACTGGTCAACCCTTGGTCAAAGTCAAAGTCAAAGTCTACCCCTGACTGACTCTATTCGCCGAGTCAACCCGATGACTCGCCGAGTCCCCATACACAGAACCTCCTTCAATTCGCGACCCAACTCGCCGAGTCACCCCGAGACTCGCCGAGTCCAACAACTCTGAGTCCACTCGCACACAACTCAACAAGTCATCACTTGACTCACCGAGTCACAGCCCTTCCAAAAGAAACTTGGACCATACGACCAGACTCGTCGAGTCTACGACTATCTTCAACCTACTCGCCGATTTGTTCTTATAACTCGCCGAGTTCCCAGCCATCTTCATCCAACTCTCCGAGTTGTTCTTCCAACTTGCCGAGTACCACCAGGTCTGAATCCATACAGAGGCTTTCCAAGCCATGCAGATGATCCAAACCATAGATCTACCTCTCCTAAGACCATCCATCACGTAAAGTGGCAATCTTTACGTGAATCCAAGGAGATCTAGGCATTTTCACCCTAGGTTTTGGGTGTGGGACAAGATAGCTCCATCAATCACTCAAAAACAGGGACCTTTATGCATTCTAACCCTTCTCCATTCCAGATCTGAGGTAGCAACCTCAGATCTATCCTCTAAACTCCAATACATCAAAAGATATGATCTCTAACACCTCCAAAAATGATGAATCTAGATAATAGCAGCTCAAACAATGAAATAATACCTCAAAAGGAAGCTCCAAGGGAAGGTTAATCAGAATCCTTGCAAAGTCCTTTGATCCAAGTCTCTTCTCCTTCAAGATTTCTTCAACAATCACTTCTCCAAGCTCTAAATGCACTCTACTCCCTCAAATTCGTGCCTTAGGGCTTTCTGGACTTCTACAGATGGTAAAGAGGCTGGGGAGAGGGTATAATGTCCTTTAAATGGGGCTCATCCTCCGGATTTAGGGTTTTCTCCACTCAGCGCCTACTCGTCGAGTCCATCCGCTGACTCGCCGAGTCGGCCACATAACACGCGATCAAAGTCGTGACCCTACTCGCCGAGTCCACCCATGGACTCGCCGAGTTCCCCTTCCCAATTTACTCTTTTAGCCCTTCAACTTTACTCTTGATATTCCGGGATGTTACAATTCTCCCCCACTTAATTTAGGCTTCGTCCTCGAAGCCTGCAGCAACTCGACTTTTGAGCTACTCCCGTAACGCACCACCTGGCATTAACCAGACCAGGTTCCTCAAGGCACAACCATCGAAACTCGGACTCACTTTCTCCTTTCTCATGGTGTCCTGACCATCGTCACAAGCCTGCCACTGGCTTTACCTTTTGATAACCACACCTAACAACTGAGTACCACCCATGATGCAACACTGCTCCAAATCACAACCATCACTCAACCCATATGAGCTATAAATAACTATGCACCACCAGATTCCTAATCCGAGTCCAACTATATGCATTCTATGCTGACAGAAAGACACATTCTTCAGTCTCAGAGCAACTCCCACGAGTTCTCTTCTTGCAATCACACGCACCTGCTGAACTAGCTCTAGCACCCTCGGGTTAGGGAAAACCCATCACACTGACGACACTCCCAACATCCCCCATGATGAACCACCACTACTTACACAATTCCTTGACCATAATCAAATCGGGAGTCCAAGACTCCATTCCTGCATCCATTCTGAGACTCTTGGCTCTATACCCGCGGAATTCCTCCTGCGACCTCAGCAGACATCCCAACATGATGTCATCCCATACCACCGCCGCAAAGCGCTGCTCAAAGACCACAATTGGACCACACTGATCATAACCCTGCGCTACTGCTTTCACTTCCGTGAATTTACACTCCCCTCCAGAACTACATTCCTCCCTCTTTCCTTACCAAGGAGATCCACTTGGCAGTCTTGACACTACCGCAAGCGCCGCGGTGCTCACCCAACACTACACCATTTCCTTATGGAATAACCGCTATCCCATGCACCATACATACTCTGAATCCACTCGCGAGAGCTCTCAAGTCCATGCACTGCCTCCACTAATCGTGATCAATATCCGGGGCCAGACCTTGCAACGCTAACATATCGCGACATACTCAATCCATTTCATCGCACCGATCTAACGACACATGCAGAGTCTTTGGCATGACTGGACCGCCTTACCAGGCCTTCAGCCAAACTGGACCACTCTCATAACCTTCAGCAGACCTGGACCGCCCTCCAGGGCCTTCGGTCTAGCTGGACTGTTCACCGAGCCTTCGGACTGACTGGTACGCCTACTGGCCTTCAGTCTATCCGAACCGCTCAACTAGCAATCAACATTCCGAGTTACTCCTTCGGGAAACTCCTCCCATGCATACTGTTCTAGCCCTCTAAGGTTCCGAACTCTACCGCCATCCCATATACTCAGTCCTGGCCCGATCCTAGGCCTTCCACAATCAATCGATAATGGTCTGTATCCCGCCCCGCACGTCTGCCACTTACTCATACCAGCTCACGCTTTTGGCTGACTGAGACACTACTGAATCCCATGCAGTTAAACGACCCTTCATACTCATCGATTTTTCCGGAGAATTCCCCAATTCTCCCCCACTTAGAGCACTGGCTATCAGCCACTGGTCACCATTGCCGACCTTCCTCAACGGACCTTCCCGACACAAACACTTACACACGAACCGATTCCCACTAACACGAGCAATCTTTACAATCACACATCAACACTGATCATCCCGGGCTTGAAAGAAACTCGATCTTCGGCTAACCACTCCTCAGGCTGCAGATGTTGCCCGATATCCAGACCAACACCCGATTCCCACGAACAAGCCTCATGAAAGATAACCGATGAAATTTCCCAACACTAGATCCATAACCAAGCCATAACCCTCAAAACCAAAGAATACAATACTGAAATCCACGCAACAAGACTAGCAGATAAACAATATTCCACAATAATCATAAAATAATAAGACATCAAGAAGTAACATACCCACAGCTGCATCCGGCACCGCCCTGACCTCCTCCGTTGTAAGCTGAAAAGCACGACCCTGAGCCCTTGGGGGCTCCTCTCCACCCTGACCTCCACCCATGATCCTCAACGTGGCCGGTGCTGGAGCCTGCACTGGTCCTGCAACAAGCTGTGGACAGTTGACCCTCAAGTGCCCAACCTGATGACAATGATAATAGATCCTCAAATCCCAACTCAGAACTGCCTGCCGACAATCCCTCGCATAGTGCCCCTCCTTTCCGCACTTGCGACATGCACCACCGGACCGATAAACTCCGGTGTGACCCCTCCCACACTTCCCACAAGTGTGGCTGCTCTGATCTCCTAATCTAGAATTAACGGTCTTAGACCGTTTCGGCGCCGGCTGCGACTGCACCGGAGCCTGCCTCAACTCACGCAACTGCAACTTAATCTCTAACTCACACCGCCTGGCGGCCTCCTACAACTCCAACAAAGTCTCGCACCTCCGCATAGACACAAACTGTCTAATATCCCTCTTGAGCATACTCAGATATCGGGACATCTGAGCCTGCTCCGAAGCAAACTCGTGGTAAAACATCGCCCTCTCAGTGAACATCCTGGTGATCTCCGTCACCGTCTCTGATTCCTGCTTCAGCTCAAGGAACTCCTAAGCCAATCTCTCCCTCTCAATCCGCGGAACATAACGAGTGCTGAACATTTCTCTGAACTGATCCCATGAAACCGCAGCCCTCTGCGCATCCGAATACGACCCCGTGGTTAATCTCCACCAATCCTTCGCCCCGAGCCTCAACAGATTTAGAGCACATCTCACCCTCTGATCAGCAGGGCTTGAGCACGTGAAGAAACACCCTTCCACGTCTGACAACCATCTCATAGAAACAATCGGGTCCTGAACTCCATCAAAGGTAAAGGGCTTCGTATTATCGAAGTCCCGATACTGGAAACCTTTACCAGCTCCTCCCCTTGCCGCTGCTACAGCCGTTGTAGCCACCGCGGCAGCCGTCTCTACGAGAGCTGCATAACGCTCATCAAAATACTCTACCATGGCGGTCTTGATCAACCCAAACAGTTCCGGCAGCTCGGCCCGGAACAACGCAGCAACCTCATCATGTAGGATCTCACGAATCCTCGCATCCAAATCGCCTGTGCTCATCTGACCAATAACCTCGGGCGGTACAGACCCGCCCAGAACTCCCTCTCCTGCTCCCGATCCTGACCCGGATCCACTCCCAGCATGCCTCGAAATCTCCATACTGAAAAACACCACAATATCTTTGACACTTCCCACTACCCCAGGGACCAACCCTCAACCCAACCCTAGAGGTCATGGTTTCCCTGATACGCGTATGGGTCCTGTGCTTTCAGTAGTATGGGCCCATACTACCTGCCACACCTACCCATATTTGTATGAAGTACTACCACAACACCCTAGTGACAAATATACATAGCAAGCGCTCAATCCTCACTCCTAGAGGAACACTGGAAATCTCTCACAAGGAAACCCTAGGCTAACAGGCATCATAAATCAGGCAGCACATCATGAAATCCTAAAGATCCCTAGCCTAGCACTAGCATGTTGTTCTATCAAAGCTGAATAAAAACAAATATCATGTATGGTATTTTGGGTTACTTACTGGCTCCGGCTGATCGTACCTCTGCGTCCTCCTTTTACTTAATTTGAAAACTATTTTAAATTCTCTTTTGAAAATCCTCCTCGATTTGAGACTGGAGTCACACGAGTGTTCCTCCAATTTACTCAAACCAAGGCTCTGATACCAACTTGTAACAACCAAAAATTTCAACAAAATTTAAACTTTTCAAAAACATCCCAATTCATTAAGTTATTACAAAAAGGTTTTCAATACATTTATTATCAGAGTATTCCCAAGTCCATATCATAAAACAAAAACACGAGGAGCGGTACGATCACGCTTTTGCCTTGCCACGGTCTCCTGAAGAACCTGGAAAACATTAAACCACAACTGTAAGCCCGAAAGCTTAGTGAGATACCCACAAAATACCAACCACACATACCATACACATAGCATGCTATATCATAACGAATCACAGAACAACCATGCATATCGGGTCTACTGTGAGTTCATAACGATCGTGAACCCTTCAAACCTTCATATTTTCTTCAAGAACACCAAGAACAGGCAGTAAACCATTCAAGGGGTTTTTCACAGTCGAGAACAGTTCACGGCCGTGAACAGTTCACGGCCGCAAACCACTCTAAGCCGTGAACTTAGTTGATAACAAAATTTTCCAATTCAATCGAGTCCCGGTAACATTCCTAAACAAAAAGCAAGTGTTTTCCAACACTAAAATTAATGGTTTTGCTAATAATATGCGTATATGTGATTAATTATTATTAGGAATCCGTTAATTCCGCGAACAAAAACTCAAGGGTCCTCATTCCAGTACCACAGTCCGGCACCTTCACGCAACTAATTAACTATGAGTTCATACCCGTATGCTTGTACTATTTTAATGTTTTCAGGGGGAATACAAAGCAAACACAAATGATTTTGTGAACGTATACAAAAGAATTTCAAAAGGTTTAAAACATATGCAATTGATACAACCAAAGGATTTCCATATTTTATAAAATATTTAGATATTTTATTTATTTTGTAACATGCTGAGCATAAGGGATGTTTTCAACTTACAGCCGTAATTGCATAGTTTTGATAACAATACATGAACCAAGTACATAACATACATGCAAGCTATAATAGATATAGTTTGGGATTTCAATACACAGTTTTACAAATTCAGGGCTTATACATTAACAAACATATAAACTATGGAAGACTTAGTTTATGATATACATTACTACTTTTGGAATTCAAGAGTACAACACTAAATTATTATTCAAGTATAATTATTATTACTCTAAAAAGTATACAAACGGATTCAAATACAAGAGAACGATATAAAACTACACGTAAACTAATTAATAAAGGGTTGTGAGACACTACTTCAATTGTACCCTTTGGGGTGCGGGCTAAATCCTATCATAGTATAAACAGAGTCTCCTGGAGGGAGAGTGTGAGATTTTTGAATAGATCTACTCAGGACTGACTATCCCGCACCTGAACTGCTAGCTACAATTAGGAAGGCATGTCTGGGGTGACAAATATCATAAAATCTGAAGCCTAAAAAACATCATAGGGGTCACTAAGTCATATCAAGCATGGTTATACGAATCACAATAGTATAAACAAACCTTTGTTTATGGGATTTCATTCTTCATTAGTTTTATTTTAATTAATAGAACTACTATACACTACTGGAGGATTCCAGGGATACAATAGATGGTTTTATTTTAAGTAATGAAACTACTATACATTACTGGTGATAACTAGGGTTTTCAAATAGAACATTCCATACATTACTGGTGGTAACCTGCGTTTTCAAACAGAACATTCTATACATTACTGGTGGTAACCAAGGTTTTCAAATAGAACATTCTATACATTACTGGTGGTAACCATGGTTTTCAAACAGAACATTCTGTACATTATTGGTGGTAACCAGGGTTTTCAAACATAATATTTTATACATTACTGGTGGTAACCAGGGTTTTCGAACAGAATATTCTATACGTTACTGGTGGTAACTTTGAGAGCAAGTGCCACAAATGTCACGACTCTAGTGGTTCACACCCAACACTAGCAAAAGCAATAAGATTGAGAGAGAGGATGGAGGCTTAGAAATTCGACTGGCTCTTCATAATTACATGTGGAGGGAAATTCTAGGGTTGAGATCTTATTTATAGTGCAGTCAGGAAACCCTAGATAAGCCCAAATCTAATATTGTCTTAAAGCGGGTAATTATCCACCTTCCTGATTATCCACCAGGGATAATTCCAGAAATGCTAAGGCTTTAAGAAAAAGTCCAAAATATTGAACAATTACACTTCAGTCCCTGCGCTTTTAGTTAAATCTTTCAATCCCAAAACTAATTCTAATTAATTTTTGATTAAAGATTAATTAAATATTACTATTTCTAATTAATATATTATTCTCATAATATATTAACAAATTATTTATTTCAATTTATTAATCAAATAATAAATCAGCCTCTCTCTATAAAAAAAATCACCCTGTCTTGTTGTTAGTCTTAAGGGAAACCCAAAAGGACTATGATATTATCCATTTAAGCATATAACAATTACATTTATGGGCTTAGACACATAATCCAACTGTATCCCACTTGGATATGTCTAATAACTATAATTGCCAGTATATTCTTCTTAACTGGTGAGTAAATTATAGCTCTCAAAAGTTGTTGTCAAACTCTGACCTAGTCAATTAAGTGTCCTAAGATAAGCGACCATATAATCATCCGTTCTGTAAGATATAATTCGGATATAATACATGGAAAAGAATCGATCTCATTATCCAATACTTTGTTTCCTGATTTCTGATTTGTAATGGCAAAGAACTACTAATCGAACACATCAATTCAGTCCTGGCCTGTAACATTTCGTTTAAATTAAATAAAATAAGCAAATAATAAGCCCTAAACCCCGAGATGTAAATGATATTTTTATATTAATTTATTGAAGCCCTAAATTCATAATAATATATCAGTGTTAGCTATGGGAGTTAAATATTATAATTGCGGGAATTTGGAGTTTATATTGTATCAAAGGGACTTGTAGTGAACGGATTTTTGGAAAATAAGGGCTAAAGAGTAAAATGTGGAGTTGCATTGTAATAAATTGAGGAGAAGGGGCCAAATGTTTCAATTTAGTCGAAGTTGTAATATGGTATGAGAGTTTAAGATCCGTCAATTCTCTCCCGTGTTATAAAGGCACCACAAAACCCTAACCCTAGATTATATTCACCAACTGCCAACCCCTTCAGCCGCCGCCGCTCTCCTTGCTAGCGAAGTCGAGAATTACGAGAGCGAGCCACAACCTTACAACTGCTAAGTCGTTATCACAACATCACCACCACTACCCTGCTGTCAGATGTCGTGGGTCGCCGAAAGAGCCACCGGGACCGGTAACGGTAGCCATGTTCTCCGTTGAGAAGGACATGCATGACCTGAGGGTTATCAGTATGGATAGCACCTCCCACCTCTTCTTTTCTCACATGTGTTCGACGTCGTGTACGTTGTAGCTGCCACCGGTGGCCTTTGGCCGCTGATCTCGTCGTTTTCGGCGATGTCAACCATTTAGGAGGTGGCCGAATGTTTACTTGTTCGAGTATATATGTTATTTATTGTGTGTTTGGAGCTGTTTGAGCAATATATGGCCGGAAAACCCACCACCACCACCGTGAGGTGGTGGTTGCCACCTTTTGCCACCGCTTCGCCATCACCACCGTGAGAGGTGCAAGCGGATATTTGCTATCTACCCAAGCAATTCTGGGTGGAAGCAGTTAACACTGTTTTCTATCTAGTGAACAGATCACCATCAACTGCTATAGAATTGAAGATTCCTCAAGAGGTATGGTCTAAGAAACCCTTTAACTATTATGGTTTACATATATTTGTATGCCCCGCATATGCTCATGTGAATTATGGTAAACTTGATCCACGGGAAATGAACTGCACATTTCTAGGATATGTGATAGGAATAAAAGGCTATTTCTTGTGGTGTACAGAAGAAGGAAGAACTCCTAAATTTATCATGAGCACATATGTAACCTTTGATGAATCTGCCATGGGTAACGGAGTATGACATCCCCGATTTCACGATCATTTTAAAAATTTTATTTATGCTTATTTGAAAAATCAGAGTATTCATTTTAAATAATAGTATTGCGGAATTTGTTCTCATAAAACATGATAAATATATTATCAAATCATTTCCGAAGAGATGTATTTTTGTTTATATTAAAACTTTGGGATGACATCATCAATATAGAAACATAAGCATAAATAGACCTTGCATTCATTTACACCAGTGATATACATCTTCTTTAATCTCTCAATGTAATGTAGCTTCGTAGTGACACTTGTGATACAAATAAACTGAGTGGGTTAGGTTGGGAAACCTGGTGAGTACATAGAGTTTTCAACCCACAATTATATATATAATTGGTTTCGTCACATAAGTCATGTCAAACAATTAACCCAATTACCCAACCCCATTTTCTTCATTTAATCTTCCTTAAAGACTCATCCTAAGGGTCATCTCTTACATCGTATTTATCTCTCATCACCTTACATCACATTTTCTTATATATTTGTTCCTAATGATCATTGCCTACATCGCATAGACAGTACTGATTCGGGGGTTACTCCCTCAATACGTGTCTAGTTAGGGTTAAAGTATCATCACATGAATACGTAGTTACAACATCGCCTGAGCTCATAATTCATCGTTATGGTTAGAGTATCATTGCATGAATACGTAGTTACAACATCGTCTGAACACGTATTTCATAGTAAAGGGATAGAGTATCATCTCATGAATATGTAGTTACAACATCACCTGAACTCGTAATTCATTACTTACAGGTTATGATCATGCTGGTGTTTCCACATGACTATCTAGAATAGTCTGTGGTTGCCATTTATACTCTGGTAGATGACTACATCGCCACATCACTGATCAAAGTTATGGTAACTCCTCTCATCTCACATCACCTATTTATCATCACCTATCTATCATCACCAAATTATCATCACTTTTCTATCATCACCTATCTCTTATCACCCATAACTACCCAATATACATTTATAAGTATAAAAATACGTATACAGTTTAAATCACATAAACATGTATAAATTGTTCATCTAGTATAGATATAAGGAACATAGAAAATATGCACACATAGCACATAATTTATATTAAATAATTTATATCTGTGTGTAAGATAAAAGTAACTATGCACTCACTTGTTAAAGTGATGAATCTAAACTCGGGCAACACTTCACTTCTAACAATTCTATTTTTCTTCGTCGAAACTTAGTATCATTACCGCCAGATTTTAGTTTAATATTTATAGCGACTATTTACGAGAGATATTGTTTTATAAGTTTTAAACAATACTTTTCAACCACTATGTATAGATAGGGGTCAGACATGAAACACCGGAGGGCATGGCCATTTGGGCATTATAACACTTCTGAAATCCAACAACCCTATGCGGCCCTTCAAACCACATTTCCCGTACTAGGAGTAGTTAAAGGTATTATAATAACACTTTGTATATTATATTTTATAATATATTTATTGTTTATAAGTTCATAATAACGATATTGAACTTAAACATAAGCTATACTTAAAGTAGGGTAAACATATCTCACTTACCGGGGGGTTTGGCTAGGAATCGGGCTCTGCGGGGGCAGAACCTCCGAGCCGAAAAGCTCTTTTTCTTAGAGCCTTCGGGGTACCCGGGGCTTCCCTCTAGCACTTAAAATTTACTACGGCTTTGGAGGGTTTTAGAGATAAGTTAGAGAGGGGTAGGAGAGAGAGAGAGAGAGAGAGAGAGAGAGAGAGAGAGAGAGAGAGAGAAACAGAGAGAGAGAGAGAGAACGAGAGAGAGAGAGAGAGAAGGGTTATGGTGTGAGGAAAAAGGGTGAGCTTTGCATGGTATTTATAGGCTGAAAATGGCCCAATTTGGCGAGTTTGAGCCTCCAACTCGTTGAGTTGAGTACCAAGTGTCGCCATCTGGTGACAAGGCGTGGGGTGAAAGCAATGGTCCAGATTAAGTCACGTCACCCCCTTCGCAGCAGCACCCTTCCGGCTTCTAAATTGCGTAACTTTCGCATAATAGACCAATTTTTAATGTTATTTATATCCAAACGTAGGTGGAGACGTACTCTATAACTTTCCTTTTGACCCCATCGGATAATTCTCAACCGATTTTAAATTTAATGGTATGAGAATATTACACTGTTAACGACCGTGTAGAATTCATAACTTCTACATAAGGACTCCATTTTCTAGTGTACTTTTATCGTTGAACTCCTATTAATGAGATATTCAATTCTCATTTAGGTTGTGTCGCCTAAAAATTGATCGATCTAAAATTCGAATTCCAGGTTGTGCACTACTATGCTAAATCTTAGAAAAATCATAACTTCTTCATATGATGTCAGATTTGGGTGTTCTTTTTATGCACGCTCTCGATGAACATATACTATGACTTTTGTTTAGATCCCTAAGGCTAAAAAGTAATTTATCAAAAATATATTTTTTACGTTACGTGGGGCCTTTTCAGTTTAGCCGTAAAACTTCGACATGCCATAACTTCTTCGTTATAACTCGGATTTCGGATTTCTTTATATATACGGAACCCTTGTGACATATCTATAAGTTGGTTAAGATTATTTATCCCAAACAATCTTCTATAAAAAAATTCATTTTTTAACGGTTATTGTCTTTAAATTTACTAGCCCGAATCTGCGGGCGTTACAATCAGGGAGGAGGTGATACAAGTCAAGCAAGGAACAAAGATTAGGGTGCTAGCCAAAAGATGGAGTATTCACCTCAAACTCCAGACAGAGTTGTGATAAGTGATGAAGAGCAAGGCGACAATGGACAAACTAGACAAGATGAAACCTAAGAGCAACCCATGGGATATTCGTCTAGTAACGATGCCGGGATGAATGATGGGCAAGAATCTATAGCAAGCAGGAGATCAAAGAGGGTAATTCGACAACCTGCTAGATATGTGGGATGTGTTGATTCTGGTAACCTCCATTGCTTTTTCTTTAGCAATTAGAAAAGACATTGACATTGAGGAGCCTTAATCATATAAAGAGGCAATGACAAGTAAAGAAGAAACAAATTGGTTGATGGCCATGAATGAAGAAATGCAATAATTTGAGAAGAATAAAACATAGGATCTAGTTCCATTACCAAACGGAGCAAAACCAGTGAGATGCAAATGGATATTTAAGAAAAAGGAAAGGATACCAGGAGTTGAACCGACTAGGTTCAAAGCAAGGTTAGTGGCAAAAGGGTTTTCTCATAAAGAAGGAATTAATTATCATGATTTGTTGTCACCGATCGTCAAGCATAAGAAAATTCGGGTTCTTTTAGCCATGGTGAGTACATTTGATCTAGAGCTTGAACAGTTTGATGTGAAACTGCATTTCTTCATGGGAACTTAGAAGAGAAGATTATATTCCCAGACATAAGGGTTCCTTGATTCTAAGAAGGATTGTGTATGCCTGCTGAAGAAATCTCTATATGGTTTGAAGCAGTCTCCAAGACAATGGTACAATAGATTTTATTCATTCATGATCTCACATGGCCACACTTGGAACCAGTTTGATAATTGTGTCTACTAAAAGAAATTGTCACGAGATTTATACATATATTTGTTGCTATATGTGATGATATGTTCATCGCAACCAAGGACATGGATAGAATAAATGACTTGAAGGCGACCCTAAAAAATGATTTTGAGATTAAGGATTTGGAAGCAGCAAATAAGATATTTGGGATGGAGATTAAAAGGGATAAAAGAGCATGCAGGTTGTGTATTTTTCAACAAAAGTACATTGAGAAAGTTATGTGATCTTTAACTATGATCAGTCCAAACCAGTTGGAACTCCTTTGGTGGCTTACTTTAAACTTGGCTCTGATACTATACCTATAAGTAATGAAGAAATGAAGTACATGAGCATGGTTCCCTACTCTAGTGTTGTTGGAAGTCTTACGTATGCAATTGTCTATACCAGACTTGATTTGTCTCATTCAGTTAGTGTGGTAAGCAGGTTTATGGGCAATCCAGGGAAGGCTCATTAGGAAGTTGTCACGTGGATCATGCGATACTTGAAGATAATGACGAATGTTTGCTTGGTGTATGGAGTTCATAGGATGCTCAAGTCAAGGTAGATATTGTTAAATGTGACTCGAGCATTTGGAGCATTTAGATCTCAATGGACGACTTGAGGTTTATAGACAAGTGACAAAGGAATGTATCATCTCGGATGGCTTTGGAGCAACTGGGAATGGCTTAGATCAACATGGAGCAACTTGGAGAACTTGGAGCACTTGGAGCAACATGGAACACTTTGAGCACTTGGAGCAACATGGGGTACTTGGAGCACTTGGAGCAACATGGAGTAACTTGGAGCAATATGGAGCAACATGGAACATCATGTTGTGCCATGTTGAAGGAAGTTGCGTCATCCTTGGGATGTTGCGCCAAATGATAGCATCATGCGTCATCATGTCTGAAGTTGTGCCAAGGTGATGTTGATCCATGGAGTTATTGACCCAAGGAGATGTTGAGCCATGAAGTTGATGTTGCTTCATCAAGAAAGGAAGTTGCACTATGGAGGAGATGTTGCACCATCATGGACCATCTTGGTACATGATGCATCATCTTGATTCCTTTGTTGTGCCATATTAATCCACGTTTGCTTAGAAGATGATCATGCTCAAGAAATACACCATGTTGTGCCACCATGATGGATGTTGGATCATTAGTGTTCATGATGCACCACATGTACATCATGTTGCTCCACTATGGTCAATGTGGTCCATTATGTGTGTTGTTGATGCTCATGGGTTGTATAACATGGAAGAATGTTCTAGAAGATGTTGCATGGTGGAATATGATTGGTTGTCACCATTCATGGGCCAATGGGCTTGGCCCATTAGGGCTTTAGGTATGATCCCTCAAGTATAAATAGGGATGCATGCTAGGTCATTTTATATTTTGAATTCTAGAGTGTAGGCGAATCTCTGTGAAAATTGTACTTGTAACCTCTGTTTGAGAGCTCTGAAATAAAGAATACTCCCCTCTTGCCCGTGGACACATGCCATCTTGACCGAACCACGTAAATATTATGTCTTGTGTGCTTATAGTTTTACTAGTTATCCGTTTACTTCCTAACATAAAGAAAAGTTGTTTTTGCATGTTTCTTATAAACCTCGAAATACGGATCCAACCCATGCTTAGATCTAGTTATTTTTATCCGATATGCGATCAACGTTCAAATCTGATGAGACCAATAAACAGGCAATGTGACCGTGAACCGCTACATTATTCATTTGAGAAAATATTTATTAAATATTTCGATCAATTGAAAGAGCATCGGGAGAAATCAAGGAAACATGATTCATCGTGTTGGCTTTCATGGATAACTATACATAAATTATGTATAGCTATAAACTTTCTATGCGGACAAACAAAACAAGGATGTCATTGCGGTTTTTAATACATTATTGTAAAATATATATTAATATAAAAACTAATTTAAGATTAATTTATATTAGATAATAGTCTTAGTGATTATGGTTTACGCCTAAGCTCTTTAGGGTTTAGCTATTAGGCTTTAGGTATTCTCTATATATTTTTATGTAATTATTTTTTGAGAATCAATCAATCTATTATCTAACACTTTTAAATGTATAACCTTTATATCATATGATAAAAGCTAATGGCTAAACCCTAAGAGGTGCTTAAACCCTAATAACTAAGAATTTAGTCCAGTTTCCAGTTTATAACTTATTTAAGTGTGGTTTTCAACCGGTACTTGAATTAAAATTATGATAGTTTAAGGGTTAGAGAACCGGTCATAATAAATTCATTTTTTTAAAAAAACTGGTTTTTGACCGGTTAATAATCACTTTTAGTTTTGGATTATTTCGTCCATTTTTATAAGGAAGTGATATTTTTCACTTAATAAATTGATTCGTCCACTTGAATATATGTTTTACTAAGGTGTACAATAGTTGCACAAATATTGTATTCATATACTAACTTGTACAATAGTTGCAAAAATATTGTACCTTATATGGATACATCAAATTATTAATTGAAAATATCACTTCTGATCCTGAAAATATACAGATCAAATTATTAATTGAAAATATCACTAGTCCTGAAAATATACAAACCGGAAGAAAATTTACAATTTTTTTGTTTTGTTATTTTAGAGCGAAACGAAATCCGGATATTTTAGTAGAGAATGATCACACGCAAGACCAGCCAACCTTGCATTATTGAGAATGGCATTCAGAAACAAACAGATAGAAATGTTTAATAATTAAAAAACGAATAATAAAAGGAAATATGATAAGCATGTATGGATAAAAATAAACTTGCCACGTTGCTTTTTAGAGTAAATTATAATTTTGGTCGTTGATTATGAAAGATCATTTTTTATTTTAGTTGAAAAAACATCATAAATAGTCCCTGTGGTTACTTAAAATCTGAAGTTTAGTCCCCGTGGTTTAAAAACCTCATAGATGGTCCCTGTGTTTTCAAAACTTTTGACGATTGGTCCTTATTGCTAACTCCGTTAACTTTTGTCCATTAATTGAGGAGCATTTTCGTCATTTCATACAACAGGGACCATTTATGATCTTTTAAGTTATTTTTTTTTTAAAAAGAAAAAAACTAAATATAATTATTTAATATATAATCTCTCTCTCTCTCTCTCTCTCTCTCTCTCTCTCTCTCTCTCTCTCTCTCTCATTTTGTCTTCTTGGAAATTAAAAAACTCATACTTGCAGATGCATCTTGAAACAGACACATAAAACCCAACAATCGCAAATGCATCATATTAAATCTAGTGAAGAAGAAAGGGATTAAATACCACCCCATGCTACCCCATCATCCTCTTTTTCTCATTCGATGTCACCTCCCCCATTTCTTTCTAAGCCCAGATCGATGTGTCTCCCTTTAATCATCAGGAATCAAACCGTTCTTGAATTTCTCATTTCAGGTAAATCGATAATATATTCTCTTTCTAGATCCGACTTCGACATGTAGTGGTGTGACAGAGAGAAACAGAGGGAGTCAAGGTGGCCTGGAAGGTGTTGATTCTTTATTCAGATATGTCGTCACCATAAGAGAGCACCGAAGATGAAATTGTTTCTACGCATCGACCCAAGATGAACGCGTAGATTGTATACTGAATTTGGGGGCGACAACATGTAGATTGTATACCTCCCAACACCATTCTTCATCTTAGAAGTTAGGATGAAGAAAAACCCAACTTCTATCTCGGTACTGGGAGGAAGAAAAAACACAACTTGTATATGTGTCAATTGGCACCTCCAGTTCTTGATTTGTCCATCGAGTTCGAACCTTTCAGATTTAGGGTTCACACTTCACCGAGTTCAAGATTTCTTGATTGAAGGTTCATGAAGTTCACCAGTAACCGGACACAACCCCAATCTCTTAGGGTACAAAACCCGATGTGGGTGTCCCTTCCCCATTTCGATTTAAACTCTCCGATTAATGTAATTTTAGGGAAGAAAGTGATGATACATAGTACCTTAGCTTTATTTATCTTCTAGATCTTATTTCCAACAACATTTGCAGGTGAGAGGAGTTAAAAGGGAACGATTTTGAAGTGTAGATGCTGACCTGTTGGGGAGAGAGAGAGAGAGAGAGAGAGAGAGAGAGAGAGAGAGAAAGAGAGAGAGAGAGAGAGAGAGAGAGAGAGAGAGAGATTATATTTTAAATAGTTATATTTAGTTTTTTCTTTTTTAAAAAAAATAACTAAAAAGATCATAAATGGTCCCTGTGGTGTAAAATGACAAAAATGTCCCTCAATTAACGGATAAAAGTTTACGGAGTTAGCAATAAGGACCAGTCGTCAAAATTTTTGAAAACACAGGGACCATTTATGAGTTTTTTTAAACACAGAGTTTAAACTTCAGATTTTGGGTAATCATAGGAACCATTTATGATGTTTTTTCATTCTAGTTTCAAAACGTTTTCTTTTATATATTTGGTCATTATTTACGTTGACGTTTTTGGTCCATATTTCAAACAAAAGACTATATCTATGACTAAAAGGAAATAAAAAAATCAACTATACTTAACTATACTTAACGATCAAAAATAATCATTTATTCATTTATTTAGAAGTAGGCCGGAAAAACATTACAAACAATTCATATAACAAACAAAGTTGTATGAGAACTTTTTTAACGCCAAAACTATGAAAAATGTTTCAAGACCAAGAATGAAAACATTAGCTATAACTCTGAAATAATAGAGCAAGTGATAGAAGTTCTTGTATGTACGGGACAACGATTTAAAAAGGTAATATGGTTTTTATTTTATAAACGATTATTTCTTATTGTTTTCTTTCTTGTAAAATAAGTTATTGAACTTGTTGTTTTGTACACATTCAGTCCTTATAACCGATTACTCTATGTAAAGTTCTCAATTTTAGACATTTAGTCTTTAATGTTTACATTTTTTCAAGATAAGTCTTTGTTGTTTTTGTACATATTTAGTCTTTATGACCGGTTTCTTTAGGTTTTGTTTATGTGAACTTTTATGTGGGACAATCATTAATGAGGTGTTCTCATATGCGGTCCGTCCCTCACTTATTTAAGCTTTGACATTTTGGTCAGTACGCCGTGTGTACTCGGGGTGTAGGCATGACGTACTCATGCATAAGAAAACGGGATTCGCACACGTATGTTGGGCATACTCAGCAGGTACGCCGCGCATACGATGTTCAGACCAAAACCCTAGTTATGAGGGTTTGCACCCTATATAATATCCTTATGGCCCCAATACCTTCACCCTCACCAGCCTCCACCTAAAAATCGTCCCACTAGCTAACCCTACGTGTGAAGAGTGCATCTTTGAGCTCATTTGTGTGTTTTGATGGTGTTCTTGAAGAAAAAAAGGTGGTAGAAGAACATTAGAGCTTTGAAGAAGCTTGGATATGGGATTCTCACCTTGTGAGCAACCTTTTGGGGGTAAAAAAATCCTAGCTTTATCATCATTTCTTATGGATCTAGTTATTTCTTCATTTAGGGCATTTTTAGTCACAACCCTTGTGATTCTTAAGCATGTCATGCTCTTAACCAAATAAGTCGTCCTTTCAGACCCAATGAGAGGTCTTGAGTCATAAAAACGATCTTGATGTTGAGTTCTTCCCCATGCATGCTCTAGAAGCTCTTTAGGTCCTAAGAAGTTAGGTTTATTGGTATTAAGCACTTAATGGGCATGCAAAGTCATAAAGTTGGAAACTTTATAACTCTCAGTGCTATTATGGCCTTGGATCTACATTTGGAATGTGAGAGCTTCACGCATTAAGCTCTTATTAGGGAAATGGACTTTGGTGCATATGTCATGCGTAACCCAACGTACGCTGCACGTACGGGGTCAACATCTTGATCCCGGTCAAGGCTTGAGTACGCCCAATGT
This sequence comes from Lactuca saligna, assembly GCF_052625555.1. Taxonomy (NCBI): domain Eukaryota; kingdom Viridiplantae; phylum Streptophyta; class Magnoliopsida; order Asterales; family Asteraceae; genus Lactuca; species Lactuca saligna. The sequence continues at coordinate 40,285,134 of NC_136423.1, forward strand.
AGGAGTTGAGTACACCCCACGTATTCAATTGAGTTGACTGAGTTGACTCGTTGACCTTGACCTTTGACTAGAGTTTTGACCAAGTTGGACCTAGGGGTATTTTGAGTTGTTAACTAAGATTAGGTCCTTGGTTTTGGCTAGGTGATTGTTGAGCTGATTTTTCGAAACAGAGATTTATTCAACTTGCATTTCAATTGACAGGTGATTTTTCCTCACTATACTTGCAGGTTGAAGGCACCAATGTCGTCCCAACAGATTATGTATCTTGTTATAGGATGTTGTTATGCTGTAATGATATGTCAAGATTTTCATGTATATTTGTTTGCTATTATATGTATATCTGTTATGCATATGTTGACATAGTATAGTTGGGTTGAGGTTGTATTGCTTTATGCAGTAGCCAACAAACTCGGGAGCACTCCAGACATAAGATGTGGGCCCGAGGGCAAGCCAAACTTATGTTGTGGGCTCAGGATCAATCCAGATATGACTTGAGGTCCCAATAGGCATGCCAGACTCATACTGTGGGCTCAAGGGTAATCCACTCTTAGTTGTGGACCCAGTATATGTCATTATATGTATTTATGTGCGGGTACCGTAAGTCCCTAATCTGCCTGTGTATCAGTTAGATCCGTTTGATGGTGTGGAATCTCAATCAAATGGATGATGTCAGATAAAATAGAAGAGAAGAAGAAGAGGAATAAGATGAATCTCAATGTATTAATGCATAGAATGATGATCCGGATACAAGAGATTCACACACACACTAACACACAATAGTTCTTCTGTCTCTCTAGCCGTAAACTCTCTAGGGTTCATCAATCAGTTCCTCACACACTAACACCTATATTTATACAAGGGGAACATGGGCTTGGTGGACATGCTTCGTAAATGGGTTTACGGTCGTAAGGTGTTTACGGCCGTAAACTCAACCGTAAACATGATCGTAAACTTCAAAAATATTACAGAAAAATACATTTGCCCAGAAAAGAAAAGTATAAACCATATTTTGACCCAAAAATCTCTCCCATGGTTTATAGCTTTCTTTTCTTAATGACCCAACAAGCTCCCCCTAAAAAGTAGCTGGCTCTTCTTGTCAAACTTCAATGGGAGCTTGGCTTCAACTTTAACCTTCGATTTCTTCATAGAATCAGGATGAACATATGAATCTTTAATGAATGACTACATCTTGAGCACTTAAGGTTTTCTTTAGAATTTGGCATTGAATGCACATTGGGTGAGGAGGCTTGACGTACTGATTCTTGAAAAATGGCGCTTTCAGTTTGAGAATCTTCAGAGAGAACATCAGAGAGAAAAAATCTTATGGATCACTTCAGCAGGTACAACGATAGCAACAGACTGATTGACAAGGTTTCAATGCAATCCGTCACATAATTTTCAATTGCAGCTTCACCTTGCTTCTGGGGTTGAAGGATTGAATGTTGAAAGAATAATCTTCATATCTTGCTCCTTCGAATGCGAATTCTTCGATGCTCACGGACGAGGCTTTGGCTCAGAAATCTTCAACGCAAACTCTATGAGTCTTATCTATACCTGAAATCACTTTTCAAGACAAAACAAAACTAAAAGAAAACTTAGCACACAAAAATATTTTTGGATTTTTTTTATTTTTCAGAACAAGAAATAAAACAGAAATAACACCAATTTTTTATTCTGATTTTTTTAATTCTCCCCTAATATTTAAATTAGAAAAAAAAACTATGAACAAATTTAACAAAAAATAAAATGATATCTAACTTTAAGAATGATTTGGAATCAAAGTTTTTAGACAACCTTAATCCACTTGTCGGTACCTTTCATATTCGCATCTTTGTGTGGTCGATCGCCGGTATTGTTGTCCACTTAAACACAAAAGAAATTTGTGACAATTTTAGGACATACTAATAATTGTAAGACAAAGTGATCTTAGGTTTCTAGATAATATATCTTAAGGACCATTCAGCTGACGACGACCAAGGATATTGTTGTCCACCTAAATTGAGTAGCGAGATCTATAGACAATCTGTATGAGTTCAATTTTAAGTGTACTGGAATGTGTTTCCAGCATATCTACACTCAAGCCATTATATCCACTAATTTGAAAATCATACTAGCATCACTACTAGAAAAACAGCCTTTTACGACGCTCATTGTGCATCGTAAAAGGCTTAGTTGATGCGCAAATGCGCGTAAAGGAAGGCCCTGTCATAAAGAGAGACGACGTGCTTTTGCACGTCGTCTATAGACGAAGCGCATTTACGACGACGCCCATTTATAACGTGCAATTACGACGCGCGTTTACGACACGCAATGCGTATCAAGGAAGGCCCTGTCATAAAGGAAGACGACACGCATTCGCGTGTCGTAACCTTACGACGTGCGTGTTAATGACACACAATGCGTATCATTAAAACCCCTGTCAAGAAAGGCCATGTCATAAATGAAGATGACACACATTTTTGCGTATCGTAAATTTAAATGTTTAAAAAAATTTATATATTTATTAATTTTTTAAATTAAATTTGCATTTACTATCTAATAATAGAAATAAAATACCATATAAAGAAATATAATCCATTGCATAAAATTTAATGTCATACAATTCAATTTCTTACAATATATAATGTTACAACAAGCAAAATAAAGAAAGTAAATTGCTATTTTAAACATGTGAAGCATTATAACAACCTGCTCTGTGACAATTCCTTTGACCTGTCTACCAAGAATTGCATGTGACTTGATGCCTCTTTCAGAGTGTGGTGCTTTGTCATCAGCAGCCTCCTGACCCAAATAAAAATTATATAAAAAATGGAAGTCAGAAGAGATGACATTAGCGAGTGAGGTTTTATTATGTTATAAAAAATGGAAGTTAGAAAAAATTGTAAGCATGGTGACATATTTAACATAAAATGTTAATTTAGTGACTTAATAGGCAATAAAAATAGTTTTTTAGCCAAATTAATGAAAATGAGACATTTGGTTGCTATACTACCAGTTAAGTAATCCAAGATAAAAAGAGTTAACATCAATTTCACCGGGTGAAACTAATAGTGCACAAGTCTCACAAACATGAATTAATAACAAATATAGTTCGCGATTAGGTAAGGTAGTTGCAACAAAAGAAAAAAAAGGAACCAACTAAAGTACAAGAAACAAAATGGAACCTTAAATTCGATTGGCATTATTTTTCTTCCTTTCTTGGAGAATTCATCACACTGTAAACATGAATGGTGTTATTTTTGTAGTCCACTAATACAGATTATATCATCCATGTGTTATGTATAAGCCAACAAACCTGGATATACGGAAAGTAGATATCCTTCAATTTGCATTTGAGTTTCCTTATGTCTATATTTTGCTTCTTAGGCTCAAATACATCAACATGTTCAATTATGATCAGATACGTTCAAATTGGGATCATATTCTTTGAGAAGAGATGATAGTTACCTTTGTGAAACTACCACCTGGAGCTAACTGAAGTTCATCCTTCATAGGGACTCGAAGGCTACCATATGTCTAGATTGCAATGTGAAATAAGGAAACAAACATTAGCTAATATATAACAGAACAGATAGCAAAAAAGAGTTTTATTACCCTCCATGTTCGCTTTAAACCGGGGCCAGAATTGATTATATACATTTGATGAAGTTGTTTTGGGATCTAGAAATGACTTTACAGTACTCCAAAGCAGTCTAAAACCAGGGCCAACATTGATTATATACATTTGATGAAGTGTCTGTTAACAAATATATAGTGACACAAAAGTTAATTAAAGATTATTATTAAAATAAACTTCATTAATGAAGCAAACCAATGTGAAAGGCTACAATTTCAAGATTTCCACGAAAAAAGAAATCCAAGTCAGAAGTGTATTTACATTTTTGGTCCCTGTGGTTTACTAAATTTTATGGATTTGGTCCAGCTTTTCTTATTTTGTTTCTAACGTTTATCAGACCCACAAAGGTTTTTTTGTCATCTAAAATTTACTAATTTACCCTTGCTTTTACATTTAGTGTTAATTTTACTTTTAGGGCCATGCAAAATTAATATTTTGCCCTTACTTTTTACATTTAGTATTAAATTTACTTTTTGGCCATTGAAACCATGAAAAATTAGTAATTACCCTTATTACTACATTTTCATTTAATATTAAATTTACTTTTAGGCTGATAAACCAATGCAAAATTACCATTTTCCTATTATTTTTAAATTTACTTATGGCCGTTAAACCCAAGCATGACAAAAACCTTTGTAGTGACGATGAATTTTTGTTTAAAAAAAATAGACAAAATCCATAAAAAGTAGTAAACTTCATGGGTGAAAAATGTAATTTACCCTAATTTCTAATAAGGCAGGTTTCCACAACTGCCTTGTATTGTGTGTGGCATGCATTGGAGTTGGACTAATAGGATATAAAGATGCAACTTTAGTCAAAGAGACTCTTTTGTCTGTGCAAAAGATGAAAATGTCCTTCTCATATCATTGAATATACAGATAAAACAATTTTAGTGCATACCTACTAACAGACAAAAAGATCCCAAGGAAGAAAAGAGCTCCTTGAGTATCAATGCGCGATAAAGCTTGAGGTACTTTTAACCGTTGTCTTTCGGATTCACCATAGTGGATAGCATCAGTTAGAATCCAAAGAACTCCAAGCCCAAATAGCATACCCAAATAAGGAGGTAAACTAGTTAAAGCTTTGAACACGGGAACAAACACAAATGCCCCAATTCCTACTGCAAAAACAAGTTGCCCACGTGGCGCCATTTGTTCTGAAGCTAAAACATCATCTGTATTTTTCCCCTTCCCATTAACCTCACTAAACAAGAGAAAAAAAACACAAATAGAAATGGTAAACTACAATACCTTAATCTTTAATTTGATGAAGTTGTTTTGGGATAATTGTCGCCATCAATTTTTTGTAGACGCTGAATGAGTTCACGGACACCTTTAGTGAAGTTCTTGAGCCCCTAAAAATATTCATAAATGAAAATAATATTATTGAAAGTGATTATGTAAAAGGGGAAGAAGATTCTCTGTTGTAACTTGTTTCTTGGAGGAGATTCTCTGTTGCTAACTTGTCTCTTTTTAGACTCTCCACCTTGTTCTCTTAAACCAAAATGAAGACTTCAATGAGGATTCACACAACATCCATTGATAGCAGCAAATCAGGAAGCACAATGGTCCAATCCCATTCAAGTTTCTTTGGACCTATCAGCAAGATAAGAATACAAAATTCTTGTCAGGATGGAAAGATTAAAAGCTAGTAAGATTTAAAATGAAAATGATTATAAAAATAAATGAAAATTTAAACCAGCAGCTAATTAAAAGATGCATGGACCATTGTATTTGGCAGTAAGTACGCAGCAACTGATAACCACAACATCAAACTTTTCAAAGAATTCAAACATATACGAAATAATTTGGTCCAGGAACGTATACTTGAGGAAATCGGAGCAATGATTGCCTCTCAACAAGTCTTGATCAATCAGAAACCAAGAAGGTGTTAATCGGGCTTATAACAATGGCATCATCAGATGTGCAACAGTATCTGATAACCTCTATGATAAGTTTATGTTGTGATGTAGTGGACATTTGGGAAGCCATCAGAAAGAGAGAGGGAATCATGTTACTTATATCTTTTCTAGGTTTATCAAGTGAAGAACATCAAGAGTATGTTGTCTGGCTGCTGGCAATCCTAACAGAACAAATAGACGATAACAAGTGGGCAATTACTGTTGTTGGTGGTATTCCGCCACTTGTACATTTACTAGAAACTGGATCTGATAAAGCGAGGGAGGATGCAGCTTATGTTCTGTGGAACTTATGCTGTCACAGTGAAGATATCTATGCATGTGTTGAAAGTGCTGAAGCAATTCCTGCTTTCCTATGGTTCTTGAAAACTAGTGGAACAAAGGGACAAGAAGCCTCAGGGAAGGCACTAAGAAAGCTTATACGCAAGGCAGATGCTGCCACTATTAATTAGCTACTAGCTCTGCTTTGGGGGGACACCCCAAACTCAAAAGCTCACAAAATTGAAGTACTAGGTCATGTGTTTACCATGGCATCACATTATGACCTTGTTCAAAAAGGATCAGATGCTTATAAAGGGTTGAGATCGCTTGTTCAGATTCTTAATTCTTCAAATGAGGAAACACAGGAACATGCAGCTTCTGTCTCGGCTGACCTCTTCAGCATTCGTCAAGATATATGTGATAGTCTTGAAACTGGTGAGGTTGTGCATCCTTGATGAAGCTTTTAACAACCAACACTCAAATTATTGCCACTCAATCAGCTCGGGCCTTGGGTGCTTTGTCCAAGAACAAAATCTCTTATATTGTAGAAGGGGATGTGAAGCCTCTGATCAAATTAGCCAAAACATCATCTTCCATTGATGCTGCAGAGACTGCTGTATCTGCATTAACCAAAGTGAAGCGACTCCTCCTGCCAACTAAGCTTTCCGGTAGTACCAATGATGGCAAGAAAATTGCCAAAACCGATGATTTCACCTAATCAAACATATTGTGTGTTTCTTTTTCATCCCCTTTCCCGTTTCCATGTGTCTTTGTTCCTAGTTAACCCTAGTTGATTATTTCACCTAATCACACATCATCGATTGTTAGTTTCACCAAATATCGGAAGTTTGTTCCTTCGATCGTAAATGAAATAGAGAGAAATTAAGCCGGAAAGAAAAAGAGATTTAGCAAAGCTAGGGTTCTTATAGAAGAACGAAAACATTGAGAAGTTAGAATCAAGAAAAACATACCTTAGTAAGACATAGGGCTTGTAAATTTGAGCAATAGAAGCAGTGACCCTAAGGTCACCGGACCTAATGTTGCTGGCAAGGGCAGGCGAGGTGAGATTGCCGGAGATGAGGGGCTCCATCGGCTGGGTGACGCTGGAAAGCATTGGACGGTGGGGCGGGGCTAGACGGAGGTCAGAGGTGGGAGGCGCCAACACCAAGAGAAACGTCGGAGGTGGGAGAAGTTGTCGACGTCGAGAACTGAGAAAAAGAGAAAGGGTTTGTCGAAGTGAGAAGGAGAGAAAGGGAAGTTGAAGAGAGAACGAGCCGTACAGGAGGGCAATCGGGGCAAGTTCTTGAAAAAAAGCCCTAGCTACTAGGGAAATTAAAGTGGAGGGAGAAAAAAAAAGGAAGGCGGGGATTTTAAGTTTTTGGGATTTCATTTTCCCCAGATGGAACGCGCGCGTTCTATTAAAATTTATAAAGTGACGGTCGTAGACGACAGCAGGTGCCCTCCGTGTTTTTTTTAGACACTAATTTTAGGGCACGCAAAAATGCGTGTCTGAAACCGTTTAAATTTTGGAAGAGATGACATTATTTTTTAGACACTCACCTTTGCGTATCAGAAATTACTGTGTGTCATGGTTCGCACGTCCTAAAAGGCTATTTTTCTAGTAGTGCATGCAGATCTAAAAGCTCATACAATCAGACATATAAAGGCACCACTCCTATCATAAAATCATGAGCATATCCTTAGCCCTAATCTAGCATGCAATTCTCATAATCATATCATATATCATAATAAACATGTATTAGTATTATGGGAACCATTTACTTAAGCTCGGCAAATTGCACGCATCATACCCCTTTATTTGATTAGAAACCCTTTTAATAAAACATTTATTTTATGAAAATTTTCACCAAACCATCAGTTTGAGTTCAGGCATACCCGAAAGTATGCCCGAATCCCTCAAACCAAGGCTATGATACCAACTTGTAACATCCCAAGATATGAAGGTAAAAATTCGATTTTTAAAACAACCAAAAAACTCGTTTATCATTCACTAAAACACTTAAAGGCATTTTATAATAAAAAAAGTTATCAGAGTACAATCTCAAAATCTCAAGGTTGTGGAAAATATGGGTGTATGAGTTGCACTCAAGCCGGTCCCTTCCCTTACAAACCGGAAGTACCTGAAACCATAAACAAAAATTGTAAGCACAAAGCTTAGTGAGTTCCCCAAATACCACATACCATACATAACATATGAGTCATACACATCAAACATGCATTAGATGATTCTATGTGCCAACCATAGTCTTGTCATCATGCCACGAGTTGTATCATGGTCTTTTCTTGCCAGGCCAGGGGCCAAAACCCTAGGTCATACAGATAAGTGCCAAGAGCCACCTCCTGGTCTTCCATGCAAGCATCATAGAGACAACTAACATACAATCTTAGAGAGTTGAAACTCTGGTCTTGCATATAGATTTTCCAGGAGCTACCTCCTAGTCTTTCATACAAATGCCAAGGGCCACCCCCTGGTCTTCCTATAATACATAAACCAAATACACCGGTGTTGGTGCCTTCGACCCAATAGTCCAGTGAGGAGACTCACCTCAGACAGTTGAAACTCATGGATAGAAATCTGACTGCAGATCCGCCAAAATCCATGCGCTATCAAATACCAAAAAGAAAACCCATAAATAACTAGATCCTGTCTCACACTAAGAGTCCATGTCGGGGTAAGATATCTTTTTACCCTTCCTCTAACTTGGTTCAAGACCAAGGCCTAATCTAGATGATCCAAAAACCCAAAATCTAAAACAAGCCCTCAAGGCCCAAATATGGCCTAATTTTCCAAATTGGGCCTAATCCCTTTCATGGGTCTTCACCTTAGAGAGTCCAATAAAGTCTCAATAGCCCAACCATAAAAGCTAGGTAGCCCAACATGGACCAAGACAACCAATCGCATACTAGCCCAAAGCCGAATCCCAAATCAATGAATGCCAAGCCTACTGAGTACGCGAGGACTTTGATCCAAACTTAGATTTAACTTCCACAAGGTGGTTAATCATATAAAGTTGCAAACTTTATATGCATACATGGCCTAAATGGGGCTCTAGATCTCAATGGAGCTTAATAAATGACTTAATACTTTGCATGAGACCAAAACCACCATAAAGTTTGAACCTTTATGCACAAGGAACCCTTAACACGACCAGATCTATAAGTCTAAGCTCCAAAATATCCTTAATTCCCAATCACCAACCAAAAGGAACAAAATAACCAACAACATTCCATGGAGAAGATCTAAGAAATGAAATGCAAAGGTTTTAACTTTATACCTCACAAGCCACCAAAAGTGGATGATAAAGTTGGATCTCAGAGCCCTCCTCCAAAGAACAAGTCTTCAAGCTACTTCTTCTTCTTCTAGATATATAAAACCTACCCTCCATAAAAACTTCACAAGTGCTCAAGATCATCAAACATGGGCTATGGAATGAATTAGGGTTTTTAGGATATGGAGGCTAGCTATGGAATGGTTAAAAGAGGCTAAGATATGGCTTACATAGGGTACAACTAGAAAAATTAAGGTTTTCTTACCTCCCACTCGTACGCCCAACATACTCCTCGTACGCCTAGCATATGAGGCTACAGACCCGCGATCCACACCCCCTACTATGCTAAGTGTACATCAGAGTGTACTAGCATCTCAGCCAGTACGACAAGCGTAACTTGTTGTACGCCCCACATACTACTTACAAGGGCCAAAATGCATTTCTTTCAATTCTAAAGGGCAAAAAGGAACATCTCCATATCCAAGTGTTTCATTGCCGGCTAGTATCATAGATTTTGGTGGGAGTTGGGATTACTACCTATCACTTGCGGAGTTCTCCTACAACAATAGCTATCACTCCAGCATTGGTGCACCACCCTTCGAGCTTCTACACGGTCAGAAATGTCGTACCCTAGTTTATTGGGGGGAAGCTTAGTCACAGATTCATAAGGAAGAATGAGGTGGTCCTCCAGAATACATAGCTCATCTTGCTAATCATGTAGAAATTTCAGACTGCTCAGAGTCGGCATAAGAGCTATACCGACCGATGTCGATTGGAGTTGGAGTTTCTGGTCGACGATATGGTGCTGCTGAAGGTATCACCCTAGAAAGGTGTAATATGCCTCTGGAAGAGGGGGAAATTAGGTCCCTTGTTATATTAGAGCATTCCGTGTGATGGCCAGGGTGGGCAAGGTAGCCGACCGGTTGGATTTATTGAGTGAGCTTAGTAAAATCCACAACATGTTCCATGTTTCGTAGTTGTGGAAGTGTGTGTTGGACAATGAGGCAATGGTCCCTTTGGATGATATTCAGGCCGATGAGTGCCTGAATTGTACTGAGAGTCCAGTAGCAGTAGTGGAGAGGAATACGAACGTCCTACGGAACAAGGAGATACCTTTGGTAAAAGTTCAGTGGTAGCATCGGAAAGGCTCCGAGTGGACCTGGGAGATGGAGGCAGAGATGCGGGATAATTATCCTGAGTTATTCACAACATCGAACTTTGAGGACGATGTCTAATTCAAGTGGGGGTGAACTATAACACTCGTTCCGTGAAAATGTTCATATTTAACCCTAATATATTTAAGATTTGACATTTTGGTTCGTACACTGTGCGTACTCGGGGTGTATGCATGGCGTACTCATGCATGAGAAAGCAAGAATTGCATGCCTACATCGGGCGTACTCAGTAGGTATGTTGCATATATATTTTTCAGACCCAAAACCCTAGTTTTGAGTGTTAGCACCCTATATAATCTCCTTATGGCCCCAATACCTTCCCCCTCGTTAGCCTCCACCTAAAAATCATCCCTCTAGCTAACCCTAAGTGTGAAGAGTGCACCTTCGAAATCATTTGTGTGTTTTGGTGGTGTTCTTGAAGAAAAATAAGGTGGTAGAAGGATATTGGAGCTTAGAAGAAGCATGGATCTAGGATTCGCACCTTGCTAGCAACCTTTTGGAGGTAAAAAGCTCCTAGCTAGATAATCCTTTCTTCATTTAGGGCTCTTTTGGTCCCAACCCTGGTGATTCTTGAGCATGACATGTTATTAACCAAATAAGTTACCCTTTCAGACCCAATGAGGGGTCTTGAGTCATAAAAACGAGATCTTAATGCTTAGTTCTTCCCTATGCATGCTCTAAAAAGTCTTTAGGTGCTAAAAAGTTAAGTTTGTTACTATTAAGAACTTAATGGGCATGCAAAGTAAGAAAGTTGGATAATTTATGATTCTCAACGGTATTATGGCCTTGGATCTACACTTGGAAAGTGAGAGCTTCACACATTAATCTCTTATTATGGAAAAAGAATTTAGTGCATACGTTGTGAGTAACCCAGTGTACTCTGCACGTACGGGGTCAACCTCTCCATCCCGATTAAGGATTGAGTACTCCCATCGTAGAAGTTAAGTACGCCCTGTGTACTCAGTTGAGTTAACCGAGTTAAATCGTTGACCTTGACCTTTGAACAGAGTTTTGACCAAGTTGGACCTAGGGGTCTTTTGAGTTGTAAATTAAGATTAGGTCCTTGGTTTTGGTTAGGTGATCGTTGAGCTGATTTTTCGAAACTGGGATTTTTTCAGCTTGCATTTCGACTTAGAGGTGAGTTTTCCTCACTATACTTCTGGGTTGAAAGCACCAATGCTGACCCAACAGATTATGTATCCTTTTATAAGATGTTGCTATGTTGTAGTTGTTGGATTAGTGTCAAAGTCCTTAACTATATTTGGTATGTACTTGACCTGGTTGTAGCATGGTCCTTTTAGGTTGCCTTCACCAAAGCAACTTGACTGGATGAATAATGGAGAAAGAGGTTATTCTGGTTTATTAATATATTATATGAATAATATATTAAAGGAGAAATCATATATTTTTAATTAATATTGATCAAGAATTAATTAAGATTCAATATTGTGGTCAAAAGAGATTAATTAAACTAAGGGTACTGAAATTGTAATTATAAGATAATTGGAATTTGGGTTGTGGATCCCTTAAGCAAGGGATGGGCGAAATCTTATGGGAGCCCATAAGGATTTCGTCCAAGAGCTTGATTCAAGAAGATTCTTATGGGCTGCTTAGGGCTTCAGTATTAGAATAAATGTGTAAGCCCATAACTATTATTGGTATGTACTCGACGCGAGAGTAGCATGGTCCATTTGGGCTACTTGACATCGGAACAATTGGATAGATAAGTGAGATAGGGTTATTTATGATTTATATTAATATGTTATAAGTTCTAATATATTAATATGAAATCATATTATTTAATTAATATTGATCAAGAATTAATTTGGAATTAATTTTGTGATCAAAAGAGACTAACTAAATATATGGGGATTGATTATGTAAATCGTTCATTCTTATATATGTGGGCTTGTGATCCATTGTCCTTCATGTTAGGCTTAACCCATGTGGTAACCCATGGATACTCCATGGAGATTAAAACCATGGATCATGAAGGAAATGGAAAGTCATGCACATTAGGATTTACATGGTGTAACCCTAATGAGCCACACTATATAAAGGATCCCATGGTTCATGAAATGGCAATAGTGGATACACAAACAGAGGGCAGGGGCTGATTTCATAGGGAGAACCAAGGTAACCTTCTTCTCAAGTTATTCCATTTGTTGGTGGTTTTGTGTGATTCCATTTGAGGCCTCCATACTATTGTGGCTAAGCTCTTAAGGGTTCAAGACTTCAAGCTCCATCAAAAGCCATGTCATCTAACTAGACTTTTGTTGTATAGTTGCTCCATAATATGCTAGTTAGGATGATGTTTTGGAATTTTGTATTTTTGCATGTATAATAGTGAAAAGATAGATCCAAGGCACATAGGGTTGCGTACACACCATAGGAGTGTTATAATGCTCAAAACTCATCGATGGTATCAGAGCCTAGGCTTAGTTTTCAATTATACTTGATGTAATGTTGTAAAAATCGATTTATGGCTTTCTGGACTGTGTACTCACCGAGTCCACTGGGGGAATCGCTGATTCCAAGAGTAAAATCATCCAACTTGCCGAGTTTGTTCCTGCACTCAATGAATCGGATCCCCTGAGTGTAGATTTTCGATGTTTTTGACTGGAATTGGACTAGAATCATTACCCTAAGCTATTTTTGAACTTATAAACCTATTTTTGATGTGGTAATGATCATTCTAATACAATTAAAAAGATAATTGTTAAAAGTTTGATGTTTTGTATTAGTTTAATGGTTAGGCTAATTACATTAAAATTGTTTGATGTGAATTGTCTTGTTGATATGAGTTTAATCTAGATTATAGTTTTTCTTGACATGGTTGTTTGTTTATTAGATGATTTAATGGCCTTTAATGGATTCCATAACTTATCCTCAAGTTATGGAAAACCAAAAGTCTTTCTTGTTAATGAGTCTTTAAAAGGTCATGAGTTATGGTTTTGAAGAATTTTTTCCCACAAATTGTTTTATGACATCCATAACTTGTCCTCAAGTTATGGATTTTCAAGAGTCTTGCCATTAAAATACATATTAAACTCATATGTTATAGATTCCAAAAGTTTTTTGAATTGTTCAAAACTTGCCCTCAAGTTTTGGAATTTGTAAAGTTACACTTTTGAATACCTTAGTTCCAAACCCTAGAATTTTAAATAGTTTAAAGTTCAACCCTTATACTATTATAATATTATAGGTTTAATATTTATATATATGTATAAGAGTATAAGAGTAAAAGCCAATCTTACCATCAGTACGCCTCATTCACGAAGTCGATCTATGAGGTGGGGGGGTGTATAAGGTTACTGCCTATAAAATGACAGTTTAATAGGTGTCCACTCTCAACCATTGCTTCCTTGAAATGACAGTTTAATGGGTATAAGGTTACTTCCAATAAAATGGCAGTTTAATGGGTGTCCACTCTCACCCACCACTTCCTTGAATGGTGGAGAGTCGTTAGCCGTACGGGTAGGATAGGACTCTAATTCTCTATTCATTAAAAGTATAATGATAAATATAAAGTAACTAAACACTTATAAATTCCTAATCTTAGTTACTTTAGGAAAATGTGAATTTTGGTTCTAACCCATGAATTACACTTTATACCTTACCAAGTCGTTGGTGGAGCGTGTGTGGTTAACCAACACACTAACATGGACTAGTAAGAGTGGCAAAGGGTAACTTAATGTTTATCATAGATTTATGGAGCACATGTGGTTAACCTACACATTGATTAGGTGATAAGGTTAAGGGTACCAAGTTAATTTGCATGGTTATTCACACATTGTTTGTGATCTTCGGCATCCCAGTCACATACTTGAGAGGGCATAATTGAGATTTAAACATGCCATTGAAAATTTCAATGAATCTTAAAGGATCTAGGAGTTTCAATTCACTTAAGACCTAAAATAATTTTTCATTTTTCATGGTGGAAATTGGTAAATCATCATTTACCTACCTTCAAATATTTTATAGCTTGGATTATGGCATCCCTCTTCTAGGTTATAAAATATTGTGTTGGGTCCTAGCCTTAATATTTAATATTGGGTGTTATATTAAGGACTTAAGTCAACTAACTTGAATTTCTCTCATTGTAGATGTCTAGATCAGACAACTATGATATTCCCAAATCCCTTGGAACAAGCTTTCCTAATGAAGATGATGTCCCGCGATTGGATCATGCAAAATCATACTTCTCTTCCTTCGCCTCCTCCAGTTACCCTCCCTGGCCCACAATCTCGAAGACTTAAAAATTTCATGGTCACTCAAGCCCTACTTGCAATGAAACATGAAGATGGAAGGCCAGTGTGTGCACATATCTTAGAGACGAAGGCACACATTGAGAGGATGAGAGTGTTGGGTGTTGTTTTTTCAAGGAAGTTGGCTATTGAGTTGGGTTCTTCAGTCACTTCCTGAGTCATATAGTGAGTTCATTAAAGACTACTATGTGATAGATCACGACATGACCCTAATAGATCTTACTTATTTGCTCATTGCTGCCGAATCAGCAATGATTTGGCACAATGGTCAAGCAAATTTGATTGGAAGGTTTGCCTCTTAAGGTAACATTAGAAGTCCAAAAAAGTTTTCTCTTCCCAATGGAAAGGGATTGGCCATGTCCAACCCAGTTGACAAAATGGTAGAGAGAAAGGCTAAGTTTGTGATACTCCCGTGTACCATTCCCAAAGAGTCTCTATGTTTTTACTGTCAAGAGAAGGGACATTGGAAGCGAAGCTGCCCTAACTACCTGAAAGAAAGTATAGAAAAAATGTTATACTCTGCTTCAGGTAAGTACACTATCTAACTCTGTTAAGTTCCTAATTGTTGATTCTTAATACATGATGTGACTAGGTTGCATTTTGATGTTTTGCAGGATCAAGCAAAGGGAAGGAAGCTTAAAATAAGAGTATGTTGAATTTGATTGCGAAGATGGATTTCAATCGCATGGTTCGAAGATCGGATTTTTGACCTACTGTTTAGGAGTTATGATAGATTGCTAGGAAATATGCAATAGCATAGTTTTTCACTTGTAATTGCATTGTAAGGAAAAGTTTTTCCGCATTTTATAAATAAATAAGATTTTTGTTTTATTTTATATCTCCTTGCAATGGCATTTATGATAAATTGATGTTTGTATGTTTCTAGCACTATTGGAAATATGAATTTAATTCTTTCATTTTTGGTAGTGTTTAAATTTACCAAATGAGGAAAGATTCTCATCACCCAAGTTTCAATTGGACAGAAAATTGGAATCATGCAAGTTGTATTGTATAATGAATAAGAATTTTCATCTTTGGAAAATTAAGACTAATTCCTTGTTCACATGTATATGTGATTCAAGTTAAGGACTAAGGGATAGAGTACACATTCTTGTGCAATGGTCAAGTCTACCACAAAGATCTATAAGACTATTCATCATTATTTACTAAAGTTTATTAAATATTGTTATACATACAAGTTTAAGTATAATTCTAAAACATTGGAAATGTTTCAATGTATGACAGAACGAATGAGAAGAATCAAATTAGGCAGAAAGATAAAAATTTCTCAAATCTGAAAAGATGGGAGAGTACCTTAGTATCATGTTTTATGATCATCTTTATGATTATGAAACCATATCACAATCGATCCTCTAAGGACATTTTAGTGCATTCTTATGGCGAAGAAAAGGAGTTGTGAATTATTGAAGTGGTTAAATCAAGAAGATAAGTCATACTTCGTTCCAAAACAATTCTTAGAGTCATACTCCAAGATTGTAACTTGAGTGACATATCTTAAAGAATGTTTATAAAACTTGTCAAATGTAGTGTAAAATGTTTTCTACTCTTGTACATTTAAAATTGGTAAGTTGTGATAAAACAAAGACCGACTAAGGCCAATTGTGTGAAGTGTTTGTCATTATAAGAATCCGCACTAACTCTTGAATATTTGTTGTCAAGTAATGGTATTTAACAAAGAGAAACTTATATGTCAAGAGGTCAGTGGGAGTCTTAAAGATCCTGAAAGAGTTTCAAGAACTAATCAAGAATAAAACGTGTAGTTTATCACTAGCACACGACTTCAGGTTTTTAACATATTGTGCTGACATAATTCTTGTTTTTGTGCCTATTCTGGTAAAATTGACTATGCATACGAGTTCTATGTGTTCTTAATTGTGTGCATAACAACTTTGAAGCAATGGTAGGCCCTTGTGCTGCTAGGTGGCAAGAAATTAAGATAGAACAAGTTCAGTCCATATGAGTTTGAATTTGTCACTAACCTTGTCATGTGATTATGGTTTTGACAAATTCACATGGATAGGAACACATACACCATAAAATCTAAGTTTCATAAGGTTTCTCTACACTTCATGAAAATGATTGTGAGGAAACGCTTTCACTAAGTAGATTTTAAGTAGATAACAATTGAGATATTTGCATTCTCAAAGTCGTTAGTGGAGCGTGTGTGGTTAACCGGCACACTAACATGGACTAGTGAGAATGGTAAAAGGTCTAAACATTATGATTATGAAACCCCTCTTCATAATTGTTTAGACACACATGTGAGCTATCTAAGGAAAGGTGTATGATTTTGAGAAGCTTAGATAAAGTTTTATTGAAGCATCTTGTATCAGAAATCTGAACTTTGGTAATGAAAGTCAATAAAGCATCGATTTCTAGAAGTCCAGCTGATTTCTGAGTACGTATCAAAGCTAGTGAGAGCATAAGTGTTTGCTGGTAAGATAATAATTATTATGCTAATGGGAGCATAATTAATTATGGTAAATATTTCAAGTTAGCAATGTAAATTATAGAAAACAAAAGTTTCAGTTCGTGAAGTTGCATGGGTTGAAAAAGTTGTTTTGCTATAATTAAGGGAAAGGGAATTATACTTCATTTCAAATCTAAAAGCTTAGATTGTGATATTTTAATCAAATTTAGTCATGATTACATTATTTGCGTTCTAAAATTCGATTATGTTTACGGCATCCCTTTTCATAATTTGATTTTTGAGAACATGGCAAATTATAAGAAATATTGTAGCAAAAGACTGGTCAGGTATTATGTCTTTATGTAAGACACCATGAATTGTGTCTTGTATGATTCGGATATGGGATCGATTACATGTGCTATAATATTTATCCGTTCTAAATTTTCCAAATGCCTAGGGCATTAAGAGGGAAAAAGGAAGAGAACCGGATATGACTGAAATGATTAAGCAATTGTCGAGAACAATCCGAGGTTTACCTAAGATTGGTTTCTCATGTACAGTTGGAAGTATGGTGTAAAATTTTGGAAAGGGACCATATTGACATATTCTGAAAAGAGGCAACTCTTGTTCAGAAGTAAGAGTCAAAATGGGAATATGGAAACGGTTCCATAAGAGGAAGTTATTCTTCAAATATGTTTAAGATCAGAAAAATTAATACAAGAAGGATGTTCAAAGGAATGTACTTTGAATGTGAGATTTCGCTTCCATGGAATTGATCTCCATTGGAATACTTTGTAATGTCTGTTGCCAAGTCCTTGTAACTTTTGTGCATAGTCATTACAATAGGACCAATGCATATGAGTTTAAAATCTAACCGATTACAGTAAATGACAAGAATTTGATATTCTTACATTTACGGTGGTGATTTGGGATTGTGAAATGAGCATCATTGGAATTGTGTTCAATTGATCCATCTCACAAAATAAGGATCATAGACAAACATAGTGTGCATACTTGGAGTAGGGCGTAACTATTGTTTAGAAAACATAGTGTGCATGCTTGGAGCATGGGACAACTATCATTTTAATTCAAGTATTAAGTTGATTATTTGAAACATTATGCAATGAATAATGTGTAATCAATATGGTGATTAAATAAAATGTGTTTTGTTTATATTAATGAGTTTTGAGACCATATTGGATTTGATTATTCTTGTGTTTCACTTTTCATGTTTTGACTTCCCAAATAACTAAGTTATTCAAACCATCCACAGTGGGTCATACTTTGGAAGTAGGTATTGATGCAAGACTATCATGAATGGGTCTGTAGTTTGTCTGGGACAAAGTGGTTGCATGGTTCATGAGTGCTCTTGGAATAAGATTCGAGTATTGGATTCAACCCACGCTCATTTGAATCACTTCATGGATTTTATCATGAGTGATTATGAGATGATAATATCTTCTATTCTTCAAATGGAGACATGTGAGTTGTAGTTGCGAGTTGGTTGCACATTAGCATATGTAAACGCAACCAGTAACTTCGTTGTTATAAAACATATCGGTGTGTATGATTTGATGAGTAGGTACAAGCGAGCATTTGGGTCGAAGTTTATCCATTCCTTTTACCCTTGGAGGGATAAAAGCAATATTTGTGGGCCCCTCGATGATTTAGTGATGACACCCCTGAGTGCTTGGCCAAGCCTGGACTGATTTGATTTGTTCAATTAGTCAGTCGTCATAAATTGGAAATCGGGAAACAACAAATGGATAGAGAGAATGATTATAATCCATGTATCAGTCCATATGATATCTAGAATAGAGGAATATATGATCCCTTATCTAATGGACACATCATTTGACTAGGCTAGAGTTCGATGACGACTTTAAGATCTACAATTGCTAGTCCGGATCTTGGAGTCATACTTGAATAATAGGTTTAGACTTATCCACGTGGGAGACTGTTGGATTAGATGTCTAGGCCCATAACTCTTATTGGTATGTACTCGACCCAAGAGTAGCATGGTCCATTTAGGTTGCATGGAATCAAAACAATTGGATAGACAAGTGAGAAAAGGTTATTTATGATTTATATTAATATATTATAAGTTCTAATATATTAATATGAAATTATATTATTTAATTAGGATTGATCAAGAATTAATTTGGAATTAATTTTGTGATAAAAAGAGACTAACTAAATATATGGGGATTGATTATGTAAATCAATCATTCTTATATATGTGGGCTTGTGATCCATTGTCCTTCATGTTAGGCTTAACCCATGTTGTAACCCATGGATACTCCATGGAGATTAAAACCCATGGATCATGAAGGAAATGGAAAGTCATGCACATTAGGATTTACATGGTGTAAACCTAATGAGCCACACTATATAAAGGATCCCATGGTTCATGAAATGGAAATAGTGGATACATAAAGAGAGGGCAGGGGCCAATTTCATAAGGAGAACCAAAGTAACCTTTTTCTCAAGTTATTCCATTTGTTGGTGGTGTTGTGTGATTCCATTTGAGGCCTCCATACTATTGTGGCTAAGCTCTTAAAGGTTCAAGACTTCAAGCTCCATCAAAAGGCATGTCATCTAACTAGACTTTTGTTGTATAGTTGCTCCATAATATGCTAGTTAGGATGATGCTTTGGAATTTTGTATATTTGCATGTATAATAGTGAAAAGATAGATCCAAGGCACATAGGGTTGCATACACAACATAGGAGTGTTAGAATGCTCAAAACCCATCATTAAGCAACCAGGTTAGGGATTTGAATGAAATCCTAATTCTACAACTATATAAGGACCCCTTGGGATAGTGAAATCGGCCACTTGAAACCCTAGAAGAGTTACAGCCGATTTTGAGCATATATTTCCTTCTCTTCATCATTCTCCAATTGCCTTGGTGTTTGTAATAAATTAAAGGTATTACATTTGTGATACTAAAGCTCTCAAAGGTTGAAGATTCTTGCTACAATTGAAAGGTAATCATCTAAACTTGTTTTAGCTATTGTTTTCGATTTTTGTATGCTAGTATTAGGGATATAAACTTTGGATGATTTGCATGTAAAATTAGAGAAACCTAGATCCAAAGCTTTAGGATTTTCATGTTCACCATAGGATTGTTGTAATGCTCAAAACCCATTAGTAGTGACCTGTTAAGATATGCATGTTTATCTGTTTGTTGGTATATGTTTATATGTTATGAATATGTCTACATAATATGGTTGGGTTGAGTTGTACTAATTTGTGCGGTAGCCAACAAATCCAGGAGCAATCCAGACATAAGTTGTGGGCCTCAGGGCAAGCCAGACTTACGTTGTGGGCTCAAGAGAAATCCAGATATGAGCTAAGTGCCTGATAGGCATGCTAGACTCATACTTTGGGCTCAGGGGTGTCACACCCCAAAACCATGAACGGCGGAAACGTTCAGGGGTGGAGGACGTCATGTACAGTATCACAACAATGTAATATAATAAACAAGCAACAACATCATCCATTGCATTATAAGTAAAGTTTTAATACATGTGTGTTTCTTTCATTGTAGTAAGACACCAAAAATATACAATCAAAATAAAAGACGAGACTTGTCTGCTCCGTCTTCTCAAAAACCTGGCCTTCGTACCTATCTATTGATGACCTGAGAATACAAGTTATTTTGAAAGCGAGTATCAGCTTTAAAAGCTGGTGAATTCATAAGTATATAAGTGTCATTGCCTTGTTTGTGAAAATCTGTTATAAAGGCCATGTAAATCGTTAAATGAAAATGTTGATGTACGTATGAAAAGCCTAGAAAAACCCTTATTTTCTATAAGTATGAACTGTAGTCTTCTACCAAGACCCGAATGTTTTGTAAGTAATATGATAGCTTTTCCTTTCTATTGACTAGTACTAGAGTACTTAGTCTAACTCCTCGTTTATGTGAAAAGATTACAAAATATAGTAAATAGGAAAACTATAATCATGTAAGTGTTATCCCTGGGTGACCAGGACTATCACGACATCGCCGAAGCGAAAGGTATACCCGATGAACATCTGAAGATTGTCCACTCACCCTCTGTAGCGGCAGTAGGGTGGAGGGGGGATTAATCCCATAACAACGTTAACCTAATGATCATCCGAAGATTTTCATCTCATCCCCTGTTGCAACAGGAGATGGAGGAATGGTTAGTTCCGTAACTGATTCCTAATATAAGTAATAACCGTAGGCATCCATAGATGTTCATCACTCAATGTTGCTAACAACTTGGTTAGTCCCGTATAGACATCCCATTGAACTGGGATAGGCAGGAAAATTTACACAGAAGGTACGAATAAATCTTCCTAATAACTCTAGGTACAAGTATCCACGTAAGTGACTACAGGATAATGTATCTAAGCAACCGTATTCATGTATGGTATTCGTGTATCATGTAAGTATATGTAAATGTAAGCATGTATCATGTAATCAAATGTAAAGGTACTCATGTATCAGGTAATGTACTGGTATAGACTCATGAATGAACTGACTCTTGTATGATTCCTTGTAATAGGAATTATGTTTGATATCTCCAAATTATCCCTATGATAGTTTGCTCGAAGGTAATTGGTTGTTCAAGTAGGTTTATACACTCTTACTACTCAAGGGTGTGAGAAACTAAATGAAAACTGTAAACTATAACATCAATACGTATATGAGAACATAAGTGTACATGCATAGTTTAGTTTAATAATGAAAAATGGTTTTATAAGACACCTTAGGGGTTTTGAAACAAAAATTAACAATGACTTGATGTCATTTTTGATATACATTTCAAAGGTAAAACAATTGATAACAATACGTCTTTAAGATTTAAAACCATTTCTTGCATCATATTTTGTAGTATGTGAAATCTTTTAAATGACAAACACAGTTATAAAATACATAACAATGATTTAATAACATGTTTGTTTCTACTTGTATTCCCCCCCCCCCCCTTTAAAGCATTTAAAATCATTTAAAACATTGATTAGGGGTATGAACTCACCTGTAGTTGGTGATTGGAATGAAATGAACGGTATCGGATGGCTAGGTGTCAAGCGAGAACTTGTGAACACACTACGATCCTAATGAACACTTGTGAACAAACTACGATCCTAATGAACACATATATGCACTCAATTAGACATAATTGACTAATTGATAATGTTTAAGACATCCTAGGCATAATAAACACTTTATATAAGTATTTTAAGCCATAAGGATTGCATCTAAGCCATTGTGGGACAGGGTACTTGTGTTTAGGGTTTCCAAAGGACCCCATATGAGAGTGTACTCTCTCTAAACCATCAAACATGGAGTTTACGGTTGTAAACTATTGAGTTTACGGCCGTAAACTCCCAAACATGTGTGTTTGGTGTGTTTTGAAGTCCCAAATGCTTTCTAGAGTTGTTCTAACTTAGTGGCTAAGTCCTTGGAAGAGTTTAAGGTCTAGAAGTACCCCAATTAGGATTTTACGGCCTCAAGGCTATTACCCTTAGAGTTTACAGCCGTAAACTCTAAGAAATGTGGGTTCTAGTTGCTTTCAAGCCTCTTGCACTTGTGGGATATGTTCTAGACAATTGTTTAAAGCTAATGAGAACCCTAGGCACACTTTGGTGCCATCCTTTTGAGTTTACGGCCCAAGAACATTCTCTTGGCCGTAAACTCACTTTGATGAGTGATTTTTATGTATTTAGGTTCCTCATTTTTGTAGGAAACAATTCCTTGAAGGGGTCTAGGGCTTTAGGTGTCTTGAAACCACACTTTTGTCCATTCTTATGGAGTTTACGGCCTAAGATACACTTGGGCCGTAAACTCACATTTGTTTGTGTCTTTTGATGTGTTTAAGGCCTTACACTTCATGGTAAAATATCCTAGATAAAAGCCTTTAAGTCTTATAGTCCTTAAATCACCATTTTGAGCTTGGAAAGGGAGTTTACGGCCTAAGAAATTCTTGGGCCGTGAACTCCCCAAACTTGGGTGATTTGTGGTTGTTTTCTTGTCCCTAACATGTATTCATAAGCATCTAAGGCCTTATCATAACACAAGTATCGGTTTTGGCTTCGTTTCGGGAGTTTACCGCTCAAGAACACCTCGAGGTGTAAACTCCTAGATTTCATGTTTTAGCCTTCTAAAACATGTTATAGGCACGTATAAAGCTTTCTAACAATACTATAAAGAGTTACTCACGTTTTGGTATAAAAACCCGAAGATCCGTCAGAGAGAAAATGGCTTTTCTCTAGTCGGAAATGTGAATAATGAATGATTTTGGTTTAGAAATCTATTTATAGTCCTGAGATATTTTGGCAGAAAATATTTTTATTCCTAAAATGACCCCTTAATAAATTAGAGTGTTGGAATAACAGTGTTGCACCAAACCCAAGTGCACCCACTCTCCTGATATTTCCTGAAGTGTAAACCCTGAATTTCTCAAACTTACGCGAAGAGTCTGAAAATTAACTGTGACTGCTACAACTTCTATTGAAGTGATATAGTTTGTATAGAATGGAAATTTCGGGTTGTCACATCATCCCCCCGTTAGAAGGAATTTCGTCTCGAAATTAGAATTTAAGCAAATAAGAAATTACAAATAACTAAGCGAAAAGGTGAGGGTATTTCAGTTTCATCTGATCCTCACGTTCCCAAGTGAATTCCGGTCCACGCTTTGCGTTCCAACGCACCTTCACTATCGGGATACAACTCTGTTTTGTTTGCTTGACCTCTCGGGCCATGATCTCTACTGGTTCCTCCACGAAGTTGAGGCTCTCGTTGATCTCGATCTCGATCTCGTCGAGTGGAATAACAAGAGTCTCGTCGGATAGACACTTTTCCAAGTTCGAGACGTGGAAGGTAGGATGTACGTTACTGAGTTCTTGCGGTAGATTGAGTTTGTAAGCTCCAGGGCCGATTCTCGCAAGAATCTCAAAAGGCCCTATGTATCTTGCATTGAGCTTCCCACGCTTTCCAAAGTGTATCAAGCCCTTCCAGGGTGAGACCTTCAGTATGAATCGGTCGCCCACTTGGAACTCCAAAGGTTTCCTACGCTTGTCAGCGTAGCTTTTCTGTCGGTCTCTAGAGGCTTTCAATCGTTCACGAATTTGAACGATCTTCTCTGTCGTTTCCCGAATGATTTCCGGATCCGTGAGAGTGCTTTCGGGAACTCGTCCCTTAGCTAACTGGGTATCACCCACTTCAGCCCATCATAGAGGGGACCTGCACTTTCGGCCATAGAGGGCCTCGAATGGAGCTGCCTTCATGCTCGTGTGATAACTGTTGTTGTAGGAAAATTCAACTAGGGGTAAATGAGTATCCCAAGCTTTTCCAAAGTCAATCACACAGGCACGCAACATATCTTCTAAGGTTTGGATAGTTCTCTCACTTTGCCCGTCGATCTGTGGATGGTAGGCTGTACTCATGTCCAGCCTAGTTCCTAGGGAACTTTGTAATGACTGCCAGAACCTCGATGTGAATCTACTATCTCGGTCCGAGATGATAGATAAAGGAACGCCGTGCAGCCTTACAATCTCCCTAATGTAAGTTCTGGTAAGTTTCTCCATCTTGTCTGTTTCTTTGATCGGTAGGAAGTGTGCAGACTTGGTCAGTCTATCGACGATGACCCATATGGAATCAAGTCCACCCGTCGTCTTGGGTAACTTGGTTATGAAGTCCATAGTGATCCGCTCCCACTTCCATTCTGGTATTTCCGGTTGTTGTAGAAGACCGGAGGGTTTCTGGTATTCGACCTTGACCTTTGCGCAAGTAAGGCATTTACTCATGAAGGTAGCAATATCTGCTTTCATGTTAGGCCACCAGTATAGCTTTTTAAGATCCAGATACATCTTATCTGAACCCGGGTGGACGGAATAACGTGTGTTGTGAGCTTCGGTCATGACCAAGTCTCTGAAGCCACCGTGTTTCAGTGTCCAGATCCGATCCATGAGGTATAAGGCTCCGCCACCCTTGACTTCCAAGTTCTTATCCATCCCTCTAAAGGATTCACCCGTCACGTTTTCAGGTTTCAAAGCGTCGAGCTGAGCCTCCTTAATTTGCATGGATAAGTGTGAATGGATAGTTAGAGTCAAAGATTTGACTCTACGACCAGTATATTCTTTCCGACTTAGGGCGCCGGCTACTACATTGGCTTTACCCGGATGATAACGAATTTCACATTCTATTGAAGTGATATAGTTTGTATAGAATGGAAATTTTGGGTTGTCACAAGGGGTAATCGAGTCTTTTAGTTGTGGACCCAGTATATGTTGTTATACGTATGTGTGTTGGTACTTTTAGGGGAACTCACTAAGATTTGGCTTACAGTTTTGAGTTTATCGTTTCAGGTACTTCTGAGAATTGTGGGAAAGCAAAGACGTGATCATACACAACTTCATGTTTTATGTCACTAGGTCTTGGGAAAACTCTGATTTGAAATAATGCTTTGAAACAATGACTCTTTTTGTAAACAATGTTGATTAATGGTTGATTTTGAAAATTTTAAATTTCATTGAGTTTTAGAGTGTTACATCGACTTGGCACTTCCCAAACAAAAGAATACCATGTAAAATAATTTAGAGTCTTCCTTAATTCCTTGGTATGTCGATTTTGACCATATTTCAGCAAATGAGTGTTTTGTTCTTTTCAAATTGACACTCTTTCTTATCCGCTTAGAATTTGTTTTTTGGTACCGAAGAAACCAAGTAAAAAGTGAAAATTTTAGCAATAGGTAGATGAAGAACATGTCAAATTGACCCCTAATTTTGAAGATGGAATTGCAGCTATTAAAAAGGGTGTTTCATGTCTTAAGAAAGAAGTGAATGAGCTGAAAAGGAATTCAAGTAATGAAAGGGTTAAAATAAGTTTTAATGAAGTGAAGTTTAGTTGGTATTAATATTGGAATTATTATGGCTAATGTATTTTCTTCACATGATGTAATTTAGTTGATATTGCTATTAAATGAAGTTGGTATTTGTATTAAATATAGTTGGTATTGTACTATAATAGTTACTAATATCAAAAGTACAATGTTATTACCAAAACTATGAAAAATGACACATAATTACACTGCCTGGATGAGCTACATATAAGAATTTTTCATTAATGATTGTCTCACATAGAATGTCGCGTGAACAAAACATGAAGAAACCGGCCATAAAGATTAAATGTATACAAAAACAATAAAGACTTATTTTGCAAAAAAAAAAAAAAAAAAAAAAAAAGGACAACTAAACCGAACCTTGAATTTTGGCCTAAATGTGGTTCAAGGAGTTGGTCAGGATGGATTTACTAATTTATTTTAGTAAGATATATTTTTTTTTTTGAAAGAGACACTAAGATAGTTTTTTATTGGAATTGTTGGTTGCAATTCTCTATAAACAATTTGTAATGTTTTGGTTTTTTCTCTCGCTTCTTGCTAGAGTTTTGTGTTTTCAAATACATGGTTGGTTGGTTAAAAAAAGGGACCATGAGTAAACTAATGGCTACTAGGTATGAGACCGATTACGTACGGATAAGGTTTTAAGGTCCGTAACCAGGATCGGTTCTCATTTTTCTGGTTTGAATAAAGAGATGTAACTCGAGACTGATAGAGACATATTTTGAAACCCAGTTTTTTGCTCAACTCTAATCATGCAAAGACTATCCTAAATAAACCACAAACTTATACATTCAAAATGCAAGTTAGAGGATTAATCTTTATACGTTTGATATAAAATCAGAGACCATCTGTAATTGTCATCATGAATGGATTTGTGGTCTACGTGGCTACGAACCACAATTGTGAATACCACCCGATATGTTAGTGGTGGCTAGTGATAGAGATGTTCTGGGGTCATTTGTGGTGGGAAGCAATAATCACCACAAGTCCACACTCAATCATCTTTTTTCTCTCTCTATCTATGTCTTTAATTAATTAAATTTTTTATTATTTAAATAGTTCAAAAATATGAAGGATATAATAGTGGGTATCTTATAGTTTTAGTGATTGGATGTGGTGTTGAAGTATCACCCACTACTATAATGGTTAGTGGTGAGATGATCTTATTATTACTTTGTTGAGCACAAACTTGGGAAATGTGAATTACAAAATATTGTGTTACTTCTTAAATAATGTATATTGTAATAAGCATATATATAGTCGATTTTGACAATCGCTATAGAATAGGAGTTTATATCTTTTCTTAACATATGTAATGGGATTATGATTGTACAAATTTTTTATGGGTACGTGAAGGGGCGTATTTTGTGTATTGATCGTATACAGTATACTTATATTGTTGATCTTATATATTGTAAGAGGTTCAAAATTTTGGATAAGATTTGCCACATTTAATTATTTTCGTAATGAAAACATAACTTGTGGGCGTCTAGTGGAAAGATAATTTGTGTTTGGCTTCTCTAAAAAGTTTGGTGCAAATATGGGAATGATCCGTTTTAGGCTAAACAGAGATCAAGCTTCAAACGTATTGCAAAGACAATGATGAATGTAGTAGCACTTACTTTTGTTTTTTCGTATATGCTAAGCAAGGGATCGATGTCACACCAATGAGCATTCGCACTAGGTTATGAAGGATTGATGGTTATATAACTATATTTCCTTGATATGATCATTTAGATTTCAGTTTTTTTGGAAAGAAAAATAACATTTTAAGAATTTTGATAATAATTGTATAAAAAACATACTTATACATATATACATACATACATATACATATATATGCGTACACACATACGTACTTACATACATATATGTATTTTGTGTTTAGAACCAGATCTAACAAAGTTCCACGTAACTTCATTGTAGGGTTTGTTTCGTAAAATTAAAATTAGCTTGTAGCTGTAAGCTGAAAATTAAACCTTTTTATACGAATTATACATGTCTTTAAATTAATTAATATTTAGTATTTTACATTTACTATAATGAAATGAACAATCAAATACCAATGTAACATAATAACTTAATAAACAACAATTTAAAAAAAAAATAGATTTCCAACATAAAGTCATAAATTCATAAACATCCGGATGAAATTGAAAACGATTCATGCAAAGTAGAATTCTATCGTATATTTCATTGATTCATAAATAATTCTTTTTTTAAATACAATATATAGACGGGTTGATGTGCTGACCCGCGAACCCAAATAACCATCATATTAAATAAATGGGTTGGTGGTTAACGGGTCAGAAATTTCAACCTAAACTCGTTTATTTTTGTGTCGGGTTACAAGTTGGGTCGAAAATTACTATCACTATTATGAGTGTTCATCAAAAGTAGCTTGAAGTTTTTAAAACATGTAAAATTACATAAAATGATGTTTTTGTAAAATATAAAATAGAAACATGATTTTAGAAAAGTATAATTATGTCAATTTGCAAAAATATAAAATAGCTAACACTACTTGAAGTAGTTTTTGGATTTGAATCTTTTTGTTTAAAGAAAAATATAGAAGTACCTAATACCAAACAAAAAAAATTGAACTTCTTGTAAAACTAATAGAAACTCTAAAAAATTATGTGTACCTTTTAATGTCATTATTTCCATGACCCAGTTAAATCGTTGAAATTTGAACGGGATAATGACTTGAGAGGGTAACATACTATTTCATTTTGTCACAATTGGTCACTAAACTTTTTTTTTTTTTGCTCTAATAGCCATTTAACTTGTTCATTCGTGTAAATTTCACCCTATGACTGATTATAGCCGGTTTCAACGATTGCATGGGTCTGATGTGGCTTTTTTTTCCTAGGTGGCCAATGAGATGGCATGTAGGCCCCGATTTTGCCTCCCATCCTCATTAAAGGTAAGAGTGAAGTCTCGTTTGGTCCTTAAATTCAATTAGGGCACCAAGTCTCATTAACCCCCGATTTTTTCTCCTTCAATATTCAATCGGTCTCTGTAATGGCTTCATCTCAATGTCCCATTGATCGAAACTTCATTGTAGTGGATTTCCACTATAATGGAGCGTTTGCACCCAACCCATTAGTATACTTTGATCCCGACAAACAATCAGTAAGAGACGTTGACTTCAATGCATTTAAGTAGGAGGAGTTCATGGAATTCCTTCAAAAGCTCACCAGAACTAGAAGCAAAGACATTTACTTTTGCCTTCCACAAGAGTCTTTAAGTCAGGGAATTCATACACTGGTGAATGACGGTGATTACAAAGAATTTTTGGATTTGGCTTATGCAAATGAGAGGAGAATGAATGTGTATGTGGACCACTGTAATGAACCAATCTTCGAATGGATTGAGGATGAGGAAAATGAAGATCAAGACTACAGCTGTGAAGAGGATGAAGACTCGGTATTCTCGGAGACGTATTCTGTTGACCATGAAGAAGATGATGTTGAATATCCATTCCCAGCTAACAAAACCAAGGGTGACAGGTTCTTAAACAAACTTTGTGTAGACACATTAGATGAAGGTGTTGAATATGTTGAACCTCGATACCCTGTACATGATGATAGACAACCATGGAATCAGATGAAACCAGTGTTAGGTATGCGATTTTCTAACCCTGATGAGCTTAAAAACATGTTGAGCAACTATGCAGTTGTTGGTGGATATGATCTCTGGTTTGAAAAAAATGACTCCCAAAGGTTGTTAGTTAAGTGTTGCAAAAAAAACAAGTCACCTAATTGTCCATTTAGACTTTGGGCCTCTTGGATGAGTAAAGAGAGGACTTTTCAGATAAAATCTTTAGTTAGTGAACATAATTGTAGCAGGGTGTTTAAGTTTGGGTCTATAGTAACTTATAAGTGGTTAGGAAAACAGTTTATGAGTGAAATTATAGAGAAGCCAAAAATCAGTGTTAGGAAGATGAAAGCTAAAGTTTCAACAACATTCAATATAAATGTGAGTGAGGGGCAATGCAGAAATGCAAAGAAATTTGCATTACAAGAAATTGAAGGAAGTCTAATTGAACATTATGGGAGATTATGGTCATATGGTCATGAAATTCTGAGGACAAACCCTGGGTCTACTGTGAGGATGGATGTAGACATCATGCCAGATTCCACAACTTTTTTTCTAAGTACTATGTCTGCTTTAAAGCTATAAGTGATGGTTGGAAGGAAGGGTGCAGGCCTGTGATTGGCATTGATGGTTGCTTTCTAAAGGGTATTGTGAGGGGAGAAGTTTTGGCAGCTGTAGGGAGGGATGCAAACAACCAAATCTACCCTATAGCATGGGCTGTAGTTGGAGTTGAGAACAAGGCCACATGGAAGTGGTTCATAGATCTTATCATGGATGATATTGACGGTGGTCTTGGTACAGGCATTACCCTTTTTTCTGATGGACACAAGGTGAACATTGGTTCATATTTATACATATGTTTTTATGCATGTTTCACTAATTTTGTTGTTGTTATTTGTAGGGGTTGCTAGAAGCAGTAAAAGAAAGGTGTCCAGAAGCTGAACACAGACAATGTGCCAGGCACATTGTGGCTAATTTTGCTAAAAGGTTTACCGGTCAACATTTCAGGAAGCTTTTTTGGAGGGCTGTTAGAGCTAGTACTGAACAGAAGTTCAAACATGTAATGGAAAAGAACAAATCTTTAGATACTCAAGCATATGAGTACCTTATGGACAGAGATCCTAGTACCTGGTCTAAGGCATTTTTTAAAGAGGGCAGAGATTGTGATGCAGTTGAGAATGGGGTGAGTGAGAGTTTCAATTCTGCTATTAGGCATGCTAGAAGGAAACCAATCATCACTATGCTAGAGGAGATTAGGATATTTGTGATGGAGAGGATATACAGTCTTAGAGTAGAAGGAATTGAATGGGATTTGAATATCTGTCCAAGTATTAGGAAGCGTATACAAGATTTGAAGGTTAAACAGAGGTAACATGTAGTTTTACAATTCATATATCCAAGTATTAGTTTGTGTTATTAGTTATTAATTTGTAGTCATTATTGCCTTATACAGATTGTGGGGGGTTACTCCTTGTGGTTATCAAAAGTATGAAGTTAGGTTCCATGATGCAGCATATGGAGTGGATCTAATTGCAAAGACTTGTGCATGCAGAATATGGCAACTTACAGGGATACCATGCTTACATGGAGTAGCTGCAATCTCTTCCCTGAATCAAGATGCAGAAACATATGTGTCCCAATCATACAGTAAAGAGGCTTATCTAAAATGCTATAATTATAGCATTAACCCTCTCAATGGTAGTGATATGTGGGAAGAAGTTCCTTATCGAAAGCCTTTGCCTCCAAAAAGAAGAAGATTACCTGGTAGGCCATCAGTGAAAAGGAAGAGGGATGCAGTGGAAAGGGAGTTGAGTGGACCAGTTAGACATTCTGTGACAAGAAGGGGATCCCTGATAAAGTGTAGTATTCGCAAGGAACCAAGTCATAACAAGAAAAAGTGTCCATCTAAGCAGCAAACAAATACATCAGGTAAATGTCCCAATTATCTGAACATAATACATCATTTTGATATGTAATCTTAAGACTTCAATTTTTTTGCAGCACCAAGTTCATCCAGGGATAGTGGAGCAGGACCAAGTCAACCACCAGCAGCAGCCCAACCACCTCCACCACCACCACCAGTAGCAGGCCAACCACCTCCACCACCACCACCAGCTGCAAGGCCTGTCCCAAGAAGGGCCCCAATTGGTAGAACTGGACGGAGGAAATATTCTGAAAGGATTGTCAAAATGGCATTGAGGAGGAACATACCTGGGGTTGGGAGCAGTGCAGAGAACCCTGTAGTCCTTAATTAAGTAGGTGTGTAGGTAGTGGGTGGGCACATCTTTTGTTATCAAGTTGTGATGTAAATACAATACTATGTGTTATTTATGCTTTTCTTTTGGGTTTGTGGGCACATGGTGGCCCTTCTTTTGTGGTCCCTAGAAGGAATCTTTTGTCCTATCTTTTGTGTATGCAGACAACTATTCACCCTTTATTTAATTTAGAATATTGATGGAGTATTTGCAATGAATTCAACCACCGTATTCAATTAGTTTCTTATTATTTTTATGCATTGTTGTCTCAATGATTCCATTACAGTCAAAGAATGGAATCCTATATTGTTAGATAATATGACAGTTAATCAGTTTTGACTACCAAGGGTAGTTTCGTCAATTCCTATTTTCTAATCTATTACAAGTTATTTAAACATCTTGATGTGTAATGTTATTAACTGAAATATGACAGTTAACCAGTTTTGACTACCAAGGGTAGTTTCGTCAATTCCTATTTTCTAATCTGTTACAAGTTATTTAAACATCTTGATGTGTAATGTTATTAACTGAAATATGACAGTTAACCAGTTTTGACTACCAAGGGTAGTTTCGTCAATTCCTATTTTCTAGTCTGTTACAAGTTATTTAAACATCTTAATGTGTAATGTTATTAATTGAAGGAAGTCTAATTGAGCATTATGAAAGATTATGGTCATATTAGCTAAGATGTTGACTGGAATTAGCTAAGCTTTTGACTGGAGTTAGAAAGAAGTCTTTGATGTGTAATGCTATTAATTGTACATATATGCCTTCATTCCAGTCAAAATTACTACTTTGTGATTCCATTCCAGTCAAAATTACTACTTTGTGATTCCATTCTAGTCAAAATTACTACTTTATGATTCCATTCCAATCAAAATTACTTCATTCCATTCCAACAAGAAGTTAAGATAATACATTCATTCCATTCAAACAACATCTTTAAATACATCATTTCATCATATACACGATGATCAAAAAAAGAAATCCTATGGTAAACTTATATATTTTTTCCTTCATTGCAATGGCATCAGAGTACTTTTCCTTCTTCATTTGTTCCATGTCTTCCTTCACCTTCTCTACTTCGGTCTTTAATGCTACTAATTCAACTTTCATTCCCTCCACCACTTCCATTAAAGGCATTTCTACAGGTTCTACATCTAACCATTTCCAATATTTGCATTTAACCTTCAACACAAATAACTCATAATGAGATTTCAAATTAGGAAAAAAGAATCAGAAAAGGGAGAAGATTCAAGTGAAATAGTTTACCTCATTACACACCATGAAATGCCTCCCTGGATTCTTTGGTGTTTTTGATGTTAGAATACGTGCAGGGAACCCACAATCACAAGTTTTTGTATCGTACGCAGTTGATTTCTTGCTTGATCGATTGAGGGATGATGAGAAGCTGTAGGAGGAAGCCATCAGGGGTATTAGGGCACAATCAAGGAACCACATACACCCCTCTTTTAATAACATTAGCCCTACATGCCACGTAGGATCTTACTGGCATGTAGGATGGACCAATCCATTGAAACCGGCAAAAAGCAGTCGTAGGGGTGAAATTTACACGAATGAGCAAGTTAAATGGCTATTAGAGCAAAAAAAAAAGTTTAGTGACCAAATGTGACAAAATGGAATAGTATGTTACCCTCTCAAGTCATTATCCCAATTTGAACATGTGAATTTGTTGTTTAGGTTAGCCCAAGACCTATAAATTTAATTTGGAGTAGAATATGGTTAGGTCTATCATGTCTAGAATGTATATGGGAGTTGTTCCAATATTTAGGTTAAAAGATTTAAATTTATATTGTTTTATTATACATGTACATTTATTTTACAAGAAAAAAAAATCTGTATTACGTAATATATCATGAATATAAAGATAATTGTCAAGAGATTTAAAGCAATTATAAGAAAATTTTGTTAAAATAATTTTACTATGAACAAAGTTATGAAGACAATTCTATAAGTTTGTTAACATTTACTAAATAAACTTTATCATTTTAAAACTCAAATCTTAATGCTTTTAAATGTTTTATAAACATACGACAATAAAAGCATAAAATAAACATCATACGATTTTGTAATCGACTATTAATTAAAAAAACCATGCGTTGCTCAAGCCCAAAAATTCCTATGAGTAGTTCTTGAATTAGCATGAACTAATTTGAATCAATAGAAAGGACAAAATTAAAATTTACTATTTTTCCCCCAAAAGTATCATTGTTGAGGGTGCAAAAACGTTGCTAAATGAACTGAAGAAGGGAAAATTTTAGATAGGCCTCGCATGGATCGGATTCTAGTGGGCTAGATCTAGATTGTTTGTATCACTTGGGTTGGGTCGTTCCTCTTTGGGCCTTGGTTGTTGTTGCCTAACTATTACATCACAGTAACAAAATTTACATCATAGTAACAAAATGGCCGAACCATAACAACTTAAATTACAAGCAAACAAAACATGTTCAAAAGGTAAGAACAACGAATGAACAACCAAAATGTATAAGTTCTCCGAATCCCTCATATATATGAGACCAAAGCTCTCCTGTAATTTTTCTCGTACTCTCTCGGATTCTGAAGCAGCTCATCTCACAGCCCCTTTCCTATCCTCTAAAATCAAAGCAGTTGTTTAGGCTTGTGGTAATGAGCGAGCCCCCGTGCCTAATGGCTTCTCTTTCAAGTTAATTAAATTCTTTTGGGGCTCTCTTGAAGCTGGCTTCGTGAATATTTTTAACCAGTTTCACACAGGCGGTACTCTCAACGTGGGATGCAATTCCTGGTTTATTTCCCTAATTCCAAAGACCAAGGATCTGATTTCTCTGTCGGATTATCGTCCGATTAACCTAATTGGATGCATTTATAAGGTGATTGCAAAAGTCCTTGCCAATCGCCTCAAGATTGTTATTTACGTGAAGTTTGGGAATCAAAAGTCTATCTCCCACTTGAGTATAAACACTTTTGGAATAATCTGGTACCTATTAAAATCATTTTTTTTTTTTTTTGCATGGCGAGTTGTATTGAATAGGTTACCTGTGAAAACTGAGCTAATAAAAAGAGGAGTTGTTTTAAGCTCTGGTACATGCGATCTGTGTGGTGTAGGTGATGAATCTGTTATACATCTTCTATGGGAATGTTGTTGAGTTCGAGATGTCTAGAGTATATTTCAAGATTGGTGCGAGCTTGATCTCTCTGATATTAATTATGTTGTGCATCTCCTCTCTGTCTCCCACTCCTTTGCCAAATCACCTTCTCAACTAAAGATGACTCACGCGATCATTCTTTCGGCTCTTTGGTCTTTGTGGAAAGCCAAAAATTATTGCTCCTTTAACAATATTGCTCCATCTTAGACCTGTATCTTTGAAGATATCAATATGAACTTTTTCATGTGGATAAAAAACATGAGAGGGGGTACCTTCTTAAATTGATCTTCTTGATGCATTTTTCCTTTGATATAATTCTTGTACTTTTATTTTTTCTAATGTTCTACTTTGCCACTAGCTGCTTGCTAGCGGTTTAATAAAAAATTTGCAGTTCAAAAAAAATAATACTTTCTAAAAATAAAAATATTTAAATCATCAAAATCCAATTTCCAATTAAATTATTTTTTACTATTACCACGAACACGAAGAACGTGATAAAAACAAGAAAAAATAATTTAATATAGCGATTTATTTGTTTTAAAAGTGGTTCCGATACCACTGTTGGGGGATTGTTCATTCCAACAACTATGTAATCAAGTACATCATATGCATATTAACGGTTTAAAAGTGTAATTATCCCTCCAAAGCTATGAATCCAGTTAGAACTTAATAAATCAAGTAAAACAACCATAAAGGAATTCAACAATTACTATCCCACCTGTTATATTCATAGATGTCGAATACTAGTTACCATGAATAGGTAACCTCTACAAATATCCACACAGAGCATAAACATTAAATGTTAAACAAACTAACATAAGTATTATTAAATTTAATTTAAATTTGTATTGAGATTTTAAATTTATACACTTGTCATAAATTAAATTAAAAAGATAGGAAAAAAAAGTAGAAATAATATTTATTTAATCCCTCTACCAAAAGTGATATCTTTTGCTTGAGATCGATGACCAAAAGAGAAGGGATAGTTGATGAAAGTGACACATATCATAAGGAAGGAATGAACTACGACTTTAGCTGTTTTGAGTTATTATGTCATTATGACCAAAACAACTTCCTTAAAAACTTAGTTGGTAGGATTCAAAAGGCTCGTTTCTTTACATGCATGATTAACTAATTTGATATTTTGACTAAATAAACCATTTTATTTAGCTTGTTAATAAACTATTTATTTATTTATTCCATTGTTGATTGATAAATAACAAACAATTACTATTTAATTATTTATTGAAGTTGGAAAATAATAAATTTATACACTATAAATATTATTATTTATTTTTTTTAATTATATCACTCTTTAGTAATTTGTAGCTAAAAATATTTTATTCATTAGTAGGTGTGTAAAACTCGTATATTACACGAGTTGATTAAAAAAATATTAAACATTAAAGTGTAAACAATAAATATTTGTTAAAATAAAAAAAAAGGTCATTACAATTTAATATCATATTTATTATATTTAGTACTTTACATATATAAATATATGGCTTTTCAATTTTTAAAATTGAAACAATAATATTTTTTTTTTCAAAAACACCACAAAGTGATAAGTGTCATAAATCATGAGATATAAACATGTAGCAAAATATTTATTAGGGTATTTTTTTTTTTCATATTATACCAAAGGTTCACCCGTTTCCATTTAGTCTTAAATTTATTTTATACAAAACAACATTTTTCAATAGGCGATACATATATTCAATAATTTTTATAATATCAACAGTTGTGGCAACACATTTTAGTATATGTAGCCTCTGCTATTATAAGCTAAAACATTGTTCAAAAGATGAAACATATAATTGGAACATTCTGCAATGTTTTCATCAAATAGTGCATTTGGTTGAGAAACAATTTTTATGTCGGATTAAAAGTACTTTTTCTAACAAAAAAAAAAAATACATTTCCAACAGGTTTCGAACAAACAAAAAAACTATTCCAAAATTTCAAAAACAAATCTGAAATCATATGAATAATTTTTGAATTTCAAGAAAACACTTTGGTTTTTATAAAAGTCTAAGAAAAAGTTAAAGAAACATTAAAAAAAATGGGAAGTAGATATGATACATAAGCTTAAAATATAACATCTGATTGAAAACAAGTGATATTAGACGCTTTGAAATGAAAATTCGAACATGAATAGATATAACTTATTGAAAAATGTTTGATGGAAAAAAAATACACATTATATATTTTGCTGAAATAACCATTCCGATCAATAAGAAAACATATTTGAAAAAAAAAATTAAAACTGAAGTCCTTTTGGTGATCATGTTTTAGGGTTAGTGTTACCAAAGCCTAATCAATTATCAATTTTTATTTTAAGTGTATTTTTTTCTTGTGTGTGTGTGTGTGCGTGCGCGCGCGTCTCTAGGGCATGAACTTCACTTTACATGCTAATTTAGGTAACTCACCTGGTATAATCAGTTTCTAATGCCAAATAAGAGAGAAGGTATGGATTTTTTTTCTTATATTACGCCTAAGTTGCATTGTCTATACAACCTAGGGATCGTCTTCTTCGTGTCTCCTAAAGTTCAACCACCTTACATCTCTACACAACATTTGTAACCCTAAATTCAAGATCTGCACACAACATCACTAATCCTAAAGCATACCGCCAACCAACCATCGAACCACAAACATGTCCTCAACATCGTATTTGGTTTTCTCTTTGTATTCAATCTCCACCTCCACTACATCTTCATCGAAAATCAAACGGAGGTCCACGATGGTTGTAGTTACTATAATCAGGCATCTCTTTTCTATTGTATTCATCCATGGAAAACTCTGATTAAATAGAGAAAGATAAAGACATTCATGGTGGTTTCAAATGTCTGGTTGCCAGAAGAAAAACATTTTTCGTGACCTCCTTTTCCTTGTGGGAAGGAGAAACACATAGAGATGAGAAAGAACATCTCGATATTTGTAACTTTGTCTAATCCAAAACTACAATTATCTTCATCTAATTCATCAAACAAAACATGTAGGTTTTAATGAACTCTTTTCTTCATTCTCTGTTAGTTTTCATCTTCTAAATGCTTAAAATTCGAGCAATTTCAATTTCTTCTCATTCTCTAGGCTCCTTACAAGATCCATTCCCCCAAACTAGAACCAAATCGCCGAATTTTGAACAAGAGGTTTTCCAAAAAAAAAAAAGAAAAAAAGTAGCACAATTCCAACTAAAATTAGCGAAATTAGGGTTATATATGAGATTTAAGAGCTTGTTTTGTAAATTACCATAGTTTGTTGATGAAGTTAATGAGCATTCACTACAGACGGAACTCAAAATTAGGTAATTTTAAAAGAAAATCCACATTGACGACATTTCAATGCCATATGGATCAACTATGATCAGTGTTCTAAAAAGCGCGCCATGACGTGAGGCGTGGCTTCGCCGTTACGAAAAACCTTATAACGTTGGTGTTAGGCGTGACGTGTGGCAATGTGCGATATGGCGTGTCATGATGCGTTATGGCGTGTTATAGCGCGTGTTTTTTCGTTTGAGACACAGTTTTTTGCTATTTGTTATGTTTTTTCTAATCGGAGATACAAGTATTTTGGTTTTTGTTAACTTTTTGTTATTAGTTATTGAACTAATATTGCGAAAAATAATTATATTTAATATAAATTTATATTTATGTGGTAATATAATTTTAAATTAATACAAAATTCTCGCCTTACATCACGCCTTAAAAAAACATCATGACTCGTTAAGCTTGAGGTTTGACCTTGCCGCCACGCCACGCCTCACGCCATTTAAAACCTTGCCTATGATGACTAAAATGCCAAGTAATAGGGGAGAACTCCGTAATCCCTCTATATTTCAAATAATAGTATTTTTAAATTTTAATTTTATAATTTATGCATCTAGATACCTAGAAAAGAAATACGAGGAACCAATTAAAATAAAAACTAATAATTTTTTGGGATATAGTGAAATTAATGTTTTTTTAATATCTTTTTATATAGTTATTAGAAACTAAATAAATAAATAAATAACATTTTTGTTGTAAGCGGCGAATTAGCGATTAACACTTCTTTTAAGTTTTAACCCAAGCGCGATCTTTCCCCAAAAGGACCCTTTGAATTCATTTGCTAGTGATCGAAGAGTCGAGTATGGAGTCATGGCTTCCATTGCTTGATATATTCATGAATTCCACATGTCCTGAAACAGAAGCATCGCTATGGCTACAATCTTCCTTCAATCCTTCGTTAAACTCCTCCATCTCCATTTCGATTTCCACCGCCTCTTTCCTCGCTCTCCTAATGCAGTCCACCGAAGCCGACGTCGTCTGCTCTCCTTCTTCATCCTCATCTCCACTCCCTAGTAAACACAGGTGAGAACCCCAATTTTGTTTCCTAGTTTCCATGTGTATGATCATTTTACATGATTTCATCACTGGATTAGACCCCTCATTGGTGAATTACGATAGAAATTTTAATGAAGTGCTTCAGTACTGTTGTCTGCCTCTGTATTAATTCCTTACACCGAAAGCCTCTCTAGATTGTATGCTCTCTAGCTGTTTATTTACCCGACATTGCTTAGGTTGGGTTATTTAAATGGAGGGGTGTTTGGATGTACATTGAAACTAATTTTTACTGTTTAGGCTAAGTGATTAGGATTATGATTATGATTTTCTCATAAATTTCGTGCCTTTAATGCAAATACATTAGCTTTCCATCATTCTTGTTCACTTTGTTTAATGCATATATCATATAAGCTTGAATGGTTCTTTCTTTCACTTTGTACTTTTCCCCCGATTATCAGGTTTATGTGGCTACAAACATTACCCAATGCAGTCCAAGCTCGAATTCTATCATTTCTTACATACGAGCATGCAAAGTTCAATAAACAAGACTTGTCTAAACTTGCACGGGATATACTGTACAATGAAACAGCAGTTGATTTTTGGGTCAATAAAGCTGCACACCAACTGTTTGATGTTGTGTCTGACTCAAACTCCAAATGGGTTTCTTCTTTCAATCTAGATTCCGAAGAAGAAAAGTTTGAAGCAAGTTTTGGAGCAGTGCCAGGGTGGCTTAAAGATGCTGCTAACTCCAATGATCCAATTCTTCCATGGCTTCCCATTTCAGTAGACGATCTGAACACAAAAACACCACATGTCTCATCAGAAGACGATGAATACACAATAATGGAAGTTGAAGAGAGCAAAGATGGAAATTTTGAAAGTATTGAATCGACTCATCTTGAAATCGACCCCATAGACCATGAAACAGAAGAAACAGCTTTGTGTTTGAAAACAAGAATACTAAACATGGAATCAAGTTTAAAAGCTGCAGAAATTGCGGATGATATTCAAAAACTTTGTGTTAAAAGAAAGGGAGAATCTTTAAAAGTTTTGGATTTGATTCAACCATGGAATGTAAATGATGAAGTGATTCCAATTCTGTTATCTCATCTTTTGAATGGAAAAGAAGACGAATTTGAATGGACAAGTAATATATTATGCTCAATTTTGCTTCCAAAGTTCTTAACACTTGAAAAACCAGCTTCACGTGTTCTTGTAAGTGCCACAATCGACTACTGCAAGGTGCATCATAAGGCTGCTGTGTATGCGCTTCTGTTTCCATTAATCCTTCACAAAAATGGCATAAATACCCCAATTTGTGATGTAATCACAAAGATTGTTAAAGAATGCTTACACCCTGCTCATGTATCCGCCTTCTGTCAAAAACTACTTTCTGAAGACGAATTAGATGGAAAAAGACATATATGCCCTTCTTGTTATCAGCATTTAGTGTGTGAAAAACTGGTATGGACTGAACCGCTGTTTACCCTTTTCCAGAATATCTTGAATCATAATGTTCATTTGAGTCAAGATTCGGTTGACCAAATTGTGTTAAAGATTCAAGAATTTGCTAAAGTTTTCTCAAAGTCTTTGAAATTTGCAAACTTTATGTTGTGTTTTGTTACAAAGTGTGGTTCTTTGTTAAAGATTCATAAAGTGGTAGTTTCTGAAGCTGTTGGTGACATATCGAGTTTTTTGAAAAAATCGATTTTGTCAAAATTGGATAGTATTTGATGTTTATTGAATTGGGTTTTTGAAAATTTGGGGATTAAAACTAGGGTTTGGTAGATATTGTAGCATCTTGAATTGGTGCATTTTAGTTTAGATCACATGTAATCTAGAATTCAAGATTCCAATGAGGGTATGAATTTTGCTAATTTGTTATGGAATGCATTTGAATGACAAATTTTGAATTTTTTTTGACATTACAAATAGCAAAAGGTGTTTTTTTTCCCTTTTTTTTGCATTCAACGATGAAAAGGAATGATATATTATAGTTATAAATTATTATTGTTTATATATCTTAAATAACACTAATCTTTTACAAAAAAAAAAAAAAATCAAAACCCCAATTAATTTTTTTTTTCAAAAGTTCAACCAAAATGTGTTTTTATTATAATTCTATTCTAAAGGATTTAGTTTTTAGTTTTTGTAAGCAAATTTTTTAAATGGTAAATAATAATTTTGACTATTTCAAATATATGTAGTATATATTTTAAGCTAACATGAAATATGCTTATATGAAATTTATTGAAGGGTATATATTTTCTTGAATAAAGTTTATATTTACAAAATAATATATTCTTCGTTAGTTATCAATTTAATTTAATTTACGTTAACAGTAGGTTTGAATGTATTTCCTTCGTGCCTAAATTATTATCCACAGGATAAAGAAAAAACATATATAGATTAAGAAAACAATAATTACCATTAATTTTTTAAATAAAATAACAATTGTTGTATTTATTTTTATGGTAATTACTAATAATGAATGATATTTTAGTAAAAGTGATATTTATTTTTTGAAGTGAACAATTATTTTGATACAAACCAAAAAGAAAACATAAACAATTAATTTTGGGATAGAGAAGAAAATATTATGAAACATGACTTTCTATCACATAGTTGCTTTCAAAGAGCTCACAAGAAGTAAAGGCAACATATTATATAATAAAAAAAAAAAAAACAACATTACTAATCTGATCAAAAGTTTACAAAAGGTAATAAAAGAAAACACAAACAAGTATGAGCTCATTGACTCTTATGCATAAAGATTTCACCATTTCATTGACCATTGACCATCTTCTTCATAGATTCAAATCTCGGCCCTTTTTCTTCAAACTTAGTGGACGAATAAAGCTTCAAATAATCTTGAAAAGTATACCGATTCGGATACATCAACTTAGGAGCGGGTGAAATTACGGATTCGCCATTAGGGTTATAAAAAGTGGCAATCGAAAGCCTACTTCCATCTTTATCAGTCATAACCCGATGAACTGTACTTTTATAATATCCATTACTCAACACTTCAACTTGATCACCCGTGTTAACAAAAATAGTATTGTTCTTCGAAGGTGGTATATTTACCCATTTACCCTCTTTTAAAAACTCAAGTCCAGGCACCTGGTCATCTTGTAGCAATAGAATGATGCCACCGGCATCCGTGTGTTCACGAAGACCTCTTACGAGTTCTGGGTGAGGGCATTTTGGGTATTTCGCAACTTTTGTCCCCACCGAAGGACCTTTGGTTCCTGAAAAAGCCATTTTCATGTGGTCTTTTTCTAGACCAAGATTCTCACACATGAGTTCAGAAAGCTTCTCGGCTACTTTTATAAGTTGATCGATGTATTCATCGATTGTTTTTCTGCATGTATTCGTTATATAAATATAAATATAAGAATTGATTTCCATTTTGTTTATAAAAATAATTAACTTACCGAAGTTCTTCAGAAAGGTTAGTGTACTCGTTGATTTTGTTATTCGGGCGATGCCATAAGAAAAAAGTGCTTTCCCAATCGATATCGGTTGTTTTGTTTTTCTCTTCAACACTTTTAACAATTTCAGAGTTATAAAAACTCTTCTCCATGTTCTCTTCATAATGTTGATTCACAAGTTTTTTCACTTTCTCCATCAGTTGCTTATCAACTCCATGGTTTTCAATCTACATATCATAAAAATATAATAATTAGTATCGTAGCAAAAAGTTATATAAACGATTATACTCAAGAGTTTTCTACAAAAGAGTTATTCTTCAGCTGATGGGGCCCACACTGTCTTGAATCATGAATCAAGTACACATGCAGTAGCTAGCCTTCTAGGTGGCTAACATGCATAAGTGCCTAGTGTCCACAAGTAACTCAAATTTATATATTACGATTGTAATCAAGATTATATAAACGATTATGTTGAGATTAATTATAATCAGATACATATACCTGAAAGAAGCCCCATTTCTCACAAGCATGGTGAAGAAGTGCCATTGTTTCGCTTCTTTCTTTGCCTTCAAGCTTGCTAAAATCGATCATAGGGATCTCCATTTTCTTTATTGCTCTTTTTTTTTAAAGATTGAACTTTCTTGATGATGGAAATATGTTTGATATAGTGAGGTATATATAGGAAACCCACAAGGGAACAAAGCTATTTTTACCAATAGTTTAATCAGAAGAAGTTAATTTTGTAAGGAAAGGTGGTTGTAGATGTACCATGAGTAATTAATACGTATTCATTTTATTTACCATTCGATACCCTATATAATTTTTAAGGTATTTTTATCAGTTAAAATTATATTGTTTTTTGAAAAAGATGATTAAAAAT
The DNA here is from genome assembly GCF_052625555.1 of Lactuca saligna. Lineage (NCBI taxonomy): Eukaryota > Viridiplantae > Streptophyta > Magnoliopsida > Asterales > Asteraceae > Lactuca > Lactuca saligna. Next base: position 40,328,606 of record NC_136423.1, read on the forward strand.
AGTTAACTATTAGTTGATTTTTGATAAAGATGTTTATAGGGTGTCTAAAAGATGTCTTAATAGCAACACTCAACTTCTTATAACAATAAGGGCTGTTTGTTTTTTTTGTGAAGAGCTGCGCAACCACTTTTGTCTGCATCGCGCAAACATATGCCCTCGCAGAGTGTTTATTTTTTGGAAGTGCGCAGACCAAAAAACGTCTGCGCGAGGTCTTCTTGGCGCAGACATAGGTCACTGTCTTCAAAGGTCTTCAGACCTCATTTTAACCAAAAAAAAAAAAAAGACCACCCGTTTTTTTTTTCTTTCTCTTTTTGCTGAAAATACATTTTTTATTTTTATGATATGAAATTAAGTTTGAAAAATTAATTTATTTCAACAGCTGCAGACGTTAAAAACAAATAGTCTTCTTATTGTAGACTGCAGACATTTGGTCCACCTTTTCTGCCGCAGAGGCTTGCAGATGTGATCCGCAGACTGCAGATATTTTAGCTTAAAAAAACAAACAGTACCTAAGTATAGGTCTTGAGTTTAATACCTGATGATTATTCCTTAATACCTGATGATGATTCCTGAGGGGTATGTCTACAAATAGAAAGCAAAAATTGACTTATGTTGTGCATAGGTAAGGTAGTGTTTGGTATGGAATAAATTATATCATTTGAATAAAAAAAATGTTTGTTTTTCGTGATGTAACGAATACACCATTTCTAAAGATAGATGATTTTTTTATTTTATTTGATTAATTTTCATTCCTTTAATTATGCATGGCGTGTTATTTATTCATTGCAACACCTAGCTAATGGAATGAAAAAAAAAATTATAAACTATTTTTATAGATAGCTTTTTAATAGCACACATCTTTAATTTTTTAAGAATCTCATATTTTTTAATAAATTGTTACTTTTTCTAAAATTAATTAGAAATTAATTTTCTATTATGATATTAATTGAGTTCCTATTGAACTTTTATTATGTTTAATATCTTACATTTGTAAAAAGTAAATTCTATAATTATTATTAAATAATATATAGAATCGTGTTAGTTCAAAGTTAAAATTATATATTGTATTTACATATAATATAAATTCATGAAAACTCATTTCATTCCTTCCTCCCGATAAACCAAATATGATCATAAAATGTAATAATAAATTCCATTACTTGCTTATTTTATTACCGTTGTTAATCTTTCTATAGTGTTATTGTACTATAAATGAATAAACAGATTGTATATTATAGTCTATACCCTGGAAAATAAAAGTTATATAAAAGTTGATTCATTCATAACAGTTTTTCCATATAAAATATAAATTGTTGTGTGGAGAAAAACCAATGTATACAAATCACTTCCCATATATGAAGGATATCCGGAATGAAAATCTTGTAATCCTTAGGTCAAATGTGACTTTTTAAGCAACATAACAAGATCCAGATTCAAAGATCTTCTCAGTTGACTCTAATTATGGATGGAGTATATTTTTAAAAAAATTTGTTTATATTTATTAGTAAATCTGTGGACAATACTTTTCTTGCTTGGATTCTTCCTTTTGCTGAGGTTCCTTGCATGTGACTAGTTTTCCTATTCTTTTCTTGAAATAGTACTATTATTATTATACAACAACTACGCTTTTTGTTTATGGCTCTCCGTTTCTGTGGGAAATTGAAATTGCACTCATAATTGATTGTTTTCTTGAATTTCAATTCATTAGTTTTGTAGAAAACTGGGTGCGGTTTCTACCTCAGTTTATTTGCAAACCATTTGTTGGATAGGGGTTTCCAATGGGCCGCTTTAGATTTTAGATTTATTCAAGCTATCACTTTCATTCATAGTGTTTGTAGGCCGAATCTAGCTTTAGATTTTCACTTAATCAATAAAAGATATTGGGTGTTTTTGTCATGATCTAGTGCTATATTCTTCACTTGTAAGTACCTACTTGTTTTGATTATTTAAAGTTGATCATGATTACGATTATTTTGAGTTAAAATAGTTAGATTTTTGGGAGTTGGGTGGGTTGGAATATCTATATCAGGGGTGTTTGAGATTGCGTTTAAAAAATATTTATTTGTTTATTGGTTTTTTTAAAAGCTAATAAACCAAAAAAAAGTGTTTGACAAACTCAAAATCACTTTTCAGAATAGTTTTTTCATAAGCTTCAATGAACACTTTTTAATAAGCATGTAAAACGTGATTTTTTGAAACTGCTTATAGATTTTCAACCAAAATAACTTCAAAAAGCAATTTTTAAGCTAAACACTTTTTAACTTATTGACTTATTGATTTTTTCACTATAAAAACTTATTCAAACACTTTTTAAAAAACTCTTTTTACCACCACTATAAGCAAATAAGCATTTTTATCTAAAAACACTTTTCTAGTTAAAAAAAACACTCCCAAACACCCTCTAAATATCGAATTCTTCAAAAAAGTCCTTAAAATTTTAGTCCAGTTTATGAAAAAGTCTCAAATTAAATTTTGTTTATAGAAAAGTACAAAATACCGGCTAAAACTTCAAAAAAACCATTTTTGGCCGGTTTCATAGATTTAGCCGCTATTCTATCATTTTTTGTTAGTTTGCTCAAAATATTAGGACTTCTTTGAAAATTGTCCGATAACCAAAATATTAGGACTTCTCTAAAAATTACTATGGAATTAATGAATATTATTATTAACAAATCATTTATAAACATAACAAATATTTTTTATTATAAACAAAGGAAATACATTTGTTTCTAATTTCGAGAAATAGAATGGTCGACTAGGTCTATTGTTTGTTGACCACTTCAAACTTCTTATGTTCCTCCTATGTATCATTGTGGGTGTCATAGTGAGATGTACTATGTATGTTTCTTCAATTAAATACAAGACTTGATAATATTTGTTAATACACAATCAATAAGTGTCTACATTTTATTAGGTGTGACACTATAGGATCACATGTTATTAGAAAATATCACTACATAATGATTCTTGAACATATAGATCTTTCATTATGTTCTTTAATCTAAATACCACCTAAGCTCCATACATTATGTCACACCCCCAAACCAAGGATGGCGGAAACGTCCGGGGATGGAGGACTTCATGAGCGTCCCATCCTCAAAAGTTGTTGTTTATCTGGTTCACTGATTTTCTGAGAATACAAGTAGTTTCGAAAAAGTGTCAACAATTAAGTTGGTGAGTTCATAAGCCTTTGTATGTGGTGTTTGAAATTCTTTCCTTGTAAAAGTAATGTTTGTTCCAGAAATCCAATATCTCCCTTTTAAAATATACTGTAGTCTTAAATGTCAAGACCGAAATGTACAACTAATTTTCCATACTTAAAGTAATTTATGCAAGTTTAAATCGACATAAACTCGTTTAATTGAAAGTAAAACCCGTAAATCTTATGTTTTGTTAATACCCCATGTGAGTTATTATAACCATGATATGACCCAGTCGGCCTCGTATACAACGTTCTTCAGGCGTTGCAAAGTTAAATGAAACTTGTCACCCCTGACCTGCCGGCCGAGCTGTTGCAAGCAGCTTGGGTGCGGGTTTGTCAGACCCAATATAGATCTATACACAACTATCATGTTCTCCCGACAATAAACTAAGGTTACAATTACAGGACTTTTAATGCTCTACTTTATAGGTAACGTGAAGCGAATGTCTCACAAATTTATTCATTAACTGATTTATGTGAAATGAACTAAAAACCCCTTTTTGTATAAACCCGGTATTTTGTATTCGTACCCCGTTTATATGAAATGAAAACCTTTTGTAATGAGTTCGAAATGTAAATGAAACATAAACTATACATATTATAGTTTAACATAATTATTTGTAATGTATATGAAACATAAACCATACTTACTATAGTTTATCAAGATTGTTTGTAATGTATATGAAACATAAACTAAACCTATTGTAGTTTATCAAAATGTTTGTAACGGATAGTAAACCTTTTATGTGTAAGTAGAATGTATAGTAAAACATGACTATTGATATTGTCATATTTATACAGATTTTTAGGCAATATTGATCTACACTGTATTATTATTTTGGTTATTTATATAGAATTATGATACTTATAAGGATAAAATGTTATTTGCAGCCAAAATAAAGCATTTTCAAAGAGACGGACCAAAAGTGACAATATATGGAACATTGGAGACTTGAAGCACAAAAGATTAAGAAATTCACGAAATATGCTTAAGCCACGACGTGTGAGTAAAGGCCACGACGAGGAATCGATCCTTCTAGAAGATAAGTACGCGAAGAAAGAATCATTGGCGAATACGGATAGTTCCTGAATTCACGACGTGGAGCTTCCTGCCACGACGTGGAACATGATTTTCCAGAAAATATATATATCCTTGTACCCTATGACTTGGAAGACTTTTGGTGGCTAAGAGGGGTTCTTGGAGACGAAAATTCAGAGATGAAAAATACCTGGAAGTTGGTTTCAACACCAAGGAAGTAGAAGTACATAAGTTGATTCATAGTTTGGTACACTTTAATATGTTTTGGATTATAATATTTGTTTGTTTACCTGTTAATATGTCCAACTAAATCTAGCTGCTTCTGTTAGCTAGATGAAGCTGGAACTCATGGTTTTAATGCATTAGATTTAACTTTAATTGTTAGTGATATGCTTGTGTTGATTGATTTTACCTAGCAAGCTTGAATTAGTTATTTAATTGCTTTGAATCTTTGTTTTGTGTAGTTAGTGAACACAATTTAGCATGAACTTGAATACCTAATAATATAGTGAACACTAGTTATTGGAGCTAAGATCAAACCAATCTTAGATTAGTAATTGAATAATTAAATTAAGTTGTGTTAGAGAACTCATATTATGACTGTAATTGTGTTTTGATTAATCAATATTTCATGGCTCCAATCTTAATTAATAATTGATTCTGTGTTAACTATTGTATGAACATAAATAGAATTACATGAATTGATTAATAATTAGTAGATTTAGAACTAAACTACTAATACTATCTTAATTGGTCACCAACAGTAATAGTTATAGCTAATGTATAACCATTGAGTGAAAGTGGATTCGAGCTAATAGAAGTATTTTGTTTATTGATTAAGTTATCGTTAAAAAATTAAGTTCATCTAAACTGCAAAATTAGATAAAAACCCTTTAGCTTGTTAATAATTAGATTAATTTAGTAGTAAATAAAGTAACACTGTTCCCTGTTATTGACACCCAACTTACCTAAGCTATACTGTAATCTGACTAGGTACACTGCTTATAAGTGCATAGTTAGTCTAATTTTGTTAGGTTATAAATATTACAATTAGTAGGTACTTCCGTGCACATCAACTATTTTATTATGCTTCATCTTGTATTGTTTGTAACGATAAAGGCCTCTTACAATTTAGTAAACAATTTTTTTGTTATATAAGTGTAGTTCAACAGAAAATCACATATAAAATATGAAGTTATCAAAGATTAACACTTTGATCAACATGTTACAAAGTGTTATGAAAGTTGTAAGCTGTTAACTTGTTTTTAACATTTCAACACTGTTTTAGAAAAATCACAGAAAAATCATACGAAGTAGAAACTAAATCCGTAAACTCTGAGAGTTTAGAAAATGTGTCTAGTTTGTTCATAAAATTTATTATGATTTTTAGAAGTCTCTAACTAGTGTGAAAACCTTCATATTCATAGACTGGTCCGAATTCGTGGCTACAGTGATAAACAATTTTGTAAAATTCACCATAAATTATAGAAAAATCGTGTGAATATGTGCAAGTAGTCATTTTAGAGGTATGAACCTAAACTATTTTCATATTAAACAGTTTTGAAATATTTTAATTTAAAGTCACTCAAAACAGTCCGTGTGTAACAACGTAAATTTCAAAACAATTTTTCACATTTTAAAAACACACTTCCATTCATAATAGTTATAAAAATGTCATTGTATCACATAACAACCCATAACATTACATCCCAAGATCATAATATGTAAAACTCCTCATGTGTGTATTGATCAGACCGACGCCTTCCGCGATCCTCACTGGTACCTGAAACACATAACACAACATTGTAAGCATAAATGCTTAGTGAGTTCCCCAAAATACCACATATAACACATACGCTGTTCCAGGCCATAACTTTGTAGGATCTTCCGATCCAAGTGTCTCAAGGGACTTCCATCCCGAATCCTGGTAAACCTTCCGTTCCTACCCGTATCGACCTTCCGGTCCTTATCATACATAACATACATAACACATAACAACATATAGCACATACATCTCAAAGCATACAAGACCTTCCGGTCACACATAGGTACCCTTCCAGGTACAGTATAGTGAGAAGACTCACCTCGGTATCTCGGATAATCTCGCACTCAAACGCACTGTCTAGCCCCCGCCTAAACATAAAACAATACTCTCAAATAAATAATGACTCTCAAAGGCTAGATTAAATCCACTCTACGATTTCCACAGAAGGGTAAAAGACCATTTTACCCCTCTCTGGCCCAAAAGTCCAAAGGTTGACCAAAACCCTAAAAGTCAACAAAATTCAACAGGAGGCAGTACGCAGTGCGTACCTTCTCTGTACGCGGGGCGTACACCGACGAACCACAATCGGGGTCTCAACCCCTTACGCTGCGCGTACTGAGAGTTACACCCAACGTAAGTCTTAGTTTCAGCCATTCCATGGATTTTGGTCTTAAACAGTTAAGACATTCCTTCAACTCCCAGATCTGACTCTCCTTAAGCCTCTTATCCCATAAAGTCGGAACCTTTAAGCCTTGGCATGGTTATAGAGGTCCCTACACTCTCTAATACCTTTCCTTTTTCCTCCAAAAGTCTAGATCTCATGCTTGGCTCAATATGTACGTCTAGGATTGCATTTTTATGAACATACAACTCTTATAATCCTGAAATATGATAGATCTAGGCCAATGGAGACCATTTGCTCATAAAGTCTCAATCTTGGGACCAAAAACCCTAGAAATTGGTCCAAGAAGCACACAACACAAATGACAATGCAAGTTTTGAGCTTTTTACCTCAGGAAGAAGCTCCAACCTCTGAAAAACTCAGATCTACTCTTTCCCACGAACATCTAGCCTCCAAAATGACCTCTTCTTCTTTTCCACCACCTTGAAATGACACTTAGAAGCTTAGAACACCAACACACTAGCTAGAAACGAAGGAGGACTCTCTTTTAGGGTTTCACTCTCTGGAATGGAGGCTAAGGTCAAGGCCATAACATTCCTTTTATAGTGCTCAAGCCCAAAATTAGGGTTTACACCTGGGCTCACTATGCCCAGCGTAACCCTGGGTATGCCCAGCGTACCCAATCGAATCCGCATCCAAATTAAGCGTGCGAGTACGCGCAGCGTACTCCTCTGTATGCCCAACGTACTCACAAGTCTAACTCTTTTACTAAAGGGACTTAACTGATAACTTGGAAAAAGAAGAAGGGTTAAATATCTTTACATGAATTTCGGGATGTTAAAATTCTCCCCCACTAGAACCAGACTTCGCCCCCGAAGTCTCATGTCGAAAACAACTCCAGATGCTGCTCCCGCATCTCCGACTCTGGCTCCCAAGTTAACTCGGACCCTCTCCACTACTGCCACTGAACCTGAACCAAGGGCACCTCCTTGCTACCCAGAACCTTGATCTTCTGATCCAAGATTGCGATCTGCCTCTCAACATAATTCAGACTCGCGTCCATCTGGATATCGTCCAACGCTACCACTGCCAACTCGTTGGCTATACATTTCCACAACTGAGATACGTGGAAGGTATCATGAATTTGGCCCAACTCCGCAGGTAGCTCCAAACGATATGCTACTCTGCCCACCCTTGCGATCACCCTAAACGGCCCAATATATCGGGCCCCTATCTTGCCCCTCTTCCTGAATCGAATCACTTCTTTCCACGGAGACACTTTCAGGAGTACAAAATCCGCGACCTAAAACTCAAGCTCAGATTGTCGCCTGTTGTATCTGCTCTGTTGTCTGAAGCACTATCTCAGTGCTGCCCATCACTCACTGCCCTACCTCTCCCCAACAAATGGGAGTCCGACACTTCCTCATATACAACAACTCAAAGGGAGGCATACCAATGCTCGAATGGTGGTTGTTGTTATAAGAAACCTCAACCAATGGCATATATGTGTCCCAACTCCCTCCGAAGTCCAACACACATGCCCGAAGCCCAACACACATGCCCGAAGCATGTCTTCGAGCGTCTGAATCGTCCGCTCACTCTATCCGTCAGTCTGTGGATGGTAAGCAGTACTGAAATGTAGCCTAGTACCCAACTCCTCATGGAACTTTTTCCAAAATCTGGAAGTGAAACTCGGTACACCATGTCGTGATACCACCTCCCTCACATACAACTTTGCCATCCTCTCAGTAGAAGAGATCTCATTGATAGCAAGAAAGTGAGCGCTCTTCGCCAGCCGGTCGCCGATCACCCAAATTGTGTCGACACCCCTCGCGGTCCTCGACAACTTGGTGATGAAATCCATAGAAATCTGTCCCCACTTCCATTGGGGAACCTCAAGTGGCTGCAACATGCCATGCGGTCGTTGGTGCTCAGCCTTAACCTTGTGACATGTTAAGCACCTCTCAACAAACCATGCTATATCCCTCTTCATACATAGCCACCAATAATCCTTCTTCAAATCCAAATACATCTTAATGGCCCCGGGATGGATCGAAAATCTCGATTTATGCGCCTCCTCCATCAAGGTGGTGCGCACTCCGCCTGCATACGGCACCCAAATCCGACCCTGAAGGGTCATCAACCCGCGACTATCGGTAATGAACTCTGGCACCTGCCCAATCACCCGCTCCCTCTTACAGTTCTCTGGTCTCACAGCCTCCCGAATGGTGTCTAACACCGGAGTCATCACTATCAACCGCATACAAATATCCCGAATCGGGGCGCTCTCCGCCCTAGGACTGATGTGCACGAAAGTACCCAATAATTTTAATATTTATAACCTAAAAAACTTAACTAACTATGCACTTATAGGCAGTGTACCTAGTCAGATTACAGTATAGCTTTGGTAAGTCGGGTGTCGATCACAGGGAACGGTGTCACTATTTACTATTAAATTAATTTAATTATTAACAAGCTAAAAGGGTTTTTATCTAATTTTGCAAGTTTAGATGAACTTAATTCTTTAGCAATAACTTAATCAATAAATAAAATACTTCTATTATTTCAAATCCACTTTCACTCAATGGTTATACATTGGCTATAACTATTACTGTTGGTGACCAATTAAGATAGTATTAGTAGTTTAGTTCTAACTCTACCAATTATTAATTAATTCATGTAATTCTATTTATGTTCATACAATGGTTAACACATAATCAATTATTAACTAAGATTGGAGCCATGAAAGATTGATTATCATGCTCATGGGCCTCAAAGACGGCCATTTCTTCAGGAGTAGCGATTTCCGGATTGATCTTTTCAAGCTTCTCATCGAGTACATATTCTTTGTCCTCATAACGAGAAATCATGCGAATGTATCTTATCAATTCGTTGAAATTCGATCCGTCAAATGTCACCTTTTGACATAGGCTCATTAGCGAGAATGAACCAGCAACAGCGATGTTGGCGTTTGCGTTAGACATCCGCAATTAAAAGGAACAAAGTTTGATTAGAATTTAATCCCTAGTTAAACACGCAAAATGAGAAATTAGGGTTAGGATCTAACAACATTATTTACATATTAGAAAAGGGATGCCGTAATCCAACATGCAAATAATTTAGAGGTAAGTGAATGACGATTCACTAATTCTTCACCATGAAACACATAAAGGCTTAGGTTTTAAATGTATTGAGAATTCCTAGATTCCTTTTGAGATTCATTGAACTTTTCAATGGCATGTTTAAATCTCGATATGCCCTTCTCATTTGTGACTGGGATGCTGAGGATCACAAAGCGGGTGTGAATAACCATGAAAATGTACATGGTGACCTCATTGTTACAATCACCTATTCGATGTGCCGGTTAACCACACACGCTCCATCGAACTATGACAAACAATGAGTCACCCTTTTCCACTTTTTTTTAGAACCAATCAATGTGCCGGTTAACCACACACGATCCACTAACTTCTTAGCAAGGGTTGTAATTTCATGGGATTGCATCAATTCACTTTTGCCTAAAGTAACTAGGATTGAGAATTTTGTAAAAACGTTTAATTACTTTATATAGGTTCATTATAGTTATTAATGAAGAGAGGGTTGCCCTATCCTATCCGTTCGGCTAACGACCCTCCATCAATCAAGGAAGCGGTGGGTAAGAGTGGATACCCATTAAACGGTCATTTTATAGGCTATAACCTTATACCTCCCTTATAGATCGGCTTCGTGAATGAGACCTACTAATGGTAAGACTAGCATTTTATATATATATATATATATATATATATATATATATATATATATATATATCTTGTAATAATATAATACTATAGGGTGTATTTTAAACATTTTAAAATACTAGGGTTTTAATTTAAATTTAAAATTTTCGAAATTTATAACTTTTAAATTAAAATTTTAAATATCAAAACTCTTGATTTAATAATTATCTAAATTAAACAATTAATTTGAATTACTAACTCATAAAGGATTATCTTAAATTAAACAATTAATTTTATCCTAATCCCTTAAATCCCTCTAGATTTCGAAAATCATGGGATGGGATAATTCAAAATCTTTAATTACTATATTTAACCATTAAAATATAATTACAAGATATGAGATTATCCAAATCCCTAAAATTTAGGATCTTATCTTGGGGAGGAGACATATTTCGAAAATCCTAGGGTTTGCAAACCCTAGATTTCGAAATCTTGGGCACTAAGGAAAGGGTTTCAAAAACCCTATCAATTTTCGAAAACAGGGTTTCAAGAACCCTAATTTCGAAATCTTGCCTCCTAGGGTTTATTGGCCATAAACCCTAAAGTGTTAAATTCATACAATTGTAAAATTCTAATTGAAAACAATTTAACCATAATCTCTGATACCACTGATGGGTTTTATACAAACAATCCTATGTGTGCATGCAACGCTAGATTTGGGTCGATGTTTTCTCTGTTAGATACACAAATTTATGAACACAAGAAGAACCCTAGCATGCACCTAGGTATTTTGAAATCTATGTAGTAGACGGGATTACATACCTCTTGTTGTTATATTGTAATAACAACACAAATCTTCAATCTCTTTGTCTTGGAAAGCAAGTACCACAAGTGTAGTACCTCTAATGGTTCACAAACACCACAAGCAAATAGAGAGGCAAGAGAGAGAGAAAGGGGGGAGAGGCAAAAATCGTCTCTAGGTATTCTAGGGATCAAGTGGCCGATTTTCTAAGTCCTAAGGGGTCTTTATATAGGGTAAAGATTAATGTTTCAATCCTTATCCTTATCTGGTTACTTACCCACCAAGCAGCCCATAAGATAAGCCTTGATTCCTTATCATGGACGAATTCTAAGGCCTTATCACCTTGAATTCGTCCACCACTTCCTTGGGGCAACCAATACCCTAATTTGCAACTATCACATAATTACAATTCAGGCCCTCTAATTTAATTAATTACATTTGATCACAAAATTAATTCTTAACTAATTATTGAGCAATATTAATTAAACAAATATGATTTCTCCTTTAATATATTATTCTTATAATATATTAATAAATCATAATAAACTCTTTCTCTATGATTTCTCCAATCAAGTTGCTTTGGTGAAGGCAACCCAAAAGGACCATGCACAACCGGGTCAAGTACTTACCAAATATGGTTACAAGCTTCGACACTAATCAAACATTTAGTCCACCCTTTGTCTTAGGCAGCTTGGTTATGAAGTCCATTGTAATCCAATCCCACTTCCACTCATGTATCTTCAGTTGTTGTAGTAAACCTGAGGGCTTTTGTTATTCAACCTTAACCTTGGCACAAGTAAGACACTTGCCCACGAAGGTAGCAATCTCTGCTTTCATGTCACGCCACCAATATAACCTTTTAAGATCCAAATACATCTTATTTGAACCTGGGTGAACGGATTATCGAGTATTGTGTGCTTCGATCATGACCAAGTCTCTGAATCCACCGAGTTTCGATGTCCAGATCTGATCCATTAGGTATAAGGCTCCGTCACCCTTGACTTCTAAGTTCTTATCCATCCCTCTCAGGGATTCACCTACCACATTATCAGGTTTTAAGACTTTCTATTGAGCTTCCTTAATTTGTGTGGACAAATGTGAATAGAGTGGCATAGTCAATGCCTTGACACTACGACCTGAGTACTCTTTCCGAATTAGGGCGATAGCTACCACATTGGCTTTACCGGGATGATAACGAATTTCGCATTCGTAGTCATTTAGTAGCTCAACCCACCGTCGTTGTCTCATGTTGAGCTCCTTCTGATCGAATATATGTTGAAGGCTTTTGTGGTCTGTAAAGATAGTCCTTTTTGTACCATACAGGTAGTGTCTCCAGATCTTCAGAGCAAATACCACTGTTCCCAACTCAAGATCATGTATAGTTTAATTGACTTCATGTGTCTTAAGTTGTCTTGAGTCATAAGCGATGACCTTTCCCCATTATATTAGAACACAACCAAGACCTTGGTTGGATGCATTGCAGTATACCACGAAATCCTCTATCCCTTCTAGGAGGGATAATATCTGTGCACAGCATAAGGCTTGCTTCAACGTTTGGAATGCCTTCTCTTGCTTCTCTTCCCAGTCAAAGGTCACACCTTTCTGGGTCAAAGTGGTAAGTGGTTTCGCGATTTTTGAGAAGTTTTGAATAAATCTGCGATAGTAGCCAGCGATGCCTAAGAATTGATGGATTTCTGTAGGCATCCTCGGTGCTGACCAGTTCTCGATGGCTTTGATTTTGGAAGGGTCCACGTGAATTCCCTCTTCGCTGACCACGTAACCTAAGAATTTGACTCTTCGAATCCAAAATTCACATTTTAAAATTTTTCATAAAACTTCTCTGCCCGTAGTGTTTCCAAGACATGTCGTAAGTGTTGACTATGTTCATCTTTACTGCGTGAGTAGATAAGTATGCCATTGATGAATACTATCATGAAATTATCTAAATAAGGACGGCACACCCGGTTCATCAAGTCCATGAACACTGCGGCCGCATTGGTTAATCCAAAAGGCATCACTACGAACTCGTAGTGACCATAACGAGTTCAGAAGGTTGTTTTGGGAATATCTTCCTCTAAAAATCGTAGTTGGTGATACCCAGATCTTAAGTCAATCTTTGAAAAGTAATTTGTTCATTGAAGTTGGTCGAATAAGTCGTCTATCCACGGTAGAGGGTATTAGTTCTTAACGTTCAATTTGTTTAGCTCGCGATAGTCGATGCACATACGGAACGATCCATCTTTCTTCTTCACGAACAAGACCGATGCTCACCAAGGTGAGAAACTTGGTCTAATAAATCCTTTGCTGAGGAGTTAGTTCAGTCAGTGGCGGAGCCACCATATGACCAGGGTAGGCCCAGACCCACCCTCAAATTTTCAAAATTTTTTTATTTCTTTTTTTGTTTAGAAATAACATATTATATGTTTGAAAGTTATATAAAAAATCCTTTCTAGATCAATTGGAAAGCAAGACGTATTCTAATCCATGGCTTTACATTTTGCTTTTTTTTTAAGTAATTTATTTTTAAAGTTACATTTTGGCCCTTATATTTATAAGTTCAATTCTTTTAGTAAGTTAGTTTTTAGAATTTACATATGTCACACCTCAAATTTTATAAATTTGTATAATTCTATTTTTAGATAATTAATTAAGTTTTTAGTTTTTTTTAGATTTATTTTTATTATATATAAAAAAATGTATTTAGAGGGTCATTTTCACGTTCCGCATAGGCCTTTAAAATCACATATGTATGTATATATATATATATATATATATATATATATATATATATATATATATATATATATATATATATATATATATATCAATTATTTTAAAAGGACCACCCTAAATTTTTTTTTTTGGCTCCGCCCATGTGTTCAGTTGACTGGATAGTTCCTACATCTAAGCTGGTTCTAATCGGTAAGGCGATTTGGCTACAGGGGTCGTTCCTAGAATTAAGTTGATTCTGAACTCGGATTGACGTTGTGGAGGTAATCCTGGCAGATCTTTGGGAAAGATGCCGGGAAAGTCGCGGACTTCAGGGATATCCTTAATGTCATTCGCTTTTTGGTTCACATCAACCACATGAGCAAGGAACGCATGGTATTCCTTTTGTAAATACTTTTGGGCTTGGATACTTGAGATGATTCGAAGTTTCATGCCTGGTTTTTCGCCATAGATAACTAGGGTTTCGCTATTTGGTAGATTAAGACGAACGGATTTCTCAAAACACAGGATGTCAACACGATGAAGACTCAACTAATCCATGTCGATAATGACGTTGAAACTTTTAATTGAGACAGGCATGAGGTCGATTTGAAATGAATAGCTATCTAGAAAGAGGGTACATCCTATGTATGTATCGTTAGAGCTCTTAGTTTTCCTGTTAGCCATTTCTATAGTGAACGTTTCTTTTAAAGCTCGTGGTTGTTGTTTAAGTAGGTGTGCAAATTTTTGATTCACGAAACTCCTCTCCGCTCCACTATCAAATAGTATGCATGTATATGAGTTATTGAGGGGAAACGTACCCGTGACCACCGTAGGGTCTACCACGGCTTCTTCATGACCAATGGCGAGCACTCTTCTTACTCCACCAGTGTTCCTCGCCTTAGGGCAGTTCCGTTTGTAGTGTTCCACTGCACTGCACCCATAGCAAGCCTGACCTGCTCCAATCCTAGGGACATGGGAGATTGGTCTTGTTGGTGCCTTACAGAAACGAGCAGTGTGCCCCTTCCTATTGAAGTTAGCACAATGCATCTCCCGGCAGGGCCCATTATGGTGAAAGTTGCACTTGTTGCATTTTGGCAAACTCCCAGTGTATTGCTTTGTTGGTGCAGGGACTATAGCGGTTGTTGTGGCATGAACAGCCGCAACGTGTTGTTTCCTAGTAGAGTTCTATGCCAATTGGTTCTTCTTCTTGTCTCAAAAATTCCTCTTGTTATTGTTTGTTTTGGTCGGTTTTGGGACAACAGGGGTACTTGCTTGTGGATGGACTCCATGGTCAATAAGTCTCTGTGCCAATCGCTTGGCACTATTGAACGTGGAGGGTTTCGAAGACAATACATTCCCCTGAAATGGAGGTACCATTCCCCATATGTACCTCTCGATATTTTTGCTCTTTGTGGGGACCATTCCTGGACATAAATCCACCAGATCACATAACCTAGTCGTGTAGGCTACTATGTCAGAACCCTTCATTTTAAGGCTCCACAGTTCATGTTTAAGTTTCTAAACTTCGTGTAACGACCCCAAAATTTCAACAAAATTTAAACTTTTCAAAAACATCCCAATTCATTAAGTTATTAGAAAAAAAGGTTTTCAATACATTTATTATCAGAGTATTCCCAGGTCCATATCATAAAACATAAACACGAGGAGCGGTACGATCACGCCTTTGCCTTGCCACGGTCTCTTGAAGAACCTGAAAACATTAAACCACAACTGTAAGCCTGAAAGCTTAGTGAGATACCCCCAAAATACCAACCACATATACCATACACATAACATGCTATATCATATCGAATCACATAACAGCCATGCATATCGGGTCTACTGTGTGACTGGTCCGCCGTGTTGGGCCTTCAGTCCACCTGGTCCACCCTCCGAGTCCAGTCATGTCCTCGAGTCTGCAGTGTGGTTGGTCCGCCCGCACCGGGACTTCAACCCACCTGGTCCACTCTCTGAGTCTACAGTATGATTGGTCCACCCGCATCGGGCCTGCAGTCGGCATGGTCCACTCTCCGAGCCTCGGCATGTCTGGTCCGCCCTCGTGGGGCCTACAGCCTCTCCGGAACGCTCGCTGGGCCTTCGGAACAATCGGTCCGCCCTGGGTATCTTGGCCTACAGCACGAAGCAGGACCCGCCTCAACCCAACTCCAGTCCAAACAACCATGTGCACATAAACATACAATCACATAACAATTTATATTCAATCAAACCGATCTAGCAGATCACATAACACAACATACTCTAAGCAGGATACCGACCTAACTGGTCACTAGCATAGGATCATCCTATATACCAGGATACCGACCTTAACCAAGTCTCTAACGAATACCATCCTAACTACCAGGATACAAACATATCAAAGCAATAACATAACAACAGATACCCGGATCTCAATCCGATAAAGGACCAACCTTGGTGCCTTAGACCCTGTTGATATAGTGAGGATCACTCACCTTGACTCTGCTGACTGAAAAGATAAGATCACGCTACTCTAATCTCCGACACCACTTCACCCCTGATAAAGCTGAAAGACTAAACCCAATAAATACCACAAAATACCAAAATTCCCTTAGAAGTCAACTGGTCAACTCTTAGTCAAAGTCAAAGTCAACCTCCTGACTGGCTCTACTCGCCGAGTCAACCCGACGACTCGCTGAGTCTCTCAACTCTGAAAATCCCATCTCAACTCACTAAGTCATCCCTTGACTCACCGATTCTTAGCTTAACCAGAAAAGACTAGGACCTCAAGATCAGACTCGTCGAGTCCAAGGCTATCTTCAACCAACTCGCCGAGTTGTTCTCCCAACTCGCCGAGTTTCTTCCCATCTTCAAGCAACTTGCTGAGTACACCCATGTGACTCGTCGAGTACCACTTGCTCTTAACCCATACAGAGGCTTTCCAAGCCATGCAGGGGTTCCAATCCACAAATCTACTCTTCCACAAGCTATTCCTCACGTAAAGTTGCAAACTTTACGTGAATCCAAAGAGATCTAAGCATAATATGCTCTAGGGCTAGGGTTTGGGACACAAGAACTTCACCAACAACTCTTAAGCATAGACTTTCTGGCTTTCTGGATCATTAACCACCTAGATCTAAGGTAGCAACCTCAGATCTTACACCAAACTTGAGATTGACCTCATACATACCACAAAAACACCACAATTGATTGATTTAGATGCACAAAATCTCAAACAGCAGATTATTACCTCAAATGAAAGCTCCAAATGAAGAATAAGCTAAATCTCTGCACAGCCCCTTGCTCCAACCTTCTTGTTCTTCACTTCACTTACAAGATTTCCTCCTCCAAGTCTCTAAATGCTCTCCAACTCTCTCACAACTGAAAGCTAGGGTTTTTGGACTTCAAAGGAGAGTAAAGAGGCTGGGGAGAGGGTTTTATGTTCATTATATAGGGCTAAATCCCCGGGATTAGGGTTTTCTCCATACAGCACCAACTCGCCGAGTCCACCCTTGAGACTCGCCGAGTTGGTCACTTATCACTCGACCAACATCGCGACCCTACTCGCCGAGTCCACCCATGGACTCGCCGAGTTGCCCTTTCACATTTTCACTTTGAATCCTGAACTTGCACTCCTGAACTCGGGATGTTACACTTCGCCCCTCGGTAGTACTCCCTGTCATAAGATCCTTTAGTGTATCCCAGCGTATCGCGTTAGCCACTAAGAGAGTAAGTGACTCAACATGTTCATTCCACCATGTGAGGGTTCTATCGGAGAAGGTGCAGGCAACAAATTTTACTTTGCTCCTGATATTGCCATATTTATACTTATTTTTGCTTCTTATACTCCTCATATGGCAGCCACTCCTTCTTCGGTTTCCTCCAATCCTCATCAATTTTATCCCCACTAGAGTAGCATACTTGAGCATTCCTGTTCCCAAATTCGTTCACGTTGCAGTCCTTGGTCAAGTGTGGACCACTGCATCTCTCGCAACCCACTCTTATGGAATGTATCGATTGGTCCATCTGTGTTATCCTGCGGTCCATATTTTTTAACATGGCCATGACCGCTGCTATTTCTTCAGTTTGGGACCCTCCTCCACCTTTGATTCCTTCTTGCCTCGGGTTGTGGTATTCACGGGAGTGTTTTGCGAATTCATCAATTAACTCCTTGACCTCCCTTGGATTTTTCTTTGTCAAAGGTCCTTGAGAATCAAGGAGTTGTCTCGTCATCACGTTGACCCCATCATAAAAGATTGACATCTCTTGCTGCACAGTTAGGTCATGTTGTGGGCAATTTCTAAGTAAGCCCTTGTACCGCTCCCATGCTTCGTACAGTGACTCCCCCGGCTATTGCTCAAAGTTGGCTATTGCCTTCTTGAGTTTGGCTATCTTGGATGGTGGGCAAAACTGGTCTAGGAATTGCTCACGCATTTGAGCCCAAGTGGTGATTGTACCCGGTGGGAGTGCTTTTAACCACTCCTTAGCAGCTCCTTTGAAAGTGACGGGCAGCATCCTAAGCAAGACTGTGTTCCTGTTGACATTTGGGACATTGAAGTAATCTGCAATGTCACTGACTTCATCTAGATGCTTAAAAGCATCCTCATGGTCTTTCCCGAAAAATGGGATGTCCTTCAGCGCAGTCAATATGTGTCCCTTCAGCTCGAATGTAGCATTGGCAGGTATTGCGGGTTGGACTAATCCGGGACCCACATCTTCTCGGATCCGCTTCTTGTAAGCTCCCATGGACATTTCTTCAATATCTGCCATCTCGTTCCTTGGCTCGTTCTCGGGTTCACTCGTGTGTTCTTCAAATTCTGGCTCGGTGTCGCTTTCATACTCGGTTTGCACGGGTGTATGATCCAAATGCTCAAGATTGCTCTCGTGCTTCGCTGATGAACTTGACTCTCCTGTCTTCTTTCCCAACTTCCTAGAGAAGGCTGACTTCAATTCTTGCAAGGGCATCTTTTTCTTGTGAATTGCAAACTCGGGATCTTCTAGTGGTGGCACTAATGGTGTGTTTGAGCCTCTGGTCATTAACTCCTGCAACTTGCTAAAATAAAACGTAAAACTGGACTAAAATAAGAAAAACTAAAAATGAACTCTCAGATTTCACGTCGTGAGTATACTAAATCTCACGTCGTGAACTCTGTGACCAACAAAACAAAAATTAAACTAAGATAAGCTAGCAAAATAAATAACCAATTAAGCTTTCTGCAGATTTTATTCCTAGAAAAAACGATTAATCTAATGCAACTAAATAAACTAATAATCTGCACCGTTCCCCGGCAACGGCGCCAAAAACTTGATGTGCACAAAAGTGCCCACTAATTTTAATATTTATAACCTAACAAACTTAGACTACCTATTCACTTATAGGCAGTGTACCTAGTCAGATTACAGTATAGCTTAGGTAAGTCGAGTGTCGATCACAGGGAACGGTGTTACTAATTAATCTACTTACTATTAAATTAACCTAATTTATTAATAAATTTAATAAAGGGTTTTATCTGATTTTGCAAGATCAGATGAACTTAATCAAATTAAATAAAAACACACTCTTGCTTAGTTGAATCCACTTCTTCCTTATGGCTAGCTAATGATTATGGGTTATTAAGTTGGTTTTTAGTTATATTAGTAATTTAGTTCTATCTTACCAATAAGTAACTAATTCATGTCAAACCATGTATGTTCACACATAATTAAACACAGGACTAATTATGAATGTAGATATGCTATGTAAGATTTGTTGTATAAACGCAATTATGGTCACAATTCACGTTCTCTAGCACAGCTAAGATTTATTCAGTCTAATTACTAACTAAGATTGGTCAATCCTAGCTCTAACAATTTAATGTTCACTAAATTATTAGGTAAACAAGTTCATGCAGTTTCATGGTCACTAAGCTACACAGAACATGCAATCTAGCAATTAGATAAACAAATAATAACATGCTAGGTTATACAAATCAAACACAAACAATTCTTACCAACTCAAATTAATCCATAAACATATAACTATTCATAAGTTCAAAGCTTCATCTAGCTAAGCAAAAGTAGCTAGATTTAGCTGCTCATCATAGTAATTAAACTAACACAGCTAAAACTAATGAAAGACATGTTCATAATCAACTAAATATAAACTTTACTTCTTTTGGTGTTGAAATCCCTCTTCCAGGACCTTTCTTCTCCTCTGAAACGTCTCCTGGAACTCCTTTTCGTCTGCCAAAAGTTCTCCCATTCGTAAAGGTCAAGGATCTATATAATTGCTATTATCCATAAATTCACGTCGTGAATAATAATAAATTCACGTCGTGAGTAGTAGATAACCGTGCCCGTCAATGATTTCTTCACCCACGTACATATCTTTTAGAACCATTGATTCACGTCGTGAATCCTTTAATTCTCACGTCGTGAATAACCTTTTTCCAGATTTACTTCACTTTTACTCTTCTAATTCCCAAAGTTTCTTTCTTTAACATTTTTAGTCCCCTTTTCTTCAAAATATCTTCTTTTTTTGGCTGTAAACAACATTTAAGCTCATAAGTACCATTATTCTAAACAAATTACCAACTTTTTAATAAAAATGTACTTAAATATTGCCTAAAAATAAGTATAAATATGGCAATATCACTAAATCTCGCTATATCGTCAATTCACTATATACACTTCCCGGTATCGTGCTGGTTTCGTCGCGAAACTTCAACGAGTCATAATGTCTTCGTTATAACTCGGATTTCGGCGTTCTTTATGTCCCCGAAATCCTTTTTTCGACCACTACAACTTTATATAAAGATATCGGTCTTATCTCACACTTTAATTTTGACGCTCATTTTTATCTTTTATTTATTATACATTTATAATTAAACAATAAGCACATAAGTACACATAATTCACATAATACTCAAATATTTCATCTTTATTACTTCAAAAAGAGTTACAATAGTTGACCTAGACTATTACATTGACAAATATGCTTAGCCCTGAAACCCGGGCGTTACATATCTTTCCCTGAAAATCTTATATTTTCTACATTAAATGAAAAGTAGTCTTCTACCAAGACTCAACTGTTTATATGATCTATTTTCTTGAAAATAGTGTAAAATGTATGTTTGTGCTCGAAATAGTATAAGTGTATGTTTTCCATATTTGTAAAACTATCTTTACTTAAAGATAGTATGAAATTGTCATGCGAGAATATCACTGTATGAATGTAATGGAAAAATAAAGATTTACAATAGTATGGTATAAAATACACTACTGGTGCATTAACTACCTTGAAAACCAACTGGTTAGTTAAGGTTAAAATGTGATTAGGTTATAACCATGCTCGATATACTAGTATAAAACACGTCGTTCTTCAGACATTGAAAATGGTACGACATTTGTCACCCGTAGACCTGCAGGTCCAACTGTAGCTAGTAGCAAGGTGCGGGATGGTCAATCTCAGATAGATCTATACACACACTCATGCTCTTCCTCCAGGAGACTCTGGTTACAAAACGTGACATAGCAAGAGTATTGTTATACCATGAAATAGTATCTCACATTTAAGTTATCTTGTTCTTGTTATAGTATGTAAGTTCCTTCTTGTTCTTATAAATGAATAGTATGCTTTGTAATGAATAGTAATAGTATGTATGTATTGACTCATGTATTGTTTCTCTACTCTAGCACTAGTATGTAGTGATCCTCTAAAACTATACCTATTATAGTTTACTAGTATGCTTGTTTGAAATGTTACAGATTTGTAGAAAAGACTCAATTGTCCAACATATGCAACTGAGTTAAGTATATTCCTTGAAAATAATGAGGTTTAATATTCAGGCATATATTTAGCAAGCATAACTATGATTTAACCGGCATTCGGACTAGTGATCCTACCCTAAGCCCACAACCAAACAAGGAACAGGAGTTACGGTATTTAGCAATAGTCCTAAGTCAGTTAAAGCATACTTATACATACATATGTACACAAATATGATTTTGATATAAACAGAAATCTAAAAATAGTTTAAAAGAGTTTTTAAAATGATCTTAACAACATTTGAGTTTATGAAATCCTTTTTTTTTGTTTCCACATGTAAATGAATAACACAAATATATTGTTTTCTATTTGTATTCTCACCCTAAAAAACATTTAAAAAAGTAAATTGTAGGGGTATGAACTCACCCTTTTGGGAGGGATTTGATTGAGGGTTCGATATAGGATGATTGATTCCACAAGCTAGCTCCGAGGACAAAACAAGTCCTAAATAGCAATTTACGTGCTATATAGGCATGAAATTAGCGAATATAACCTCTAAGGCATTAAGGAAACGACCTAGGATGTAAGAATTACTTACAAAAGAAGAGTTAGAAAAGAAATCAAGTGGCTCCTGGGTGTTTACAGCCAACCTTCGGTGTTCACGGCCGCAAAGGGTTTTCGGCCTCTGAAGATCAAGTGTTTTTTACCGTAAATTCAGGAATGAAGAGTGGTTGATTGCAAAGAGAAGAGCAGTAGATGTTCTTAATAAGGTCCGGAGGTGGATTGGATGATCTTCGGATGATAGATGAGAGAAAAACTTGGTTTTCGGTTGAAGACTTTGAGAGAAAAAGGGCTTAAGTTTTCGGCCAGAAGTGAAGAAGTGAGCAAATTTCTGGTCAAACATATATATATATATATATATATATATATATATATATATATATATATATATATATATATATATATATATATATATATATATATATGGGGAGTTTGCGGTCCGAAGGAGGTTCACGGCCGAGAACGAGGGACGTTTGTGGTCTGAGAGTTTACTGCCCCGCGAAGGTTTGCGGCTCATGCGAAGGTTCTCGGTTCCAAATGTTTTTCCCTCCCAAACACATATCACACTTGAATACAAGGTTTAAACACCTAAAATTTATTACCCTAATTATATTAAGATAATAAAAGAAATAAGTTTGACCTTTATTGGATAAGTTTGACTTTTATAAGAAGAAATTACGGGTTATCACATTTTCATGTTCCAACTCTCTCTCTCTCTCTCTCTCTCTATATATATATATATATATATATATATATATATATATATATATATATATATATATATATATATATATATATATATATATATATATATATATATATGGAAGCGTTCAATTGAGAACACTTCTTATCGCGAGAACATTTGAGAACAAATTTGGACCACACAGTTTTTTTAATTAAAATTATAAAATAATATTCATATAAATAAAAAAAAATGTTACAAACAGTTAAAAAAACCCCACTAACTAACACCACTCACCATCCAACACCACCCACCACCTATCATCACCACCCACCGCCACCACCGCCCGCCACCACCACCACTAACCACCACCCACCACCACCACCAATCAGAACCTGCCACCACCCGCCACCAGCACCATCACTACCCACCACCACCCACCACTACCCACCCACCCACCACTGCCACCACCATCCACCACCATCACCACCTAACCACCACCACTCGCCGCAACCACCCATCACTACCCACCACCTGACACCTCTTGTTGCCACCACAACCCGTCACCACCATCACCACCCATCATCATCACCACCCAACCACAACCACCATCCACCTCCACCACCCACCAAAATCACCGCCCATCACTATCACCGCCACTCGCAACCACCACCACCCATCACGACCACCCTGACTCCACCACCCACCGCCATCACCCCCACCCCCACATACAAAACCCACCACCCGTCAACACCACTATCCACCAACCACCACTATCCACCACCACCACCACCAAACATCACCACCCGCCACCACTACCCATCACCACCACTACTGCCACCACCCACCCATTAATAACACCACTACCTACTACCCACCAACCATACAACCATCACCTACCAACCACTACCCACCACCTATACCACCCTTCACCACCACTACTACCTACCTTCCATCACCAACCACCACCACCCAGCTAGTTATCACCCACAACCCTCTTCACTTACCACACACCACCTACCACCACCCAATCATTATCACTACCTACACCCTCCACCACCTAGTACCACCACCTATCATCACCACCATACACCACATCCACCACCATACACCACCACCCAACATCAGTTAGCATTACCTACCACCCACATGTCACCCCACCACCCTTCACCGTCGCCACCACCTATCACCTAACACCACCATACATCACCACCACCCGTGATTATGTGTATATAATCAAATGTGATTATGCGTATCTAATCACATATGATTTATATGGACAATATTTATCCATATAAATCATGTGTGATTAGATACATATAATCACATGTGATCATATATATTTAATCACATATGATTAAAGTTAAAGAAATAAATAATTGAATCGAGAACAAGAGAGTGAATCTTGTCCACGTAAATCATATGTGATTGGCTACACATAATCATATAAATCATGTGTGATTATATGTATTTAATCATATAAATCACATGTGATTAAAGATATATAATCATATGTGATTATTTGTATCTAATCACATATGATTTATATAAAGAAGATTTCTATTTAATAACTTTTTTTTTCATATTTTTAATCACATGTGATTATATATATTTAAACATATCTGATTAATATGGACAATGAGCAATTATTAAATCGAGAACGTGAAAACAAATCTTGTTTGTATAAATCATATGTGATTAAATACATATAACCACATATGATTTATATCGAAAAAGTTTATTTTTGCATATTCGATTCAATATTTATTCTCATGTGTTGAGTCACATGTGATTATAAGTATTTCATCATATATGATTAATGTGGAGAAAAAAATCACGTATGTGATTATATGTATTTAATCATATATGATTAATATGAACAATGAGCAATTATTAAATCGAGAACATAAAAATGAATCTTGTTCATATAAATATATATATATATATATATATATATATATATATATATAATCACATATGATTTATATGGAAAAAAGTTTATCTTTTGCATTTTCAATTCAATAATTTTTCTCATGTATTGAATCACATTTGATTATAAGTATTTCATCACATATGGTTAATATGGAGAAAAAAATTCACGTTTTCAATTTGATAGTGTTGTTATATATTTTATCACATGTGATTATATGTATTTAATCTAATCTGATTTATATGAACAATATTTATCCATATAAATCATATGTGATTGTGATTATATGTAATTAATCATATATGATTAAAGTTAAAAAAAATCAGTAATTGAATCGAGAACAAGAGTATGAATCTTGTCCATGTAAATCATATGTGACTAATACACATAATTATATAAATCATGTGATTATATGTATTTAATCACATAAATCACATGTGATTAAATATATATAATCATATATGATTATTTGTATCTAATCACATATGATTTGTATAAACAAGATTTGTTTTCATTTATTTAATCATATGTGATTATATGTATAATGTATCTAATCACATATGATTTATATTGACAAGATTAGTTTTTCCGCTTTCTATTCAATAACTTTTTTTTTTCATATTTTTAATTATATGTGATTATATGTATTTAATCATATATGAATAATATGGACAATGAGCAATTACTAATTTGAGAACGCAAAAACAAATCTTGTTTATATAAATCATATCTGATTAAATACATATAATCACATATGATTTATATGGAAAAAGTTTATTTTTTGCATATTCGATTCAATAATTATTCTCATGTGTTGAATCACATATGATTATAAGTATTTCATCACATATAATTAATGTGGAGAAAAAAATCACGCATGTGTTTATATGTATTTAATCATATATGATTAATATGAACAATGAGCAATTATTAAATCGAGAGCACAAAAACAAATCTTGTTAATATAAATCATATATGATTAAATATATATAATCTCATATGATTTATATGGAAAGAAGTTTATTTTTTGCATTTTTGATTCAATAATTTTTCTCATGTGTTGAATCACATGTGATTATAAGTAGGGATAATGACTTAGGAGGGTAATAAGGTTTCCAGTTTGTCCGTATTAGGTCACTAAGGTTTTTTTTTGTGCGTATTAGACTAATATGGTTGTTATTACCGTTTAGAAATAGTCATTTTTACCGGTAAAAACCAGTAAAAAGGACTATTTCTAAACGGTAATAACAACCATATTGGTCTAATACGCACAAAAAAACCTTAGTGACCTAATACGAACAAACTGGAAACTTAATTACCCTCCTAAGTCATTAACCCTAATTATTTAGAAAACATGCTTACTAATCAATGTGATTGACTTGTTTGACTGAAAATAGTTGCTTCCATTTAAACTTATTTCACAACCCTTCCAGAACTTCTAAGTTCAAAAACTCATATGATTGATGATCTTCATTACATAAATATGCAACATTTTATCAATAACTTCTTTTTTGTCATTTAAATGTTTACATGACCACATCCATATGTACAAATACAATCTCACTTTGATACCTCCAATCAATGTCTACATTTGATAACGAATGGATATGTAAAACCACAAATAGTTGAAGACATCAACAAGAAGATCACCCTTACTAGCCACAAATGGTTGAAGGAGACTTTATAAAAAGAAAGATCACCCGTACTGATAGGAAAAGTAAAAAACTTAAAGGAGACTTTATAAAAAGAAAGACCACCCTTACTAGCCACAAATGGTTAGAGACATCAACAAGAAGATCAATCTGACCATGGAATCCACATGTTGTCTGATCATGACTTTAGTAGATGAACTACCGAAACGTAAGAATTGCAATTGAACTCTATTAGCATTTGAAAATGGAATTAGGGTTCCAGAGAAGACGACGAAGGGTTTAATTTTTTTTGGATCATTTCTCGATTTGTGTGTGTCATCCTTGCACAGGGGCCATGCTAATCTTCTTTGTATCGTTCCAATTTTATTGAATGTCCCCAAAGGGACGACTGTAGATGAATACCTTCACCATATAGAGAAGTAGCAGGTTATATGGGACGACGCGAGTTCTAAACAAACTAGTTTACTATTGATTGTCATATATTCTCAATGTCTTTAGATTTAGGGTTAATGACTTAGGAGGGTAATTAGGTTTCCAGTTTGTCCGTATTAGGTCACTAAGGTTTTTTTTGTGCGTATTAGACCAATATGGTTGTTATTACCGTTTACAAATAGTCATTTTTACCGTTTAAACCTGGTAAAAGGACTATTTCAAGCTAGCTTGCTGACTCTCCTAGTGGTTTGGCGGCAAGGAAAGGGGCATTCGGGAAGCGACTAGTCGCTTCTGGCGAAGCTTCTAGAAGGCCGACCACTACATAGAGAAACGGTAGTAACAACCATATTTGTCTAATACGCACAAAAAAAACCTTAGTGACCTAATACGAACAAACTAAAAACCTAATTATCCTCCCAAGTCATTATCCCTTATAAGTATTTCATCGCATATGATTAACGTGGAGAAAAAAGCCACGTTTTTAATTTCATAATTGTTCTTATGTATTTTATCACATATGACTATATGTATTTAATCACATATGATTTATATAAACAAAATTCATTTTCGTATTATCATTTCAATACTAATTCTAGTGTATTTAATCGCATGTGATTATATGAATTAATCACATACGATTTTTATATAACATCTTTTAACGATACAAAATATTGTATAAACATTGTTTTCTATGATTTGAATTAAAAAAAAATAGTAATTAGGGACATTTTTAAGAAAATATTCCTAATTAGCTTTAGAAATATTTCTAAAAATACAATTCAACAACATTTCAGATTAAGTTTACAAGATTTAAATTTTATTAAGTTTATAAGATTTGGATTTTGTTAGTTATTAATCCATGCAAACACTTGTTATGCATAATTGAAACAATAAATTTTAAAGTTAATTATAGATCCACATCGTTATGAAAAATAGATATATATATATATATATATATATATATATATATATATATATATATATATATATATATATATATATATATATATATATATATATATATATATATATATATATATATATGAAGCCTTTAAAGTAATTCGATTTTAATGGAATAAGATGTGTCGCTATTTTAACACGTCTTTATTTAAATTAAATAATACTTTACGATTGTAATTTAAGCCCAAACTAAGTCCATGTAAACTTGCCTAAGGTTTTAAGCCCAAATTAAAAATAAAACCTAATTTTAACCTAATTCATTTGATTTAAACGCAGATAAAAAGTTATACCTCATCAGTTGAGTGCCGCTCATAACGATTTCCAACTCCAACGACTAGTTTTCCGTCGGTGACATCCATCTCTATCTACGACCACTACTTCCTTCCCTGACGACATTAAATCTATAAATTATTTCGCTTAGACGCACTCCAGTCGCCCCATTCACATATTCTACTCATCTTCATTTCCGCTTAACCAGTAACAATCAACACTTCGACAAAGCTCTTATCTCCGATAAGTCTAACTTAATATGAGAATCTTCAATCAACTAGTGACAATCAATACATCAAGGCTAGAATGATCAAACAATACGTAGTTACATATCATAAAATTTAGTAAAGTCGTTGGAATCCGACACAAGTGAGTAAATCGGAAAACAAAATATGATACCTTCTGATGAGTTACTAAACATCGCCGGTATTTATTAGCTTACATATGGTGTAGCTTCATTGCATGTCGTTGTGAGAAAATTCACAAATTCACCGACACTCTTAGCATTTCTGATGGCATTCTCGTGGATCTGGTGATTCCGACGTCGTTCCGATGATCCCAACATGTTCCGGTGACTCCAACGACATTCCAGTGGCACAGACGGTTTGTCCGGTGGTTAATGGTGGTCCAGCTCCAATTATCCGATGATATTGCTAGAGTAAGAATAGGGGTACAGTGCGGTGGATTATGATTAGGTGTAGCTGGCATTGGAATTGTTCTCATTTGTTCTCAATTTAAAAAATGTTCTCATTTATTTATTTATTTATATATATATAAATTTCAACCTAAACCTTCGTCTTCCCCTTACATTTGAAGGTTATTGTTTCAGCAATTGAAATGACGGCGAGATGTTACAATGGTTCTAATAGTAGTTTCGGTTTTAAAATGGATGGTGGCTTTGAGGGGGTGGTCGTTGAAGGTAGCTCTGGCGGTTATATGCGGTTGGGGTATTGTCTACACACACCGAGGGGAGTATAATGGAGGTAATTTTAGCAAAAACTGATGGTTGGAATGAGTGATAAGCGATTTTCATTGACTTTGGAGGTGGTGTTAATGACGGAGGAAGGTGAATCGAAGGGTGGGGTTTTGATTGGACCTTGTGGGGGTTCTGTGAAAATCTAATGGCAAGTTAGGTTGTGGTTGGCATTATTTGTTTTCTTCCCAATAAGATAGGTTCGAGGGGGGAGTGGGGATAGAGGTGTGTCGTATAAGAGAAGAACGAAGATGGAGGCTTACGTTTAGGGAAGAATGGGGATGGGGGTGTTATTGTGATTTCTTTATTTCTTTTTTGTTTAAATAGTTTTAGTTAAAGAAAAATGTAAAAGGATATAAAGGGATATAAAAGTCTTTTTATACGGATAACAGATGAGCCGCAATAAAACTTAAAACCACAAATACCTTCAATGAACCTAAAAAAAATTAAGAACTAAACTTGATATTTTTGAAAACTCACGTGAACTATTTATGAATATTTATCTTAATTTATTTACTTTTAAATTCTCTGTCACGACAATTCACAATCTTAAATCTAATTTGCTTTTTATGTTTGCCTTTAATATCAGCAGACATATATAGTAATTAAAAAAGGTGACATACAAATATTTGTAACCTTAACCGATTGATATCATATTTTGATTTAGAGATAAGTAAACACCGAATCGCAAACCGAAAAAACCGCATAAACTGAAACTGAAAAAACGAAACGGAAATAAAAACCGACGGTGCGGTTTTAGTTTTGCAAAAACCAAAAATGTTCGGTACGATACGGTTTCTAGTCTTGCGAAAATCGCAAAAAAACGAACTACATCGCATATATATATATATATATATATATATATATATATATAGTGTTTATATTTGTAAGAACGAAGAACTCGTGACAATTAAAATTTCTATAAATATAAATATTTATCTTATCAGATGATGATTGTATATTTTTAAACATATATTTAGTGATATTTATAAGAACAAATAATATTTATGACATTTTTTAACATTTAAATATAAAGAGTACTATCGATGACAGTATCATTTTTATTAATAGATTAATTGATATTGTCTCATGTAAATACGAAACAAATATTATATTTAATATGTATTATATTCAAGCATTAGAAGCATGTTGGATGTTATGCCATTTGATTTAAAACCAAGAGGTGATGGTATCATAAAAACTGAACCGCAAAAAAAAAAAAAAAAACTGAACCACAAAAAACCGCAAAAATTGAACCACATAAAAACCGAACGGTGTGATTTCTAAACTTAAAAAAAATCGAAGTTCTGGTTTTCGGTTCGGTTTTGAGCAAAAACCGAACCATTCTTACCCCTATCTTGATTCGGTCTTTTCAAGTTGTAAGAATCATTCTAATATGAACATCGAGACATCATAATTATGGGTCTAAATTATATGAAACGATAAGATTATGTTTTGTTTACTTGTTTACTGAATGACATGAGATCTAAAGATGAAACATATAATACTGAATGGAGAAAATGGTTCAATGAATAGAATCTTTTGCTTTCATCATGTAATACTTCATTATTATAAATACATTATTTTGGAGACAGTATATGGTTCCGAGAAGTAATATAGATGTGTTGTTTCCCGTTCATTTTAGACGGCAATAAATAAAAATGACAAAATAATCATGTGAGATATATTATTTTTCCATAATCATCCAAATCTTTTATCTTTATTTTATATGATGTTCTAATCTGATTATTTATAATATTTATTAAAAAGTTATATTTTAGATTCCAAAAAAAAATGTACGTAGAATTTTGGAAAAATAGCTTAAATTATGCCTCCGAACTAGTCAGTCCTATAAAATGTTTAAAAAACACAGCATAATTTTGGATACAGGTTGTGTTTTGCGTGTTATGTAAGCATTTTTCGAGTTTTTTAAGTTGTCATGTTTGACAAACAAAAATTAGTTTATAAAACAATGGTATGCGGGAAATCTATATTTTTTTTAAAATTCATAGTTTTTAATTCTTTACAAAACAAATATAATATTTGTATAAAATATATATATATATATATATATATATATATATATATATATATATATATATATATATATATATATATATATATATATATATATATATATATTAAAAAATAAAAAATTTAAAGATAATGAGAAGTGACTATTTTTTGTTTTTTGGGAAGTGAAATGTGAATGAGTGGAAAGAAAACGACCTATTATATGACATTTTAGAAAATGACTATGACATTTTAGAAAATGACTTGGACTGATTTTTCATAAGATTTTTTTTAATGTCCATATATACTCTTTTCTAATTATAAAAAACATATTTTTTTAAATATCATTTTATGACATTTTATATCTTAGCTTTTGAGTTAGTTTTATCAAATATCATATTTTTTCAGCTAACTTATAAACTAACAACTACATTAACATATATATATATATATATATATATATATATATATATATATATATATATATATATATATATATATATATATATATATATATATATACAGAGAGAGAGAATGGTTCAATTGAGAAAAAAAAAGATTGAAAATGGGGGAATCATTCTTTGTGACTAATTTATTTTTTCTGCAAAGCCTCCGTCGTACCAGCAGAAATGGGAAAGGAATAGACATGTGTTTTTCAACAAACCATTTTCCTTAAACTATGTTAATCATTACCTTAATATATGCAAAAACATAGTTTTTTCGGGTTTTTTTTTTTTTTTTTTTTTTTTTTTTTTTTTTTTTTTTTTTTTAAGAAGCCATTTTTATCAAAAAAATAATTTTAAATATACCAAAATTTATATATTCTTTACAAATAGATATCCATATTGATATAGTTTTAAGATAAAATAAAAAAAAAATAAAAAAATTTATATTTTCAGCTCTCGTTATTCATAAGTGAATAAAAATACATCAAATTTTTATCACAGTACATCGTTATTCACTTATGAATAAAAAGTATGATTTTTTTTTTACAATTTAAGTATCATACATATATGAATATAACATATAGTAAACATAGTATATTCATATTTAAGTATTAGACGATGCATTCACTTGTGAATATTAGATGTTATATTCAGTTATGAATATTAAATAATATTTCCATATATGAATATTACATAGTATTACATGGTATATCATATTTGAATATTACATAGTATATTCACTTGTGAATTTTAGATGATATATTCACTTATAAATATTATACAGTATATTCACATATGAATATTAGAATGTATTTTCAAAAATATATATAATTTTTATATGTTATTCACATATGAATAACATACACACTTGCATATTTGTTTTGTGTTTTTAATAATCATATACTGATTCAGGTAAGAACATATTCATGTGTGAATACAATGTGGTAATTTAGTTTATGCATTTTATCAAACAGTTGGAGTGCATACAAGTTAACTAATTTAGAAATGTTAAAAACATGATACTTCGGATTCAAGTTATCAAATTCCAAATCATTATATACTTTCGATTTCGACTTTAGATGCGACATCCTATGTCTGATCGATTTCTCATTTTGATTTTGATTTCCAAAAATCCGATTGGGAACATGTGAGTACTGATTCCGAGTCCTTCAATGTCGACTGTGAGTCCAGAACTCCGATTCCAATTTCATAAACAACGAATAAATTCCGATTCCAACTGAGTTCGTTTGCGAATCTGGGAAATTTCAGTTCCAAATCCATTATGAACTTTAACAAATGTTTGCAAGCTACGAACATTCGGAGTATTCAACAAAGAAATCGATGAATTTGATGAATTTAGGTTGCGAATCTGTCTTGAACGGCGAACCTCCCAGCCACGAATATTGATGATTGATTAACACTGGATGACATTGATGATGGTTTAGTTGAAGAAATCTAGATGATTATTGAAGGTTGGAGAAGAAATTTTGATGATGAACGAACTATTATCGAATTCTTTGTAGTTACGTATTTGAAATTGAAGGTTATTAACATATTTACAAGTTTGTTACCGTGTCTTTTTATGTTTAGATTAAATGAGTGGCTGGGAATGATTCCCTCGTTTTCAACTTTTTTTATTTTCTCAATTGAAATATATATATATATATATATATATATATATATATATATATATATATATATATATATATATATATATATATATATATATATATATATATATATATATATACTCAACCGTGAAACAGTGTTAAGATGTTAACTTGATAAAATTTTTGATTTTGATTGTAAAATAGATAGCTCATATAAAATTGTAGTGGGGTCACTTGACTTCATTGATCTCATTATTTTTATTATTCCGCCCATGGTTTCAGCCACACAAAAATATTTGATGCATATAGCTGAGAAAATGTTCGTCATGGAAGACGAAGTACGAAAATTTTGTTCATTACCTAGGGATGTTGTAGAGTTTTGAAAAATCCTCTTGATTTCATATTGCGTTTCCTATATTTCTATAATTTAATCAAGAAGAGTTGTATAACTAGTTCCTAGGCATAACCAGTTCTTATATTTGGAATGTGGAGACGATTCCTATTTAAATATAGGAGTTTGCTTGTTTAACTAATCTCGTTTTACAATCAAACTTGGTGAAGACAACAATTTGGAAAATTTTTCCTTTTTACATCCAAATTTCATAATATATAAACTAACAAAATGTGTCATAACCAATGTTTTAATAATCGGTTTTTTAGTTGAACCGCTTTGTTGACCGATTTCCCGTTCAATTAGTTCGACCGTCTGTTCAACAAAAAAAATTTATTTATATGGAGGTGGTGTGCGCCGGTATTCAAGTAATCAAGTTGTGTACATTCCGAAAAAGTTCAATTAGCTTTGAAATTTGACTGTTTTTAATGGAGAAAGTGAAATTCAACTATGCATGTGCAATAAACTGATTCAAACGCTTTTTACAAGTTTTATCACACTGGTTCAATGCGATTTTTGAGAAATTGTTCGGTTCAATCCGGTTTAGAAATTAACATAAAATCGATTGTTGTCGAACCGTTCTCATCTCCGTTTTTCGGTACAATCAAATCGACCAACGCGAATCAATTTTTAAAACATTGGTCATAAGATATTTTTCCATGAATCAAGCCTTCTCATTTAACCATTATAAATTGAAACACCCTAACTATAATATTTTAGAATAATTTTCAAATATATTAATTTTGAGTTCCAGAACATCTTTAAGTCAAAAGTACGAATAATATATTTTAATAGTTCAGAAACAGCTACAATTCTAATAAAACACTTGTGGCACGTGTAGCTTTCAACAACAATCCTTCTTCAATGTTAAATTCGTAATTTGCCCCTCCTTCGTATAATATGTCGATTTACATTATATGTGTTGTTCACATGACATTGTAACTAATATCCTATTTTATATGATTTTCAAAACTTAGTATATTCACTCTAATAAAGTCTCTCTATAATAATCAACTCGTCAAAAACCTTTAAAATAAGGAAGTGATAATCATGTAAACAAGTAACCTTATTACTGATTATCATTTACTTTTCCCTGTTGTTTCTTAATTTTACATATACGATCCCTATTTATTTTTATAAGTTTCATAAATGATCCCTATTCATTAAATAAACAAATTTATTTTCCTAAAATTTGTATGAAATTCTGAGGTTACAAAACAATCTACTCACCCCAATCAACTCTCTAAAAAATCAGGAAGTGATAACCTATGATATCTTATTTTTTTAATTTTAAAATACATTTGAGTTGATTTACTTCCTACTTTTCATCTTAACTCACTTCTATATAAGATTAAAAATGTTTTGACTATCAATTTACACAAACATTTGTCATTCTTCCTTTGCTGAAAACAAGAGCAAAGCTTCTCCAACATTGTCATCGGCCGAATATTTCTACCATTTGTATGTACTTCTTACTTAAAACCTTTCTATGTTATCCCTTTTGCTCTATTTCTCAATCAAGAACAAAAAATTTACTTAAGCTACATATATGTGTTTTGTTTGATAATATCTTATTGTCTTGCAAAACACTTTCCAAATAAACAAAAAGTAGAATCCGTGTTAATTTATCTGTTTTGCTCCTTTTTTTACAGTGACAATGTATGCCTAGAACATCAATTTCATAAATAAATTGGATAATATAACAGATGATTGCACGTTAAAAGTTTGTATTATCCGTTTGTGGCAATCATTCTCAGATACAAACCTAAATATAGTAAAATCACTAGAGATGATCTTAATAGATATATGAGATGGTAAAATCCACTTTTATAATATTGTTTTAATAAGTTATATTTTGAATTCTAATTTAATTTTTTATTAAATTAAATTTTTTTTTAACTAAATTTTTTTGTCATATTTGAATAGGATACAAAAATCCGAGCGAGGGTATATCCAATGGATTTTGATAGATTTCAATCAAAACTTAACGTATTTTTGATATTCAAGCAAATATTAATATACTGTTTAAAGAATCAATAAAAAAAATCTTGTAAAATCATAAATGTTATTAATAATTTATTTATTTTATAAATATTTTTCTCGTGGTTTCCACGGATTGTAACCTAATAGTTTAAATAAACCACTACAACATTGTAGCCTTCTAAATGTCCTTGAATTCTCCATCTTCTCTAATATTCAATGTGAGCATGTGTCAATGTATAGTTAGAAAATGGAATGCCTTGTGAGAAAGCTTCCAAAGCTTCAAAAATTCCAAATTAGGGTGCTCCAGAACCAAGCCAACGTCAAAAGAGTTCAATTACTCATCCAAAGTCAAAGGGTTTATTAACCCATAATACATAGTAAAGTTCCAATACCAAAAAATGCTAACAATATTTACCCAAATAAGATAAAATGATCTCCAATAATTTCAACAAAACAAATTGAGATAACGCAATCAACAAATCATAATAATATGATATGATGTCATCTCATTTCCAAGTCAATCTTCAAAGTCCAAGTTCATAATTGTGGTTCAACTTTGGGCTAGTGTAGTATAGAGACACATTATACTATGGAGTCACTCCACTCAATACACCATATCACACACGTTCTAATAGGTTTGGAATCTTGTGACTTATGAGTCACCCCACAAGACCCACACAAGGGGTAGTTAACCCTGATTATGTATAGTTACGATTATCTAGAAATTTAATCACACCCAACTTTTTCAATTCCTATGCGGATATCATGCATAACTCCTAAGGTATCTCATCTTAACCGAATGCACATAAAGATGTCAAAATGTTTCCAAATCAACAAATTTTCAAACAACCAAACTCTTTTAAAAAAAATAACTTCCATGCAATTCATAAACAATACATATAATAGGAATTTAGCAAAAAGGGAAAATTATATTAGATCAAATCAATCAAAACAACAAAGTAATATAGGGACATTTACATATACTCACTGTAAGCTCACCTCAAAAGCTACTAATGTTAATCCACCTTCTTCAAGGCTTAAATTCATGTATTTACCACCTAATAAACCCAAATAAGGGTTACCAAATGACTAAAACACCCTTACATTAATACTTACTTCATAGTCTCAAAATGTTTATTGCGGAACTATAGGGGGATTATGGGAGCCATGGAAGGTAAAGTGCACAAATACAAGTTTAGACAAAAATATTAAATCATCATAGACTACCAAGTCGCCCATGTAGATTTGTTAAGGAGTTCCTCATGGCCCATGTAACTTCTCTTCACACCCTAATAAGTGATAACCTATGATATCTTATTTTTTTAATTTTAAAATACATTTGAGTTGATTTACTTCCTACTTTTCATCTTAACTCACTTCTATATAAGATTAAAAATGTTTTTGACTATCAATTTACACAAACATTTGTCATTCTTCCTTTGCTGAAAACAAGAGCAAAGCTTCTCCAACATTGTTATCGGCCGAATATTTCTACCAACTGTATGTACTTCTTACTTGAAACCTTTCTATGTTATCCCTTTTGCTCTAATTCTCAATCAAGAACAAAAAATTTACTTAAGCTACATATATGTGTTTTGTTTGATAATATCTTATTGTCTTGCAAAACACTTTCCAAATAAACAAAAAGTAGAATCCGTGTTAATTTATCTGTTTTGCTCCTTTTTTTACAGTGACAATGTATGCCTAGAACATCAATTTCATAAATAAATTGAATAATCACGTTAAAAGTTTGTATTATCCGTTTGTGGCAATCATTCTCGGATACAAACCTAAATATAGTAAAATCACTAGAGATGATCTTAATAGATATATGAGATGGTAAAATCCACTTTTATAATATTGTTTTAATAAGTTATATTTTGAATTCTAATTTAATTTTTTATTAAATTAAATTTTTTTTAACTAATTTTTTTTTGTCATATTTGAATAGGATACAAAAATCCGAGCGAGGGTATATCCAATGGATTTTGATAGATTTCAATCAAAACTTAACGTATTTTTGATATTCAAGCAAATATTAATATACTGTTTAAAGAATCAATAAAAAATCTTGTAAAATCATAAATGTTATTAATAATTTATTTATTTTATAAATATTTTTCCCGTGGTTTCCACGGATTGTAACCTAATAGTTTAAATAAACCACTACAACATTGTAGCCTTCTAAATGTCCTTGAATTCTCCATCTTCTCTAATATTCAATGTGAGCATGTGTCAATGTATAGTTAGAAAATGGAATGCCTTGTGAGAAAGCTTCCAAAGCTTCAAAAATTCCAAATTAGGGTGCTCCAGAACCAAGCCAACGTCAAAAGAGTTCAATTACTCATCCAAAGTCAAAGGGTTTATTAACCCATAATACATAGTAAAGTTCCAATACCAAAAAATGCTAACAATATTTACCCAAATAAGATAAAATGATCTCCAATAATTTCAACAAAACAAATTGAGATAACGCAATCAACAAATCATAATAATATGATATGATGTCATCTCATTTCCAAGTCAATCTTCAAAGTCCAAGTTCGTAATTGTGGTTCAACTTTGGGCTAGTGTAGTATAGAGACACATTATACTATGGAGTCACTCCACTCAATACACCATATCACACACGTTCTAATAGGTTTGGAATCTTGTGACTTATGAGTCACCCCACAAGACCCACACAAGGGGTAGTTAACCCTGATTATGTATAGTGACGATTATCTAGAAATTTAATCATACCCAACTTTTTCAATTCCTATGCGGATATCATGCATAACTCCTAAGGTATCTCATCTTAACCGAATGCACATAAAGATGTCAAAATGTTTCCAAATCAACAAATTTTCAAACAACCAAACTCTTTTAAAAAAAATAACTTCCATGCAATTCATAAACAATACATATAATAGGAATTTAGCAAAAAGGGAAAATTATATTAGATCAAATCAATCAAAACAACAAAGTAATATAGGGACATTTACATATACTCACTGTAAGCTCACCTCAAAAGCTACTAATGTTAATCCACCTTCTTCAAGGCTTAAATTCTTGTATTTACCACCTAATAAACCCAAATAAGGGTTACCAAATGACTAAAACACCCTTACATTAATACTTACTTCATAGTCTCAAAATGTTTATTGCGGAACTATAGGGGGATTATGGAAGCCATGGAAGGTAAAGTGCACAAATACAAGTTTAGACAAAAATATTAAATCATCATAGACTACCAAGTCGCCCATGTAGATTTGTTAAGGAGTTTCTCATGGCCCATGTAACTTCTCTTCACACCCTAATAAGTAGTTTTCACTTTTTAGCCCTGTAATTATATCCGATCCTTCCAATTATCACCTAACTTAACCAAAATATATTTATTACTAAAATAATTGTTAATATCAATGTTTTAATTAACATAATTCATACCCTAAAAATTCAATTGATTGATTAAGTGCTTAATATCAATAGAATTTGAAGGATTACTGAATTAACGTCAAGCAATACCTTTTGTTTTAAACTTCTAATGGCTTAATATAAGTCTTAAAAACTATCATGATTTTCACCATTCCAAGCAAATCGTATATCATGATTCCATTGCTCCTTTGGTGATTCCAAATCCAACTATAGAGTACAGAAACTTAGGATTACATATGATGACAATGAGCTCTTATAATGCGTTTAGTTCACTTACGTACTTCAAAATTCTTATGATTAGGTTCCAAAACTTATTCAATTGATTCAAAAACCTTATTATTGACATAACCTCACCATTCATCTCATTATCTCCACAATATCTAATAGAACCACTTGATAATAAATTATCTGTAAACTAATTATCCAATTCAAAAAAATTAGGATCAATGATTTGGAATCATAATCAGAGATCTAAGAATATGTACAATTTCTCACCAACTAGGATTCCAATTCCTAATTATATTCTCTAGAAATGGAAATCACCCATTCCAACAATGGTATGGTGATATATTGGTTATTTCATACAAATCACTACCATCAAAACATACACATAATTGATATCAAATTATTAAATTCAAAACCTTCTTCCATAGTTAGGGGTTTATGGTTTTATGGTTTAATCAAGTTCATTAATCCAAATAACCAATAAATTGGAGATTGGAGCATAAATTCATGGATTAATGATTAGGCTAAGATAGGAAATCAATTTCAACACTTAATTTCACACAAACCTTGTATTTGGTTTGGAAACAAACCCTAGTTCAATCTAGAATGATATATATATATATATATATATATATATATATATATATATATATATATATATATAGAGAGAGAGAGAGAGAGAGAGGGTTTTACCTTATAAAGCTCAAATGATGAATGTAACACCCACGGATTCGGGCTAGTCAATTAAAGTATAATAAGCGTTAAGAATGACTTTTTGATAGAATGTTATTTAGGATAAAAAAAAATATATTAACCAAAGTTATAGTATACGCGATAAAGATTTTGTGCATATAAAGAACGCCTAAATCTGACTTCGTGAGAGGAAGTTATGATTTTTCAAATATTTCAGCGTACTAGTATACGATTCAGAAACCAAAATTAAAATCAGTCGATTGTTAGGAAAAACAATATAAACGAGAGTTGAAGAACTCATCAACGCCTATTCGTCGATATAAAGACAATCGATAACAGATATCATATGAGAGAGTTATGAATTTTTAATAGACTTTAACAGTCTAATTCTGTTAAAAATATAACTTTAAAAATAAATCAAAATTAGTAGACGGAGTTGAATGAAAGTTGCAGACCTCGTCGATAGCTACGTGTGGATATAAAACCCGTTGAAAACAGAGCTCGTATGAAGAATATACAAATTTTCTAAGAATTCAGAATTTTTCACGTGCAGCCGCGCACACTAACACTCCAGTAGATTTGCGACATGTGTCACCGTAGAGAAGCTACCACGTCACCCAATCCCATCCAAGTGTGCGACATTCAGGGGACTAATTGTTTGGCGCGCATCAGTTTTCAGCCCTATATAAGCCCTCGTTTTCTGCCTCATTTCTCACCAATTCCTCCAATATCTCTCTAGAATTATCTCGTACTCCTAGTATATTTTACCCCAAAGTTTCCGATTACTTTAGTGAGGCTCTGTTGTGTCATATAGTCGTCGATTAGAAGCTTTCGGGTTAGAGTTCTTCCCGAATTATTCTCGGTTTTCATTAGATTACTCTGTAAGTCAAGCTAGACTTATTTATTTTAAGTGTAACTTTTAATTATAGTCATGGTCTTTATTATGGACCTATAATTAAGTTTATCAGTGAATCCAATTCATTATACTGATTGATCTACTTACGGGAATGATGTTTAGGTTGGATTTAGTGAGGTTTTTAAAGTGTGATTTCCAGACAGTATACTCTATATACCAAACGGACCCTACCTTCGATCTGATCTTACCTAGTTACTCCTTAATTGATAGATCTTGATGTAGATATTGGGATTTTTGATGAATCTAGACTATCATCAATCATAAGGAATATCATACTAAGACTTAGTATACTCATAATTAGGTCACTTTAAGGGGAAAAGTCAAGGTGTTTGCAAAACTCTACTCAAATCACCTAGTATAATAATAATTTACATTGGCTCAATAGCCAATATACAATCCTGAACAACTCGGTTATCTTATATACATACGAAATTTGATAAAAAATCATGGCGTAGCCATTACTAGTAACACTTGACGACCTTTCCACGTACCATTTTAGAACATTGGTTTTGGGTAGGGGTGACAAAATCGGGCCATCATGTTATGTTTTTTCTTACATGACATGACAGGATAAAGTTTTATGTAACACGAAAACGACACGACACGATATCGTATTTTTTTAAGTAATACAAAAATAAACCAATTAAAAAACAACAAACACGACACGGCACGACAAAGATAACATAAAATAAAAATTAGTTTATTTAAGACTAAACTGCACAAATGGTCCCTGTGGTATGTCGAAAATTGCCACTTTGGTCCAAAAAGATTTGGACTAGCACCAGTGGTCCAAAACTTTCATTTTGTTGCGTCTTTAGTCCAATCTTTTCTGATTTTTTTCAAAATGACGAATCTGCCCCTATCAATATATTTTATCTTTTTTCTTATTTTTTTTTCCTGATTTTCAGATATAAAAAAACATTAAAATAAAAATAAAAATAAACCTCTCTATCTCTCTCTAAAAACAAGAAAATAAAAATAAATCTCTCTCTCTCTCTCTCTCTCTTCCCCAATATTTCTCCTTCCCTCTTTGTTTGTTCTTCCCTCAAAAACACCTCGTAAAGCCTAGAAAAAAATTAAACACAGAAAAAAATTTAAGCCAAAAAAATCAAACCCATTCTTCAAGTGGGTTTTGCAAATTAAATGATGGTGAGCTGTTGCAACATTGGTAATGGGAAAATCAGGCGAGTGAAGAAGGCATTTGGGTTTGGCTTTTCTTTTGCCGACGATGCGATAAAGAGGGCTTCGATTTCTCGGAGCTCCAAAAACCAACGACCACCCATCCTTATGAACCAATACACCACCGCAGTTATCACGTCTCCGATCCCCCCCCCCCTCAGACGAGTCGCCTTCGAGTCGCATACAATGGAGCCAAAGCCGCCTGCTAAAGCAAGCCCTAGTGTCACCGCCTGTGAAAAGCACGCCCTAGCGCACATGATGCATCACCACCAACAAAAAAGCTCTTCATCACCACCACTAGAAACCTTAGTTGCGCCTCCTGTCCAAACCATAGCGTCGCCATCAAATGAGAACAATCTCCATAAAACCCTAGCCGTCATGAACATCCTAGATCTGTGTATCAGATGAAGAAGAATGCAGATGAAGAAGCATACTTCGCCAGTGAACTTGAATCAGATGCACGAGGGATTTGATTCAAATGTCGCTATGAATATCTCAAACTGGATGAGCGAAGGTGATGGTGGCAGAGTGGGGACAAGTTGAAGTTGAATCAGATGCAAGATGGATGAGAGGAACATATTTATGGTTTGAGGCCATATTCTTTTGATTTTCATACCCATATACTAAAACCAATGAAGATTAATGGTGTTAAGGTTTTAGATGTGGGAGGTAGACGACGACTTGAGAGGGAGGGGAGAGAGAGAGAGAGAGAGAGAGAGAGAGAGAGAGAGAGAGAGATTTATTTTTTAATCTGAAAAAATCAGGAGAGAGAGAGAGAGAGAGATTTATTTTTATTTTTATTTTTTTTAAATCTGAAAGTAAAAAAACAAATAAGAAAAAAAATCATATTAACAGGGGCAAATCCGTCATTTTGAAAAAAATCATAATAGATCGGACCAAAGATGCAACAAAATGAAAGTTTTGGACCACTGATGCTAGTCCAAAAATTTTTGGACCAAAGTGGCAATTTTCGACAAACCACAGGGACCATTTATGCAGTTTAGTCTGTAATTATTACTTAATCATACATAATACGACAAACACGACAAACAAATGCTACGATACGACGTCATGTTTTTTACATGAACACCAATTCAAATTTCAGTTTCGTTCAAATTTCGTTTTGTATCATGTAAATTTGTTGTGTCATGTCCTTAATTGACAACCCTAGTTTTGGGACCAACCAGATCGAATTAAAATGAACTATGCAGAATTCTTAAAACCGTGAAATTACTTAAATGGTGATTTATATAATCTAGAAACAAGAAACTACACCAAGCATAATCTCATTCAAG
Organism: Lactuca saligna; assembly: GCF_052625555.1. NCBI lineage: Eukaryota > Viridiplantae > Streptophyta > Magnoliopsida > Asterales > Asteraceae > Lactuca > Lactuca saligna. The sequence continues at coordinate 40,371,815 of NC_136423.1, forward strand.
TCGGGGCCCAATTGGATACTTCTAATTTTGTCGACCCACCAAGAGAGTTTGGACCTCCATCTAATGAAACGGTAAAACAAGCGTATGAACTTCTAGCTTTTAAATATATATTTGACAACAAAGTAAAAAGGAACTAGGAACGAATCAAAATTGATCTATTAAAAGAACAGTCAGTTTAATCTAGCGAGTTGAACAAGGAGCTATATCTTTTTTCAAACTTGAAAACAGATTATATTAAATTTGTGCATTTTTAATACAAAATCAAGTATTTATTCGGTTTACAGTCTATCTAATATTAAGATGGGACTGATTCTAAATCAAAACTGGTCGGTGTTAAACTTTTTAAGAATTGTTCAGTTCATTAATTCATTATTCTTATTTTTGGTATTGGTTCGTGAGATAGGTAAAGTTCATGGGCCATAATGTCTACCTTTGGTTATTTGGGTATAAATACCAGACATCTAGATCCTTGACTTTTTGGGCTCCAGATTGATGATTTAGCCCAAGTTCATTCGTTTCTTTATTAGCTGACATTCAATATAGAGCTCCACAAACTGGATTTTTATGGAAATCTGATCCGTGTTAAAACCATTTCCAATCAAGTCAAGTTGATTGTTCAGAAATCAGATCGGATCCAAACCGATTCAAACCAAAAATTACTCGAACCTATACAGATCGTATTGGGCAAAACCGGTTTGAAAAAAAAAAAAAACAGAAACATAAAAAAATCATTTTTTATAGATCTTTTGGTTTTGGAAAATACATTTAAAAAAAAAAAAAAAAAAAGGTTCATCTTGAAACATAACATTTAAAATTGAAAATAGGCATCATCGTCATCCACGTTGTTAATTTGATCGTTCATAGCGGCAGATATTAACCTTTCATTGTTTTGATTTAGTTTTTTTGCCGTTTTGTGTAATTCTTCTTCATAAGCAAGCGCTTGTGCGGTAAGTGGGTAAGTGGTATCGATAATCCCATTGCTATTGGTTGTTCGTATATTTCTTGTTCGACCCTCACAATTTCGCCTTCAAGTTGTGAAAAATATGCCATCCTCTAATAGTTGCAAAAACATTGTTAAATCTACTGATACGTATTAACAGCTACACCTGATTTTACCTACTCTCCTACTAGTTATTCGACTCAGGATAGTGTACCCCTCGCAAATAGTATAACACAAAAGTTGGATATGAAACACAGAGAACGTGATTAATTATTTAACCTACTTACTATTAAATTAATCTATGATTCTAACAAAAATAAAATGGGTTTTTATTTAATTTTGCAAGTTTAGATGAACTTAATTTATTAACAACTATTCAATCAAATTATAAAAACATGTTTATTAGTTTGAATCAACTTTCCCTCAATGATTTAATTATTAATTATGATAATTCTTGTTGGTGACCAATTAAAATGTTATTAGTAATTCAATTCCAAATTTACCAATGTTCAATTAATTCATGTAGAGCTATACATGGTCACACATAATTTAACATACAATCAATTATTAGATAGGATTGAAGCTATGTAAGATTAAGTAAACAAACACAATTATGATCATAATATGAGTTCTCTAACACAGTCAAATTTAATACTTCAGTTGCTTATCTAAGATTGGTTTGATCTTAGCTCTAATAATAAAATGTTCACTAAATTACTAGTTAGTCAAATTCATGCAGATTAATGGTCACTTAACTACACAGGATATGAATTAAAGCAATCAAGTATCAAGTTAAGCATGCCACGTATAAACAATCACACATAAGATATTAACCAACTAGAAAAGTCTAAATTAATAAACAAACCATGAGTTCCAGCTTCATCTAGCTAACAGAAGCAGCTAGATTTAGCTACTCATCAAAATAATCACACTAGTAAACTTCATATTCAAAGGCATAGTAATGTACCGAACTATAAACAAAGTATGATCTCCTTTGAAACATCCCAAAAATATAGTCCAAAATTTTCATTTTTAAATCATTAATAAAACCATAAATATCATCATTATATGAAAAGCATAAATAGTATATCTCAAAATATCATAACAGCTTTCAAAATACATCAGAGTATCAACATCCCAAGCTAAACAAATGGTGTGTGCACTACAATCTTCCCGAGCTCTTCTCTTTGAAAACCGAGGTACCTGAAACAAAATCGTAAGCACGAAGCTTAGTGGGTCTCCTCATACTACCACAACTGAAACCAAAACTGAAAACTGTAAGCACGAAGCTTAGTGAGTCTCTCCATACTACTACATACCATACACTGGGCCTTGCCCGCTACATCGGGCCCCGCCCGACATCGGACCAAAAGTCGATATACATATAGACACATCAATAATGCAAATAACATAAACACATAACAACACATTGGGCCTTGCCCACTACATCGGGCCCCGCCGCATCGGACCAAAGTCCGACATTGGGCCCCGCTCGGTATCGGGCACCACCCGACATTAGACCGGAGTCCGGCATCGGGCCCTACTCGGTATCGGACTGGAGTCCGGAATATATATCATAGCAACAAGCACATAATACATAAGCATATAACATATAAACACAACAAACTTCCTTGGGTTTGCCCCGGCATCAGACTGAAGTCTGACACACATAACATATAAGCTATTTCTGCATTGGGCTTACCCCGACATCGGGATTACCCCGGAATACATAACACATAACATGCATGAATCACAAAGACATCAAGCATACATATACTCTTCTCGGGACCGCCCCGACATCATACCGAAGTCCGAAACACATAAGCTGCATCGGGATACCCCCGACATCGGGTCTAAGTCCGTCATATACTAACATACATAAACGGGCCAACATTGGTGCCTTCGACCCGTTCCTACTGGAGGAAAACTCACCTAACACTGCTGAAGTCCTGCTGACAAAACCCTAGCTTCTAGATGATAGATTCCCGAATCTGTCAACATCAAAATAACACCCAATTAATAATTAGGTTCCATCACGTATACCCATAAGTCCATGCTTGGGGTAAAAGACTCCTTTACCCTTATCTTAGCTTGATTCAAGCCTAAGGCCCAATCCAAAGGCCTAAAAGTCAACTATTAGTCAAAGCCCAACATATGACCCAATTTTTCAAATTGGGCCCAAACCTTTACATAGTCTTATTATAAGGCCCAAATCATTTAGTCTGGTCTAAACATTTGGCATTTCTAATGGCCTAATATCTCATAATCATAAAGGCCCAAACTATGGCCAAAATTTCCAAATTAGGCCCAAACCCTCATATGGGCCTTACCCTAAAGCCCATCAACATATTCTAGTCCATATGATTACTCTTGGATGGCCCATCCATATCCCAATCATCAAAGCCCAATAAAAAGGCCCAACTCAAAGCCCAAGTGAAATTAGGGTTTTCACATAAAATGATGATTAAGGTCAAGTGTTTCTTACTTAACTCATTAAGGACTTAATCCATTAAGTGCATCACTCTACTAGATAAGTTATATGGTGTGATTGGGTGTAATTCACAATTCCATTCTAATGACCTAAATGTGGGTCCCAATAAGTCCAATGCCCATAAATCCAATATTATGGTTTTCTAAACCCTAAGTAGGGTTTCCCACCCAATCATAGCCCAATAGGCCCACAACTAAAACTTTAAGCCTATTAGGGTTTCATTAGGTCAATTAGGGTTTTCACTAGGACCATTAGGGTTTCACTAGTCGGGCACCACCCACTACCACCTCGGGTAGTGGTGGTTAATGGCAGCTCACGGTGGTGGTTATGGTTCTTTTCATTATTCTTTTTGCTAATTACAATTACAATGCTTAATCTCAAATAACACACACACACTAAGATAAACACACACACAACCACCCTAGTGGTGGTGGTGGCCTTTTCTCAATTTTCCGGCCAAACGAAACTACATACAACACACACACACACACACACTAAAACACACATCTTGCTCGAGAATTAACACTACCACCCACCTCATGGTGGCGTACGACGGACCGGAAGAACCACGGAGAGGCGGTGATTTATGATGGTGGCAGCAGTTAATCGGCGGTGTAGACGGTAGTAGCTACCATGGCCGGCTGTCATGGTGGTTCTTCACAACCCTACTCGACCGACAGCCCAAACACACGAACACAACAACAGTTCGAGGTGGAAAAAGATGACCGGAGCAACTGAAAAGTGCCAAGTCGAGGCAATATCGGCGCTTACGGCGACAGCTTGTCGTCAACGAACACTAAGAACGACGGAGAGAAGATGTGAATATGGAGGTGACGCTTCGACGAACTGAGGAAGAAGGGAAGATGAAGTGAAGCACTAGCGATGAAAGAGGATGGCGAAGTAACTGCTCAGGGAATGGCGGCGATGATCCACAGCAGCAACCTCTGAAGGCCTTGCTTTCTTTCCGACGTAAAAGGGTTGGCTCCGACGGCTAGAAGGGAGCGGGAAGCATAAGAGTGACGGCTGCTCATATCGTTAGGGTTAGGGTTTAGTGGCCGGCGGTGCTATCGTTATATACCCGGTACCCTAAAATCTTATTGCCATAATGTCATAAACAGTCCCTTTGTATAAAATTCTTTTTCAACCATGGTCCAAAATTTACTCTTTAGCCCTTAGCATTCTAAATTCTTTTCAATTTAGGTCCAATGATCAAACTTCAACCATGTTAACATTTTTAGTCCCTCCTCCGCTCATTCTTTTCAACTTAAGTTCCAATAATTACCACGGAGCCCCTGTCTTCATAAATATTTACAACCTGAGTCCGAATTTTACACTTTTAATCCATAATCTCTAAAATTGTGACAATTAGCTCCTCGATACCAACACATTGTTATATAATTATTGATTTTAGGGCTGTTATACAATCATTAATTAATTTATTTATTTAATAAATAGGGTGTTATATCCTTCCTCTTCCTTAGTTGAAGCTATGAGATTTCTGATTTTTATTCTTTTGAAAAACGACTTCTTGAACTCTATTCTTCCAAAAACCAACACGTAAACCCGTAAGTGTTATATATATATATATATATATATATATATATATATATATATATATATACACATACATACTTGTCATGAAATTACATTCCACGTCGTGGAATAGGGCTCCACGTCGTAGACTTAGATGAATCCTTATCGGGCAAGGGTTTCGACTTTGCGCGTACTCATCTTCAAGAATTTTCCTTTCCACGACGTGGATACATTTGTTTTCGTGGGTTTTCTTCTCTTTAAGCTTCCAAGACTCAAAAGTTTCTTCTTTTGTCACTTATAGTCCTTATTCTTCAAAATGACTTATTTTGGCTGCAAAATACAATTTAATCTTATAAGTACCATTATTCCATGAAAATAACCAAAATATGCATAAAAATGTATTCAGATATTGCCTAAATATAAATGTGGCAGTATTAAAATACCCCACACTTATCATTTTCTTTCCCTCAAGCAAAACTAACTATTTTTAATTCAAACCTTCATCACTAGTATCACATAGAACAATCCATTTCGATCTCAGCTATTATACCAAGACCTCAATTCGCATATTCGTGTCTAAATCCCTAATAACTTCCCAATCCTAGCTACTCACAATCCTTATGAACCTTCACCCCTTAGCTTATACGATACTCATTTCTGCAACCCTTTGAATCAATCCTCAGACCTCTTTCTTAACCTCAAGGTATTTTTAGTTAAGCTACCTAAGCATACATAATCTAGAAATTACAACTTTAGATACCATAATGGACCTCTTTGAATGCTTCACTTTCTTTGAGTATTTGATCTTTGATTTCATTGAATTCACCACCTTTTTGTGTGATTTTTGGTATCTGTAACGATGTAAATTATCAAAACAAAATTTTCATTTTAAAACACATAAAACTCAGATATTATTTTTCATAAAACCACAAGTGTCTCAAGTGTCAACATAAATCCACAAATAAATGTCAAATCCTAGAATCCGCAACAAGGTCTCGAACAAGTGTGTACAATCATGCCAGTGCCTTCCCGCGATCCTCGGAAGTACCTGAAACACATAACACATAACACGGATAACACGAAGCTTAGTGAGTTCCCCAATATACCACATACAACACATTAGACACTCGAGGCTATAACTCTGTCAGACCTTATGGTTTATGTGTCTCAGTGGGACCCTCCAGTCCCACGGCTTGTTGGACCCTTTGGTCCGGTCTCAGTGAGGACCCTCCGGTCGCACAGATCGTTGGACCATCTAGTCTGATCTCAGTGAGGACCCTCCGGTCTCGCAGATCGTTGGACCCTCCGGTCCGGTCTCAATCACATAATGTAGCACACACACACACACACACACACACACACACACATATATATATATATATATATATATATATATATATATATAACAGACAAATGCACAACTCAAGTAAGCACATAAGACCCTCTGGTCACACATAATTACCACTCTAGGTAAAGTATAGTGAGAAGACTCACCTCGTAAGAATCGGATAACCTCAAAATCATATCACCAGTCTAGGCCCCGCGTAACACACATAGTAATTATCCCTAATTAATAATGGCTCTCACAAAGCTAAACTAACCCTTTCATAAGCTCACAGAAGGGTAAAAGACCATTTTACCCCTCCATGGGCTTAATAGTCCACATGTTGACCAAACCCTAACAGTCAACAAAAAATCAATGAAAAGGAGTACGTTGCGCATATAAGTATTATAGAGAAGAAACATACCAATTGCCAGTATCCTCCCAACTCCACCGGCATTTCCAACTTTTGGACAATCTCGTTAGAAATGTCCAACCTCACCGCATCCATAACATGCTTGGCCTACTCCAGCGACAAGTACTTGGTTAAGAGGTTATGGTGGTGTTTTACAAAATCGGGTAGTATGCCCTTTCTTGTTGCAGTTCTGACACTGTATTTCTTGGCAATTTTCTTTGTGGTGGAAATTACACTTGTTGCATTTAGGGAGATTACCAGCATAAGGCTTAGCTGGTGCAGGGTTAGTAGGAACAACAGCAGGTATAGTAGCAGCATGGATCGCCACTAATTATTACATCTTTGAAGATTCCTGAGAAAGTTTGCCCTTTCTCTTATTCCAACCTTTCTTCTTGCTGTTGTTGTTGTTGTTGTTTCCCTTGGGTTGTTATGGGGCAGCGACCACTAAGTTTTGACAGGCTCCGTGGTTAATAAGGGAGTGTGCCAACTCTTTGGCACTGTCAAAGGTAACAGGCCTGAACGCAATGACACTTCCCTGAATCTAGGGCGATAGCCCCCAGATGTACCTTTCAATCTTTTTGCTCTCCAGAGCAACCATTTATGGATATAGGATTGCTAGGTCGCATAATCGATTTGTGTAGGTTGTTATGTCTGAACCAACCATAGTAAGACCCCACAGCTCTTGTTCACGCTTCTGAATTTCACCTCGCGGATAGTGTTCCCGCATTAACATTGTCTTTAAGTTCTCCCAACTTATCGAGTTAGCTACTACTAGTGTCAGGGCCTTAACATGGTCGTTCCACCAGGATAGGACTCTATCAACAAAGGTACAAGCAGTGAATTTAACCTTTCTACCTTCCGGGAAGGAGCAGATTTCGAAAACTGCTTCTGTCTTCTCAATCTATTGCTTTAGGACCATAACTCCCCCAGTCCTATTGAAGGTCCTAGGTTTGGCGTTAGTAAAGTCTTTATAGGTACACTCTCGATGGTGCCCGTGACTCTCACCCTGATTGGAGGTGTGTGCTCCACTCCCTGATCCACTTGCAACAATGGTGTTTATATGGGACATAGCAGTTGTGACAGCTGTGGTGATCGCCACCTGAAATGTGGCAGCATCGAATTGAGGTGGTGGTGGCGGGGTTGGTGTTGGCGGTTCATTAATAGGAACACGCCTTCGGTTTCTCCGAGGATGCATCTTTTACTATATGAATTAAAAGATGAAACGATTGTAAGATATCAAGAATGAATATGAATTTGATATCTCAAAACTAGAATACTTAGTTCAATATGGATCTTGTATTCAAGTTTCATGCAATAAATTTATGAATTTCGGTTAATACACGATGATGTAAAAAGTAATTCAAATACTTCCATATATATTATATATTGGATGCATGATGTTGTTTGGAAAATTGGACCTTCCTAAATGTCCGACATACACAAAGTTATTAAACATAATACATTTATTCAAAAACCTAATTTTATAACAAAATTGGAAGTAGTGCGAACATTACTTGCGACGAGCACTACGCCGAGTACTAGACTCCGCTCCCTGGTGTTCGGCTTCCATTTGTCGCCTTTCCAGGGTAGATTGATTCTCCTGTAACGCTCTTATTTCAGTTATGGCTGCATTTAATTGGGTTTGCAGTGCTTCTATGTGGACTTGGGTGTCATCATGAACTCCGTCTAAACGAAGAATATCTGCAGCGTTGATTTGTGTCGTCGCATTGACTACCAGGATCCGATTCATTGAAACTATCGCCTAATCAGATTGGCAAGATATACGATGTACAGTGACAGGAAGAGCCATGTCGGCTGTACTTCCATTACCAAAATAGTAGAAATCTCGGCACATTCCATAGGGTGGGTGCTGGCCCTGCTGTCGGCTCCAATGGTATATGTGATCTGCCCAAACTGGCGTCGGTCCTTGATATCATTGTTTGACTGCGGGAGGTGGAATGGCTGGTGGGGGATTGTACATTGTGGGTTCTGTGTTGGTACCCTCTAAATCTTCATCTTCATCTTCTTCCATCGGTTCCTCCTCTTCTTCTTCTTCCTCTTCTGGATCCATCCATCCTTCGTTACCTTGGTTAGGAAAATACGGGTATCCGGGAATATGAAATCCAGCCATTGTTATCCAAGCGAGAATAAGAAATATCTAATATAATTAGTACAAGTAATAAGCAAATAAAAGTTTCTATGGGGGAAACTTACAGTTAACATATAATGAATTTTGTATGTCATGCCTTGTTTTGAGTACTTCTACAACTACAAAACGTATACTAATTATATATAACTTGGATATATTCGACCTTCGATTAAATGATCCTGCTCTAAATCCATAACCAAACAAGGAACTGGAAATGAAGCTAGATCACATATTCTAAGTCTATATAACTTTAATTATATGTGTGTGTATATATATATATGTGTGTGTGTGTGTGTGTATGTGTGTTATACACTTAATATTTATAGCTCTACCGATAATGGTTCTTTTGTTTTCACATAATTGTTATTAGTATATAGTGCCTAAAAGACTCCTATAGTATTTTAACTTTATGTTATGTTCTAGAGTTCTTCTGTATATGTATAATTAGTAAGTTTTAAACATGTAGCTACACTACCATCACTCCCAAACACATGTTGGTCGTATCTCAAACCAACATAGTTGATCAGGCTATATTAATCCCATATATGATTACATAACTGTCCAGGTTTGACTGCAATGTCCAACATCCAAATACTTTTAAGTTATTATGACTATGAAATTGTTCTTATACGTATGAGTGTTAGTATACTTCTTCTAAAAATACTTAAATTTTAAAAAGTATACTTGTAGTCAGAGTTCTCAGCCCCAAATGTATTTATAGTTTGTATATCTTTTATGAATTGATATACTGAGTTCACTATAAACAATGCTCTAATACCAATATGTCACACCCCCAAACCAGACGGCGAAAACGTCCGGGGGTGGATGACTTCATTTGTAGTATCACAACACATGCATCATACTAATCAAAGTACAAACAACCATTGTATTTAAAAAGTATAAATATTTACATTTGTTCAATCACTATAAATTGACACCAAAATAGTTGATACAAAATAAAGAAGACATGACTCAAAACAACTCCGTCTTCTCAAAAGCTCGGGGGGGGGGGGGGTACCTGTCTACAGATTCCCTGAGAATACAAGTAATTTGAAAAGCGAGTATCAACATAAAGTTGAGTGAATTCATAAGTATTTATGTTTGAAAGCTTGTTTTCTGTTCTTTGAATATGCAAAACCATTCCATAAAATCCTATATTTTCTGCGGTATATGAAAATTAGTTTAAATTCCATAAAACCGTTATATTTGTTAACCATTGTTCTGTGTTTGTATTTCTTTGTAAAACCTGTAAATGTAAATGTGCCTGGTTCCATCAGTTGTTATTGTAAATTGTAATGTACTTCTGTAAACTTTATGTTTGTAAAACTGATACTTTGAAAATGTACTCATGTTTTAGTTAATTATACACTAATCGTATTGTTAATATCTTTTTAATGAGGTATTATAACCATACTAAGACGATGATGGCCTGACGCAAATGTATTGAAGGCGTTTTAAAAACTGTTGATAACAATTGTCACTTATAGGCATGTATGCCCGATTGTAGCTAGCAGCCCGAGTGCGGGGTTGTCAATCCCATATAGATCTATACACAACTTGTTTCGATCCCTTACTGGAGATTCTGGTTATAATATTTGGACTTTTAACTATGTTGTTTAAATGAATAAACAACCTGAATCGATTGACTCATAAAAAACATATAGACGTTACGTGTATAATAGTAATGAAAACCAATCATTCTGGAATAAATGATTGATAGTATGTTTCTTGTTTGTTGTACTTGTAATGTATTTGTAAACTGTATATCCTTGTTAGTTTTGAATCTGATTCATGTTTTGTAAAACAGTGCAACTCATGTTGTTGTAAAACAGTGTACTCTAGTTTGTTTGTATTGTAAATTAGTGTTCTTTGAATCATAAATTACACCTATTGTAATTTATATGTACATTATTTATAGATACAAATTGTTCATGAATGTAACCCCTTGCTCAACATGTTACAAAGGGTATTTAAACTAGATGAAATAACCTTTATATATATATATATATATATATATATATATATATATATATATATATATATATATATATATATATATATATATATATAACTAAAATTTAAATGACATTCGGACAAATAACCAATACCCTAAATCCACATCAAAACAAGGAAAAAGAAATAAAGTGAATTATCAGTCCTAAGCCTTTTAAATCACATATATATATATATATATATATATATATATATATATATATATATATATATATATATACACACACACATATATATACATATGATTTTTGGGGAAAAGTATAAGTTTATAAAACATTTTAACATTTTGAAATATACTTTGAAACCATATGATTACAACACAAAATCTTTGTGTTAGACTTGTATTTCCCCCACCCCCCCCTAAAACTGTAAAAATTATGAAAATACGAGGTTATGAACTCACTTGGTAAAAGTGATGATTTGATGAAAGACTAGGCGTTATGCGGGCAACACTTCGATAGGAGAGAGGTTAGCTTTTCGAGAATTTCGGGGCTTCGGGCTGTCATCGGGGTTTGGATACGTCATCGGGGCATCGGGGTAGTCTCGAGAGGCTTAAAAGTGAGAAATATAGGAGAGAGGTTTGAAAATTGGCAACCAAACCCGAAGGCTTCAGTTTCTATTTATAGGAGGTCGAGGCCTCCTCATACGATGGGTATACTTGCAAGTTACGTGGGGCGTAAGCAAGCCTCTTCACTGGGCGTAACCTCGTACGTGAGGTGTACGAGTGGATTGTCTCGAATGAATCAGAGCTTCATACACGTGTCTTCCATGCGTTGGAGTATGCTTCATGGTTGATTCTGGACCGGGTACGTGCGAAATTACGTTGGGCGTAATTTGTTTCGTACATTGGGCGTACTCCACCAAAAATAAATATTTAAACTTCAGAAAATCGTATCTTTTTCATACGATCTCCGTTTTTAATGTTCTCTATATCCACGCGTAGGTGAGACCGTGCTCTGCAACTTTCGTTTAGACTCTGTCGGCTAATTTTGACATTATTTTGAATGTTATATTTTTAGCAGGCCGGGACAAGAAAAGTCCGTTAAAAAAATCCATAACTTCTTTATTCAACATCCAATTTCGTCTATCTTTTTATCGTTATGTTGCTATTAATGAGATCTTCGATTCTCTTTTAGGTTGTGTTGTCTAAAAATTGTTCGATCTTCAAACAGACTTTTGGGTTGTGTACTGCTATGTCGGATCTTATGAAAAATCCTAACTTCTTCATACGAAGTCAGATTTGAATGTTCTTTTTATGGAAATTCATGGTTTAACGTATCCTACAACTTTCATTTAGATTGGTAATGCTAAAAAGTACTATATTAAAACTTAAATTTTCATACTTAATAGTGTTTTACCGGTTTTGTCGCAGATCTTCGATTGGTCACAACTTCTTCGTTATAACTCGGATTTTAGTGTTCTTTAAATTTTTGGAAACCTTGTTATAAGCTCTACCACTGTATTTATCCCAATCAAGATTATTTAATACCTAATTTTTGAGGGTCGATTATGTAAATACACATAGTATACAAAAATTTCTCTTTATTATTTTAAAAAGAATTACAATTTACATAGATTCAAAATAACAGGTTGTTGCACCTCAGCCTTCACTGGCCAGCTCTCTGTAGCTTGTATAGCAGCATGGGCAGATCCTTGTGTTGATCCCTATAACATCTGTGGGCAATCGGCCTTTCGATGGTCGGTCTGGTTGCAGTGGAAGCAGACTGCAAACCCCTTGGGTAATCCCTCACGATATGCCCCTCCTTGCCACACTTGTAGCAAACACCCGCTCGACACACCCCCTCATGACTCTTTCCATACTTCCCACAAGTGCAACCCTTCTAGCCTCCAGATCTCGAATCAGCGGGCTTAACTTGCTTGGCTGCTGGCTGAGACTTGCTTGAGTATACTCACACTCGATCACTCGCCCCTACCTGCTCCTTATCATCCTAAGGATTCTTACTTGTACTGCTCACTGATCCGGTGCTTCAAGTAGTATGGTCCCAATACTACTTTCCACACTACATATGTATTCACCCCAAGTCCTCCTCCTAGGATCCTAGATCGCAAGTACTCTATATCTCGCCGAACACAGACTGCTCTCGTAGTAGACCTCTCATAAGCTCCTCCCTGCTACATACTCGCACTCAAAGCAACCGCAGTAGTAGTAACTCCTAGGCTAAGGCATCACAAATTAGGCCACTCTAGTTCTAACATATGAAATACCTAGCCTACTCTCTAGCATGCATAACATATCTCATAAATAGATCATAAATATCTCATAACACAAAAAGTAAGGGTATTTTAGGAAAATCACTGTTCAGGTGCTGGCTGATTGTACACACTGATCCTTCTTGTTTTTCTCTAAGAAACTCTTACTCGTTTTAGAAAAATCATTTCTCTTGAAATTTTTTCTCAAATCCTCAGTTTGAGTCCAAACATACCCGAAGGTGCATCCGAATCCCTCAAACAAAGGCTCTAACACCAACTTGTAATGATGTAAATTTTCAAACCAAAATTTTCATTTTTAAAACACATAAAACTCAGATATTATTTTTCATAAAACCATAAGTGTCTCAAGTGTCAACATAAATCCGCAAATAAAAGTCAAATCCCAGAATCCTCAACAAGGTCTTGAACAGGTGTGTACAATCATGCCGATGCCTTCCCGCGATCCTTGGAAGTACCTGATACACATAACATGGTAAGCACGAAGCTTAATAAGTTCCCCAATATACCACATACAACACATTAGCCACTCGAGGCTATAACTTTGTTAGACCCTTTGGTCTATGTGTCTCAGTGGGACCCTCCAGTCCCACGGCTCGTTGGACCCTCTAGTCCAGTCTCAATGAGGACCCTCCGGTCTCACAGATCGTTGGACCCTCTGGTCCGGTCTCAGTGAGGACCCTCCGTCTTGCAGATCGTTGGACCCTCCGGTCCGGTCTCAGTATCACATAATGTAGCATATATATATATATATATATATATATATATATATATATATATATATATATATATACACATCATACAAACAAATGCACAACTCAAGTAAGCACATGAGACCCTCTGTGGATGTTTTGTTTCTTTCGTTTGCCTTACTGGTGTGATAACTCTTCTTGGTCGAATGTATGTTGGATGTTTTGTGGACTGTGAAATTAGTACACCTTGTACCCTACAAGTAGTGTCTCCAGATCTTCAGAGCAATTATCACTGCTCCTGACTCAAGATCATGTGTTGTATAGTTAACTTCCTGTGTCTTAAGCTGTCTTGAGGTATTTGATTGTTACTTGGATTGGAGTTATTGTTAACAATCCCGCCAACATTCGCGTTGTTCGCGTTAAGGTGGGTCAGAACAGCTGACACGGCAGCCGAGACTGCAGCTTGAAAGGTACTTGCATCAATCTGAAGAGTTGGTGTTTGGTTGATGGGTTGATCGTTTTTCCTTGGCGACATGATTATCTCTATGATGCAGTCCTAGTACAGATTAGAAGTATGTTCATGATAGTTTGACCTACATCCCTATGATGCAGTCCTAGTTCAGAGTAGAAGTATGTTTGTAGAATGGTCTTTAAACGTTTATCGTTCAAGCCGAGGTATTATAGGTTGGTGGATAAAATGATCCAACCTTTAAAAGAGGCTTGAAAATGATTTTGGAGTTAAATTACCATAGTCCAATAACCTGACTAGATGGGGTTTCAGATAGACTCCGACGGTAGTAAAATGAAGGTATTTGAACAAAGAGTAACACGGAAGTTAGTCGACTTTCGATATCATTGATGTTTAAGATGTAATAGGTTTGGGGAAATTGACCTTGTTGTAGGTCATACATCATATTCGGAGTAGAAAAGTATTTGACAGCATAAAGACTTAACGAAAAGTACTTATAGTACAAGGTAGTCACATAAAAATACTACACAGAACATAGATAGGAACACGGTTCTTTAAAACAAAGAAGGAAGTAAGGTATCTCTTACTGGCGACAGTCACCCCTACGGTGAACCCTTAGTTTGGTTAGTTGGTGTTTCATATCAAGTAGGTGTCTTTCGTACACCCTCTTGCGTACTTGGGGCTCTATGACTTTGGCTCGGGTTTTAGCTTGTGCTTGTAGCAGGGTCTCATGGTTTCTCTCAGATCTCTCACTGGTGATCAAGGTGATTGGTGTGAATGGTATGCATTCTTGCATTGGCCTTAACCTCTCTGATACGTTGAAAAGTCGTCCTGCTCTTAATTTCATTTCGGGAAACTCTATGGATTATGATCTGTAGAACTCTATCTGCTGAGATTCCTTCACTTGAGTGGTAGAAGCTTCGGTATCCATTAAACGGCATAGGTTGATCTTTCTCTTCATTCCATGTTTCCAAGCATTCTGCCCAAGGAGGCATCGGGCCATGAAGAGCTGGACGAGGGTTAGGGTTTGAATTGGGAGCTACTAGGGGTAGGTTCTCATCCTCGGGTTCGGAGTTATCATCATCCGAAAGGTCTTCAGCATGGTGATCATTCAAAAGGGAGTGGATGATCATTCTCTGGTTCTTCTCTGAACCATCCAGCACTGCCTTCGTTCGGGAAGTACAGGTTGTCGTGGGGATGGATTCCAGCTATGTTTTCTATGCGAGAATTTAAGGGTAAGAGAATAATTATTAGACGAATTATCTAGATAATTATTTAGAAAACCTTCATTAGTTACATCGCTATTTGTGAAGTGCATACCAACTATGTGTAATTTAACAGGATAGACCTTCGAATAAGTGACCTTAACTCTGTATTCACACAGAATAGGGGTGAAGTAAAATTTTCACAGATTCTAAGTCTATAACATCCTAATTACATATAGCCTTAGTGTATCCACTTAGCAACTATCAACTTAGTGATGAAGATCCCGTTTTTAGTTCTCAAGTATAAAGTACTTATAGTAACACCAAATACTCCTATAGTATTTTAATTTTAATGTTATGTTCTATTGCTCTCATTGAGGTAGGGTTGGTAAGATTTTAGTATTGTTGCAACTACCCAATTTAAACTTAGGCACATGCTAGTCAACCCTCGGATAATATAGGTGATCAGGCTATATCTTCCCAGTTTTGACCATATGTCTCTAAGCCCACTTGTGTTGCCCAACAATCGTAATTCTTTTGTACTGTCCTAGTGACACTGGTTTTAGTATGAATGCAGGCACGTATACTTACTTAAATATTTTATTATTTAAAGTATAAACTCTAAATCAGAGTATTTTTAATCCCATTGTATTTATAGTTAGTATATCTTTTATGGGTTGATATACTCAATTCACTATAAACAATGCTCTGATACCAATCTGTCACACCCCAAAACCGAGAACGGCGGAAACGTTCTGGGGCGGAGGACGTCATGTAATGTATCACAACAAATGTAATATAATAAACAAGCAACAACATCATCCATTACATTATAAGTAAAGTTTTAATACATGTGTGTTCTTTCATTGTAGTAAGACACCAAAAATATACAATCAAAATAAAAGACGAGATTTGTCTACTCCGTCTTCTCAAAACCTGGCCTACGTACCTGTCTACTGATGACCTGAGAATACAAGTTATTTTGAAAGCGAGTATCAGCTTTAAATCTGGTGAATTCATAAGTATATAAGTGTCATTGCCTTGTTTGTGAAAAGCTGTTATGAAGGCCTTGTGGATCGTTAATTGAAAATGTTGATGTAAGTATGAAAAACCCTAGAAAATCCCTTATTTCCTATCAGTTTGAGATGTAGTCTTCTACCAAGACCCGAATGTTTTGTTTGTAAAATGATAGTTTTCCTTTAATTGTTTAGTACTCAAGTACTTAGTCTAACTCATCGTTTATATGAAAGTATCACAAAATAAAGTAAACAGGAAAATGTACTACTGTAAGTGTTGTAACTGGGAACTAGGACTAACACAGCATATGTAACTGTTATCCCGAGGTACTAGGGTTAACACGACCTATATAACCTAATGAACATCCGAAGATTGTCCAATTGTCCTCTGTAGCAGCAGCAGGGGGGAGGAAGGGTTAGTCCCTGTAAAGGTACTCCTAGTATAAGTAATAACCGTAGGCATCCGTAGATGTTCATTACCCACTGTTGCTAACAGATGGGTTCCAGAATGGTTAGTCCCGTACGTATATCCCGAGGTACTAGGGATAGGGGCCTATCTAGGTATCCCGAGGTACTGGGGATAGGGTCCTATTCTAGATATCCCGAGGTACTGGGGATATGCAGGAAGATTTACACAGAAGGTACTAATAAATCATCCTCGCAATTCGAGATACAAGTATTCAGGTTAATGTACATAATTAAGTGTATCTACGTAAAGGTACTCATGTAATACGTTCATGTAAGCGTGTTCATGTATCATGTAAGTATATGTAAACGTACTCATGTATCATGTAATCAAATGTAAAGGTACTCATGTATCAGGTAATGTATTGGTATAGACTCATGAATGAACTGACTCTTGTGTGATTCCTTGTAATAGGAATTATGTTTGATATCTCCAAATTATCCCTATGATAGTTTACTGGAAGGTAATTGGTTGTTCAAGTAGGTTTATACACTCGTACTACTCAAGGGTGTGAGAAACTAAATGAAAACTGTAAACTATAACATCAATACATATATAAGAATATAAGTGTACATGCATAGTTTAGTTCAATAATGTAAAATGGTTTTATAAGAAATCTTATGGGTTTTGAACAATAATTAACAATGACTTGATGTCATTTTAATATACATTTCAAAGGTAAAACAATAGCTAACAATGCGTTTTTAAGATTTAAAACCATTTCATGCATCACATTTTGTAGTATGTGAAATTTGTTAATTGACAAACACAGTTATAAAATACATAACAATGATTTAATAACATGTTCGTTTCTACTTGTATCCCCCCCCCCCTTTAAAGCATTTAAAATCATTTAAAACATTGATTAGGGGTATGAACTCACTTGATTGCAGGGGTTGATTTGAAGTAGTCGAGAGAAGAATCGAGCAGAACTTCGACAGGAAGAGTTGAAAACGCGGGAAATCTCGGGATTCTTGGGAATCTCGGGAACACATAACCTTCCTTCAGGACTTGAAGGTGAAAACCGGGGCTTTGGGAGGGATTTGGGAGCTTAACCGCAAAGTTTCAGCATGAGAGATGGAAGAATGGAGCACCTAAACCCGACACCCTAAGAGTTCTATTTATAGGGGCATTTCTGGTGTGCCACGTCATGGCTAAGGTTGTCCACATCGTGGGGAGCAAGCCTTATCCTCTTCCGTTGATTGGACGCCCTCAGTCACTTGCCGGGTCGCGGCCAACCTGTGCCACGTCGTGGGGGCCTGATAGCCTCGAATTTTGGACCCCGAACTTGTAAAATCCATAACTTTCGCGTACGACCTCCGTTTTTGACGTTCTTTATATGAACGCGTAGCTGAAAACATGATCTACAACTCTCGTTTAGACTTCATTGGCTAATTTTGACTTTATCTTTAATTATTTATTTTTAACGGGTCGGGACACGAAAATTCCGTTAAAAATCCATAACTTCTTCATCCGATGTCCGTTTTCATTAGACTTTTCATCGTTGCACTACTATTGTTGAGACCTTTGATTCTCATTTAGGTTGTTTTGGCCAAAAGTCTCTCGATCTCTATTTCGAGTTTTTAGTTGTCTACTGCTATATCCGGATCTTGGAAAAATCATAACTTCTTCATATGAAGTCAGATTTGGACGTTCTTTTTACGTACGTTTACAGTTTAATGTTATCGACAACTTTCATTTAGATATTTAAGGCTAAAAACTATTGATTTGAAACTTCGCGTTTTTCGTTTAATTGGTGTTGCCGGTTTTGCCGAGAATCTTCGGTTGGTCATAACTTCTTCGTTATAACTCGGATTCTAGGGTTCTTTATATGTACGAAAACCTTGATACGATTCCTAATACTTTATTTAACCCAAATAAGATTTTAGGAAAGTTTATTTTTTACCTATATTTGACTGATGTTATATTTCATTGTCTCGAAATATCGGGTTGTCACACAAGCTCTCAAAAGCACTCTTAAGCTATAAGAATGATGATTGGGTTTAGGAGGGTTTGGTATCTGGGAATGATGGCCAGGAATGAGCCCAACATGTCCTTTAAATAGGGGACTCACCAATAATTAGGGTTTCATTCTAGGCCTAATACGCCCAACGTACCCACTGGTATGCCCAAGGTACTAGGTGACCTCCGCGTCACATGCACACATACGAGTACGCTGAGCGTACACTCTAGTACGCCCCGCATACCCGTTTACCACATTTTCTCTAATAAGGGCCAAAATGGACAATAGAACAAAATATCAAGGTTTACAAGATATACCTGGACTTTGTATGTTACAATATCTTCAACTTTTTTTATTCTTCAGAATTTTTGATCTTTTGATCTTCATACTTTCATTGCCTAAAAAATTCTTCAACTTTTCGGTAATTTCTCTCACTTTTTTTCATTTTCTCACTTTTTTTTCACTCAAATCCTACATGATTAAGCAAGGGAGCTTAACTTCAACCTTTATTGGCTAAAGGTATTAGTCTATGTGCAATGACTACATAAGCTTTTGTGGATAGATTTTAGGTTTATGCTGCAAAACATATTATGTCATATAAACTACCAGATTACCTTTTCATATCTCATGACTTTTCATTAAGACTTGGGAAGCCACAAATATGCTATAACATGTATTGTCTCAATTAAACATTTGATCTCTCATTGGATCATCCCACAGAACACTAGCAACTTAAGTCTAAACTATTTATTACTAGATTCACTTTTTTAGATTATTATTTCAAATCCATTTTTTGTAATTTTCAGAATTTTCTAGCAATTTACTTTTTCAACCCCTACCCTAAACTTATTACATACAATGCCCTCATTGTACGCATAATATAAATTAAAAGTAAGAAAAGGGAGAAAAAGGAACATATTCCACTGGGGTAGAAGTGGCGAGATCGATCTTTTCACGTGTGAGTAACTTGAACATCTTGGACTTGGACTTCTTCAAATATGGAACTTGGAATTTCAATAAATGAGACATGTAAATGTGCCGAAAAAATTTGAAATTGAGACTTCAATCGTCAACAAATGTAATGTAGAAAAGCTTCAAAACATAATAGGCCGATGTGGGAAAGCATACGCCACATGGAATGGTGTAGAATAGAAGAAAAATGGAACTTCTGCATTCCACGTCGTGGTGTAGAATTACACGACGTGGTTTCGAATAATCACATTTTCTGGAATCACATATTAAACTCAATCCATGACGTGTAGTTTGTGTCCACGTCGTGGAAATTGGGCATCACAAAAAAACTCTTCTTCTTTAAATAACTATAATGTGGACTTGTGTCTTAACATATTAAGACCCTTCTGAACTGTATATAACGTGACTCTTTCCTAACTCACTTCTCTCTCGATTAACCCTACACTTATCTAAGATTGTGGGTCTCGACTCTTGACTCTAAACACTCGGCTAAAAACTTGTATACGCACATATCTCTAACTCTCAACTTTTTGCTCACGAAAACTCACGAAATCTGCAACAAAACAAGTTATAGAAAAGAGAAGGAAATTATCATCCATCATTCGGTTACAAGTTCCAAACAAATAAAAAATAAAACAAACAAGTTCCAAAACTAAATGAAAACAACTTCAAATTAAAAAAAAAAACTAATAATCATCTTCATCGTCTCGAGCTCCACTAGCCCCCGCCCCGTCTCCTTGTCTTGTGTATAGTTCTTCCCACGTTGGAATATACGGGCAATGAGGCGGCATCATGGGAGGTCACTCCATATTCAAATGTATAGATAAAGCATCGAGCATTTGGGTGCTGTAGTTAACACCTCCATGAAGCTTGTCCAAATATAAACCAACCCGGCTTTGAAACGGGTCGGTCGGTATACCGCCCTCAAATGGTTGGGGGTGGTTGTTGTAGTTGTCCCCTCTCTCCTCGACCTCTCACATTTTTTCACCTTGGCCGTGGTTGTTCTTCTTGTTGCTCAATTTGTTGTTCTTCATCCTTCGGGGGTATCACATAAACTCCCCCGACATTCACTACAACTCTCATGACACCCAAAACATACATAGTTAAGTCACTATCTTGAAAGCGAGTTAGATTCCTAATAAAATTAGGAGTTAAAATGCCATAAAATCGAGCAAGTCGGGTGACTAAGTGTCCACCCATGATGGGACTACCGGGTCTAGAGTTAGTTGTCTTTCTACCCACAAATTGCACAAGCATATACGGAAGGTCACAAAAACCACGGGGGGTGATTACGCTCCATAAATAAAACAAGTTTTGAAGAGACACTTTATCTCCGTGATTTTTATGATTGATCGTGAAAGTAATGAGGTGATGCAAAAAACGATACATGGGATTCCAAATTTTCCCTTCGCATGCATCACTAGAAATGTACTCGTGATTTGACATAGTCCTCTAAAATTGGACATCAAAAATCCTGGGGGTGAAGTCTCTAACACATCCCTGCAAGAACAGAACAAAAAATGGTGAGAGTGGCTCCTCCTCGGTATATAGTCCCATGCGCCATGCGAATTCCCGAAGACTGCATTCGCGGTACACGCTTCCCAATCTAAAAACAAGTGCCCGTTTGTAAGTCGGGTCAACGGTTTTATCCTCAAAACTCACGGTGGCAATGAATTTCACCGATAATTCCCGATAGACGGGTTCTTGGAGAGAAAATAGATTCCTCCACCCGTTGCAAATAAATGTAAAGCCATTACCCATAAACACTTTCGTCCAATGTCTTTCCAGCTCCATCACCATACCAACCCCACGTAACCATGCCCAATCCACAATGGGAGCAACTGTAAACTCACAGTTATATAACCATCCCAAACGATTTTCATAATTATTCAACATTACACGAGAAATATTTTGTGGAAACCGGTATAGTGGGTGAATACTCACCACATCAGTAGGATCTTGAGGTTGAGGAACTGGTCTTCGAGGACCCATTTTTCCTGAAATAACCAAAGAAAAATGAAACAAACCAAAACAACCAAGATATCAAATTATAAGGCAAACCAGGAAACTGGTTGCCCAGTTTCCACGTCGTGGGTTTCATCTACACATCGTGGACCTAGTCCGAGACGTGGTTCTGGAACGGACCATCTGTGGTCAAAATCCTTCATAAATCTCACTTGGGGTTTGCTTATGTCATTAATCTATGGCCTTATATCACACATGCATTCAAAATAACCAATCAATGTACTCAATTTTGGGTATTTCATCTCTAAAGAAACCATAACTACAAAATGCATAAGATGTTTTTGTGGAAGTAACACTTACCAAATGATGTTAGGATACAAAGGATGCAAGAAATTTGGAAGAAAATGGTAGAAAGTGGTAGAAAATCAAGTGTGGGGTCGAGCTTCTTTGTCCGTGTGCGTAGTAAACAAATAAGAAATGGTCAAACTCTTAAGTATAAACTCATCCCCCATCCGTGTTTTTTTTAAAGTCCACGTCGTGGATTTCATCTCCACGTCGTGGGCTTTTATGCTAAGCCTAGGTTGATCGGGTTGTATTATATTTCCACGACGTAGGCTTTTAGCACACGACAGGGAATTGAAATTTTAGTCTTGAAATGTCTATTTTTAATATAAAACCCTTAAAAAAAATTTACCACTTAAATTTGTTTCGAACCCCACACATGATTTTCACCAATTTCTTTAATAATTAAAACAATTAAATGATTAATTATCCTACAAATCAACTAAAATGCAAAATTAAACTAAATAAAAAAACGAAAATAAATTCAAACCAAGCTCGGGTTGACTCCCGAGAAGCGCGTCTTTTTGTTGGAGTCTTGAGTCGGACTCTGTGCCACCTCACGTTGAATTAGTCGGAGTACCCACCACCATTTGCACATTTTGCTCCTTCCATTTTCTTTTATACGCTTGGACTCATCTAAGATACACCTTTTTGGAATTTTCTTTTTTACACTTTGCATTTCCTTCTTCAAGCTTCCTTTTAATTCCCTTATTTTCCACATGTTTAACTTCTTCATTTTTAAGCTCTACATGTACCATCCTCTTTTCCAAAATTAAGCTCCTTAATTTAGAAGTAACATCCTCTTCATCACTGGACACCAATTCTTCACTATCTTCACTCACCCAAGATGTTGGAGTTTTGTAAGCAATAACTTCAAAGACCATAGGAACAGATGTTCTCGGTTTGGTAGGATTGACTTGTCGAATTTCTTCTTCCATAAGCTTTTCTAATTCCTCAACTTCACTCTCTTCATCGATATTGAAAACTTCATTTTGAACATCACTCCCTTGGAAACCATCTTCTACTCCAAAAGTAACTTCATCATCTCCCACTCTCAAGGTAAGCTTGGATTCGCGAATATCAACCAAGGCCCTAGCAGTATTAAGTAGAGGGCGACCAAAGATAATTGGAACATTGTTTTCTTCTTTCATGTCCATTATGACAAAGTGAATTGGAAAAACGAATTTTCCAATTTTAACTAAAATATCTTCTATAATGCCTTTAGGAAATGTCACTAAACGATTGACCATGTGAATTGTCATTCTTGTAGCCTTCAACTTTGGAATATTAAGCTTTTGATAAAATGAGTAAGGTATTAGATTTATGTTAGCCCCATAATCAGCTAAAGCATAAATCTTCAAATTATTCTCAAATTCACATGGAAGAGTGAGGCGTCTAGGATCCCCAATCTTCTTTGATAAATCTCCCATAATTACTTTATAACTCTGCTCACTTAGAATTACCTTGGAATTCTTCTCTAGTTACTGGCGAGTATTGATTAAATCTTGTAAAAACTTGGCATACTCGGGAACTTTAGATAACGAATCAATGTAAGGGGTATTTATTGGAATACCCTTCACTTGTTGCATAAACTTCAAATGCTCCTGTTCCAGTGGATGGATATTAGCCCGGGAAGGAAACGGTAAAAGAGGACATAATTAGGAACATTATCCAAAATTTTCTGATCAGACTTATCCTACGTCGTAGAAATGGGATCTCCACATCGTGGATTCAGTGTTTCAGCAAGTTTAGTTTCTTCAAGTTTGGACTTATCAGGCAAGGATTTCGACTTTGCGCGTACTCATCTTCCAGAATTTTCCTTTCCACGCCGTGTAGAGGATATCCACGACGTGGATACAACTGTTTTCGTGGGTTTTCTTCTCTTTAATCTTCCAAGCCTCTAAAGTTTCTTCTTTTGCCACTTTTAGTCCTTATTCTTCAAAATGACTTGTTTTGGCTGTAAAATACAATTTAATCTTATAAGTACCATTATTCCATGCAAATAACCAAAATATGTATAAAAATGTATTAAAATATTGTCTAAAAGTATGTATAAATATGGCAATATCACTTACTTATTTCTTTTGTTACTAAATTTATGTCATCCTAAAATAAACATAAATCATAATAAATGTTTCAACTCCGTCAACATTTAGAGTTGGTTTCAAAGTGGCATCACAAGTTATAACGAGATGTATTTCTTTGAATATTTTATAAATTTAGCTTTCATCGATCTTACCATTTGTTCAAACGTGTCACCTTTCATCTCTCATGTCAATCATGTCTAACTTTGAAGTCGCTAAAAAATTTGGTTTAAAGCTAAACAAAATGTAGAATAGTAAACTCTTGACAAAAAAATAGTTTTTAAAAACTCCAAGCATTTTGGTTACAAGTTTCATAGTTAACCAACTGGAATCTAGATACGCCTAACACTGTTAGGTTTGGCAAGGAGACCATGAAACATTATTAAAATATATTTTTTTTGTCGTAAAGCACTTTCAAACATATTACAAGTCAAATTCTGTTGAGTAGACACGTACCAACTTAGACGCAACCAAAGTGTATTTGCATCTAACTAAGACTTCATATATTTATGATATCGAGGGTTACTTTGAAATACTGATATCATGTATTATTTGTTTAAAAGTTTATTTTATATCGTCAATACTTTTTAATTTTTAGTCTATCTTGCATAACCAAGTTAATGATACATGCAACATATTGGCTATTGAAAAAACATTATCGCATGTTGACTTACATTTTGGTTTTAGTTGTCAAACCACGACAATATTATTCGATGCATAATCAATTGAAATAGAAAAAACTTTTTCTTTTAGTTTCTAAGTTTTGCTCACATAATCTAAATTTTTACAAATTTTTGTCTGTATGTGGATATCTAAACAATTCAAGTGTAATCGTTTGCTTCATCATTTGGCAAGTATTATGATTTACCCAATGAGTGGTAACACAAATCATGAAAACATAAAATGTAATATACGTACAAAATAAGAACATCCAGGTATATGAAGTATGAGGTTCAGGGTGGTAACGACTTGAGTTTGATCATTTTTGGGTTGAATGTTTAATTAAACGAGTTTAAAATGCCAATTTAGTCTAACATGTTTAATAACCAGGCCGACCCTTATAAATTTCAACAAAAAAATCTTAAAAATCCAATATTATTTCAAATAAACTTATGTAAAACCTAAAAACTCCAACAATTGTTTAGATTTGAAAATAATAAATTCATAACATAAACAAAACTCCAGTGTACAAAACATTATAAATGTTTAATTTCTAAATTCTATGCAATTCGACTTTCATTTTCACAAACTCGACTTCCAAATGAAATATGATTAAGGTTTAGAAAAAATTAGGTTTAAGTTTGTAGTGATTAGCGTTCAAGATTGAACTATTTTCGACTACCCCAATGGTTCCACTATATTAAGAAGATACTAAAATAGACATAAATATATTGATAACGAAACATCACATCCTTGTGAATTTATGGAATATTGGAAATAAACCTTTTGTCAATACATTGTATTCTTCCTAGAGGAGGTTGAGGTTGCTAGAGGTGAAATGGGATGTTGGTGGTCACAGTGGTGGTTGAGAGAGAGAGAGAGAGAGAGAGAGAGAGATGACCAAGATATAATGGGTGACTGGTGGTCGAAACCCTTCATCTTCTCCGATGTTTACTGGTGGGTGGTGTTGGAAAAAAATATCAATTGAAGAAGGGGATGGAAAGGAAAGGAGAATCAGAGTGTGAGAGATGTATGAGTTTTGTTGGGATTGCAGGGTTTTATGGATTTACAAAATTTTGATGGGTGATAGTATAAGTAGGGGTCATTTCAGAGTCGGTGGTAGGTGCCAAGAGATCGTGGTCGGTGACTAGCCGGAGAGTATAAGTCGGGTTCCTAAAACTTAAAAGAGTGGGTGAGTTTTGGTGGGGTGGTGTGCGGTGTTGGTGGTGGACCATTTCTTTATTTTTTCTAATATAAATTGGAAAATAAATGATAAGTAAAATGAAAAAAATAAATCAAAAGGGTAATGTAGACATTTTATGTGCATTAGGAACAGTCTTAATGAAAAAAATATATTATAGGAACGGTTCAAATTAATTTATTAAAATAAAGATTATATGTGCAATTTGACACTTAAACGAATAACAGATCATGTAATTTACTAACAAAAGTATTTCAATCGTTAAAACTGTAAGTAGAGAGGAACAATAGTAAGCAATAAACATGCAAATATTGTATGGAACATAAACATCAAAAAGTCAATATGCCAATAAAGTAGGAAACAAGTACTAGCAATACAAGCTAAAAGTATACAGACAACAATAGAAGACCACAAAAACTATGTGACACACATAAAGGTGAAAAGGATGTTAGTAATTAACTAGATTACTCTACTACATTGTGACATACACAAAGGTGAAAAGGATGTTAGTAATTAACTAGATTACTCTACTACCTTAATTCTATGCATGTAAATAAGTCCTCGAAAGTAGGTCTAACGATGCAATTAATTAACCTCATGAAAAGTGATCTTAAAGCTCGAACTCGAGACATGATCAATGCATTATCCGGTCCAATGATACGTAAAGAAACAATGAGATATACACCTATAAATGATCAAATTTCAGTTTCACCTTTTTAAAATACTCCAACCATTTGATGTTGTCATATACAGTGACTATCTAAGACTAGATTGAGAACCTCGAGTAACCACTGGGATTCAAGTATTGATAGATATGTATACTTTCACAATCAAGTAAAAAAAATCAATATTTTTAGATTATACGATACTTTTATATAAGTTAAACTAAATGGAAAATAAACTTACTCGATTAATAATGTCCGACAAGACTGTACATTGGTCCCATTTGAAGAGTTTCCTTATCACATATTTTTTAAAATATCCACCACATGTAGCTGCTTTAAACATATACATCAACGAAATAATTATTTGTATCTAAAAAATATAAATTAAACTCATTTATTGGTAAATTCTTGTTCCTAGACTAAAAATGTTCATCAACTATGAAATTCTCGAATAAACCAATAATTAAGATAACTCAACATTTAGGCTAGAAATAGTTAAATAACTCGCTCGATTACTGCCATTTCCTATGAAGATTCTTCCATCGATAATTTGAAATCGTGGGTGAGTGGTTTTGATACGATAATACAAAAGGTTTTGAGCAAGTAGCCAAAATGATACTTAAAATAAGGGTGACAACATTTATTGTATTTTGCAATCCACATGGTCAAAATTGCGAAAAGCATAATTATTTCCATATAACACTGGAAATGTGGTTATTTTGTTCAATAGGGACACCCGAATTGGT
Source organism: Lactuca saligna (assembly GCF_052625555.1). Taxonomy (NCBI): domain Eukaryota; kingdom Viridiplantae; phylum Streptophyta; class Magnoliopsida; order Asterales; family Asteraceae; genus Lactuca; species Lactuca saligna. The sequence continues at coordinate 40,399,352 of NC_136423.1, forward strand.
AATGTTTGTGTAATAAGAAATGTCTTAAATATTTGTAACCAAATGAGTTAAAGTTGATTTAAATAATTTCACTAAAATAAACATAAAAGTTTGGTGTTGTCTCATGCATGTAAAGGCACATTTATCTAGAACTTAACAAATTAATGACCAAAAAACTGTGAAATGTTCATTATCACAAGACACGTTTATTGGATAATTAAATCTGAACTTATTACCTATGCACTTTATTCTTCGCGATGACATGTCTTCACATTTCGTATCAAATCTTGTATTTTTTTTTTGAACTGGCAAATTTTATTAAAACATCCAACCTAGCAAGATGCTAGGGAGGAGATGGAGAACTTTTATAGTTTTACATGTTACAAGATTACATGTTTATATTTTCTTTTTCCCTATGCAACCATTGAAAAGACATATTTAATGAACATCGGTATCTATTCGTGACGCAACTATAATTACTAGCATGATAATATAACTTATTTAAGGATGTGCTACATAATTAATACTATAATCAACATTCTATAATTGTTAAAAATATGTGCATACAATTCAAACAAATTAGAAAAGAGACACATGCCCTACAAATTAGGAAAGAGACACATTCCCTTAAAACATTCACAATGCATTGAACTCCATAAAGTTTAATGGATTGCTACATTATCATTCTAAAATTCATACAACTCTATTATTATATACTCTACAATGCATTGAACTCTATAAAGTTCAATAGAATGTTACAAAATATAATTTATAGTAAATATTTAAGAATTAAAACTTTCCTTTTTCTCATTGAAGAGTTTAATGGTCATTGAACTTCAAATCCATTGAATGTCAATGTGGCATCTCACAATGGTTGAGTTTCATCCATTGAATGACACATGGATTTGCCACCTCATTCAACTCTCCAATTGAACTCACCATTGTGAATGTTGTTAGACACATGTAAGAATTATTAACTATTAAAAATATTATCATAATTAAATATAAATACATTAATTATACGAAATATTATCATAATTATATATAAAATACATTAATAATCTCCATAATTAATAAGATTTTCTAATATATGCCCTAAGGACACATATAAGAAACATTTTATATTTAATTATGATAATATTTATTATTAAGAGATTTTTCTAACATGTGCCCTTAAGGCATATATAAAAAGTATTATTTATAAAAAATATTATCATATAATTAAATGTAAAATACATTAATTACAATAAATATTAACAATAAGCTAAAACCCACGCAAACAATAATGTATTTTTGTTACAAGATAAGTGTAAAAAGAACGAAATACTTCAATCTACCCAGCTTCCAACACCTAGTCTACTTCTGTAATAACACCATACATGAAAAATACTAATGGTGGTATAGGTAGACATTCTAATTTTGGTGGTATAGGTGGACATTCTAATTTCCATGTACTTATGAATTCTTCTAGTGATTATCCTAAGAGGACTATGAAAATATGTTGGAAAGAATTTTAACTATATTGAATCCACAACTAGGCGTGTATATCCTTTTTTTCTCTTATTTTTACCCTTATCCTAAGAGGACTATGAAAATATGTTGGAAAGAATTTTAACGTTGCAAAAATTGATGCTGTGTTACATGTACGAATCACTACTGAGTTAATAACTTTTAGTCTTTATGATTATAAACCATCTTGTAATGTTCCAAAAATACTAATAAAAATTTTCATTTTCAAACCATCTAATCCATAAAAACATTTATTCAAAATCAATCATAGTAAAATGTATCTCCCAAACATCAGATTAAAATGGTAATAATCATTGCGGAAAAAGCCATCAGGAGATGATGTGCAGTGTAACATCCCGAAAATACGACTCAAAATTTTCATTTTTAAGTTTACCAAATTCACAAACACAAAACATCATTGATTCCAAAACCATGAAAACACAAGATAATTATAGTGTATAATCAAGACAACTCGTAGAAAAACATTGTCAGAGTATAAGTCACAAAATCTCTACTACGGAAAATCATAGTGTGATGTGACGTGATCAAGCCAATCACTTCCCTTTCAAGCTGGAAGTACCCGAAACACAAACCGAAACAGTAAACATAAAACTTAGTGAGTTTTCCCCACCATACCGCATACAACACCAACATACTATCAGACATATCTAGGTGTCCGACCTACCCTGCTGAGCATATCTGGGTGCTCGACCTACCCTGCTATGCATATCTGGGTGTCCGACCTACGTTGCCGAGTATATCTGGGTGCTCAACCTATCCTGCCAAATATATCTGGGTGCCCGACCTACCCTCCAGTTTATTTCAACCGGTTACGGGGTCTATTTCACCCCTACAACTACCACATAATAACATACACAAATCACATAATCATCAAGCAATACGTAAACAATGATAATTATCACACAGACAACCATCATATTATGCAATAAATAAAGGGTCGACATTGGTGCCTTCGACCCGTAACACTCACGAATGGAGACTCACCTCAACTGTGAATGTCAAATCGTACTCTGTGGATAACTTGGGACTCCTTTCCCTATAGCACAACAAATTTCCTAATTAGTCATTGGATCTAAACCTAAACCCAAGGTCCAAACCCTACTTCATATCCTAAGGCAAAGGTTCCCTAATCTTTGCCTTATTGTGCCTCTTCCTCCTAAGGCCCAACTTTTAAAATAAAAATGTCCAAGTCTAACCAACTAAGCTTTAAGGCCCAATAAGACCCAATACTATAAAATCCTAGGCCTAGGCCTATAGGCCTTAGTCCACAAGTAGGCTTAAGGCCCAACAATTCCAATCCCAAGATCCTATAGCCCAAAAACCACTTTTGATCCACTGCATGCATACACGCGGCGTACTTAGCATGTACACTGGCCTTGACCAGATACAGGAGGCCGACCAAGTACGTGCAACGTACCAAGGAGTACGCTGAGTGTATTGGCCAACTATCTTAAGGACTTTCTTATGACTTAATCCATTAAGTCCTAACATCCACAACATAATTCCAGACCTCTAAAAACGTCCTAAACCATAAAGTTATAAACTTCATGCTTTTAAATGCATGGATGGGGATTAAGACACAAATTAAGTCCATAAGCTCGCTCAGTTGCTATCTAGCACTTGCATGGTCGAGGCTAAACCATCAAGGTCTGATTTTTATGGCTCCAAACACCTCCAAGAGCCTAAAAGGACAACTCATATGAACCGAAACTTCTAAAACTCAAGGAACTTCAACTATAGGACCAAATAATCCATTTAGCATTCAAAGTGGGAATATTTGTACCCATTAATCATGATATAAACTATCATTTTGAAGGGTTAGTACTAACGCACCATGTTTCTTATGGTTGCTATCGATAAAACCACCAAATAATCCACTTTATCATTCAAAGTGGGAAGACGTAGATTTTGGACACCTCATAATAATTTCATAGAAGTTTATGACATGTATCAATGATATTGAAGTGTTGGTCATAGTTTCCAATAAGGCTGCTTCCATTAACCTTGTCATTAAAAGGGTATTACCATTCGTACATCGCAAATTTTGTTGCCACTATTTATCCATGAATTTAGAATTAAAGTCAAGAAAAGAATAAGGCCATTTATAGATGTTTCAGAAGACATGTAAAATTTTTATAGTATCAGACTTTGATAAACATATAGTTATGTTACGAAGTATTATACCTCAAGCATGTCAACAACTTGACAAACTTATATATGAAAATTAGACAAGGTCGTACTTTTCTAAGGTACATTATAATATAATGATGTCCAAGAGTGCCAATTATTTATGCACATTAACTAAACATGCATAAATATAATAAATCATTATGGTTATTGATTTTTTCTCCAACCAGTGGTATTTTAAATGCCGATAAAATGAGAGATAAAAATAAATGTATATACACGAATGATATGGTTTACTTGTATGAATAACGGATTTTGTCATTACATCTAACAAAACTGAAAGGGAATCGTACGAAATGTATATATATGATAAAGTAAAGAGGAGACTTATGTGTCACCAACAAAGTTTTTTATCGTCTTGAAGACCACTTATTTGAAATATGTGACCATCATAAAAAAGCGACATTGTTCCGACTTACCTTGTAGTCATCTGACAATGTTGTTAAGCTCAAATATTATGAGAATGTAGTAAAAATTTCATGCTCATGTTTTATTACTAATTCAGTCAACATATAAAGTGATAATGAATCATGTTACATATCTCTTCGAATGAGAGACGTAGGAAGTGATGATAATTCGACCACCATTAATGGAAAAACATCAAGCCATTTGGCTACGTAACATTGCTTATATACCATCATAAGGAGAGTAAAAACAAGAGAAAACATGTAGCCATCTCCATAATGGCACATAATTGTCTTGGTTCCCGTATACATTACCAATCATTTTTAAGAAAATAAGAAATAATAGGGAATATATTAAAAGATTCGATATGGGAACACAAAACAAAATATATTAGGAGAATAAAATCATCTAAGATATGAAAAATCGATTCAAATCTCACATTTCCTACTCTTAAGATTAGTTTTCCAAGTGTCATGCACTCAAATTATGGAATAGTATAGAGCCAGATTCATTTTTGAGACTCTCGGTGTAATGTAACATTTTAGAGAAAAGGAGAACTTGAGTACCATGAACCATATGATCAAGACTCATTCTAACCTATCTTTGTTTCCATTAGTTGTGCAACAAACTATAATTAGTACCATGACATTCTAGTTACTTTTTATAATATCAATAACTATAACCACTATATATATATATATATATATATATATATATATATATATATATATATATATATATATATTCTTACATTTAGTGAACATTTGTGCCCATTAATCATGATATAAACTACCATTTTGAAGGGGTAGTACTTACGCACCATGTTTCTTATGGTTGTTATCGGTAAACCAACCAAATAATCCATTTAACATTCAAAGTGGGAAGACATAGAATGTGGGCACCTCAAAATAATTTTATATAAGTTTATGACATATATCAATGACATTGAACTCTTGGTCATAGTTTCTAATAAGCTTGCGTCCATTAACCTTGTCATTAAAAGAGTATTACCATACACACATCGCAAATTATTTTGCCACTATTTGTCCATGAATTTAGAATTGAAGTCAAGAAAAGAAAGGCCTTTATATATGTTTCAGAAGACATGTAAAAATTATATGATATCAGACTTTGATAAACATATGGTTATGTTACAAAGTCTTATACCTCAAGCGTGTCAACAACTTGACAAACTTATATGTGAGAATTAAACAAGGTTGTACTTTCCTAAGGTACATTATAATATAATGATGTCCAAGAGTGCCAATTCTTTGAGCACATTAACTAGACATGCACAAATATAACAAATTATTATGGTTGTTGATTTTTTCCCCAAGTAGTGGTATTTTAAATGTCAATAAATGAGAGGTGAATATAAATGTACATACATGAATGACATGGTTTACTTGTATGGATAAAAGGATTTTATCATTACATGCAACAAAACTAAAAAGGAACTGTACCAAATGCATATATATGATAAAGTAAATAGGGTACTTATGTGTTTACCAACAAAGATTTTTTTTTTTCATCTTGAAGACCACTTATTTGAAATATGTGACTATCATAAAAAAGTGTTACATATATACATCTCACATATACTTGTAAAAAGTGGCACTATTCCAACTTACCTTGTAGTCATCTAACAACGTTGTTAAGCTCAAATAATACGAGAGTGTTGTAGTAAATTTTCATGCTCATGCATTATTACTAAAGTATATCCGTCAACATATAAAGTGATAACGAATCCTGTTACACATCTCTTCGAATGAGAGATATATGAAGTGATGATAATTCGACCATCATTAATGGAAAAACGTCAAGCCATTTGGCCACGTAACATTGCTTTTATACGATAACATGTAACCATTTCCATGAAGGAACATAGTCATCTTAGTTAAATGTATATATTACTAGTAGATATATTAATGCATGGTTTCTCTAGCAAAAGCTTCTAACAACCAGACATCATGTTGCTTTCTTACGTTTGATTTTTAATAAATAACCTATAAAGTGGAGATTTTATTACCGATTTGTAGTTTGTCATCAAAATAAAGAATATGATATTTACTATTATAAAGTTTCTTATAAAAAATATAAAAAACATGTTACATAATGTAGACATTTTTATTAATGTTACAAAATTTTTAAATTAACGAGAACGATACAAGTATATGGGACACTCAGACTTGTTACGGACTTGAAAAACTTAAATCATACTAGTCTTATGTGACTATGATTTAAGTTCATGTTAATTCAGGTCAATGTAATCCATATCTCTAAATGTGGAGACAAAATATACATGATTTCAACTTTGTAAACTTGTTAGTTGAATTCATGGTAATCAAGACCTATGATATGCTACTAAAGACAAATCATCGAAGGTCCACGAGTGTCGATACCGATATAGGGATTTCTAAAGTACGTATATTGCTCAACAAAACACTTAAATCAAGAAATAAAGTATGAGACAATATTACCAACAATATTACATTGTTTAACCTCCATGCATGCCACTCAAATTCTATTGATGGTGATAAATTGATGACATTGCACATTTCATTTTGTTTACACACATCACCTCACAAATCACTACATTGAGAAATTAAGTCTGATGCAGTGTTCTGTGTTGTTCACAACATTACTTCATCCGATCACCAAAAATGTTACTTCTGATTATGCAGATGAAGGTAACAAAAGGGATCGTTGTGACTGATAAAACACTACAGTTAACCACACAAGAATGATGATTATCTTCATGAGCTACATTTAAAATACAACATGATATGAAAACAACCATTCTTCGCAACAATAATGTGGAAAACAGAATCCGAAGTCAATGGTTTCTTCTCGAGTTGTGTATATGAGAGCGGAATCTATGAATTTAAAAACATTTAAATTAACAAGTGAATACTTAGTTGTTGTGACATTATGTTTTTCCACAATATTAGAAAAAACTTTGCTCGTAATAATTTCATTGTGTATTCGTGTTAACGTTGAAAGGGGATAATGTAAAATATTTGAATTTATAATTGGAAATATGATTTTGAATTCATGGCCAAATATTCATGTTCAAGGTGTGTGAACTTCTAATACGGACATTGGAATATGAAACCATGAATTTACAGTTTAGTTGTCCATTTTATTTTAACTATTATGATATTACTGAATAATATGTTCTTCGTATATGAGACCACAAATGGTATAAATGACCATATAGTTTTAGTTTTTTTCATGACTTTATGAATAATATATATTTATTTTAGTTAAATAGTATGGTTTATTTTAATGAATAACTTTATAATTAATATAAGTTTAATAATTTAATAATTTTGATGAAGTATTTGGAACTTTTTGTAAGTTTTTAGCCTTGTCCCTTGTCTATTATCTCAAAAGCTTTTACCTACAAGAGGGGCCAACCCTTTGCGTCAATTGAGAAGCAGTGGTGGCATAAGAAACACTTCACCCGATCCACCGCTGCACGCCAGAAGCACTGAAGTCCCTTTCTGTACTTCCCACTCCGCCACACTCCGCCCTTCCCCTGTAACTTCTCTCTCCTCTCCGCCGCCGGTGACTATTCCATTTCATCACTATAGTCTTCTCGCTGACTTTATCATCTCTCTCTACAACATCACAATGTTGCGAAAATCACTTCTCCGTCTCTTCTTCCTCTTCCTCCTTGTCGATCTTCTCTGCTTTATGTGTTTACTTGCCGCCGAAGATTCGTTTATTTTCAACGAAGAGGCTAGCGTCGTCAATGTCACTGCTACCGGATCAAATAGATCTAAGGAAGATAGCTTTGCTGGCATGCTTGATCGTGCTCTTGAAAAGGAGTTTCCCGAGAATGATGAACAGTCCGATGGTTAGTTAGATCTCGAATTTTCTCTAAAATTCTGCTATTACTGCTAGGTTTAGTTGATTGTTTTTCTGATTTAGTTCGACACTGTAGAGAATCAGACGTTTTTAGTTTTTGAGCTATTTAGGGCAGGCATATAGGTACATTTCGAATTCATGTTATTTGTTTAGTTATACTAGGAAGTACGTGTGCGAATCATTTGAAATGTGAAGTTTTAATTGAAAATTTGTGCTATGCGTTGATGAAACGTAACTATGCAAAGCTCGTAACTGTTTTCTTTCTCTCTATCTGCTCAGGTACTGATCCTGGGAGCTTCAATAATAGTGTGGCAGGGCAACAGGTTAGTGATACGATCTTATGATTTGGAGTTCGTCATGTAAGTTTCAACCTTGTTGGCTAACCGATAGCCAATCAAATCTAGCGCATGAAATCCCACAACATGGTCTTTTCTGGACCATCAATTACCATTCCAATATCTATTATTTCTAAAGATAACCTTAGTTCTGACATTGTGACCTTTTATATCAACATCAATGTCTAAAATGACACTAGTGTTTCTAGGGTTTAAAAGAGATCATTATTGTTGGAGGGTACCAGTACTAACTGTCAGTCAGCTTAAACCTTTACCATGTATTGGAGTCTAGAAACACCTTGGATATTTATTTAACATTGAATGCCCCATCCATTAATGTATATGAACGTCAAGGTATGACCTTAATTTAGATTATTATTAGGAGTTGCTCCACATGTATTATGATTCCATCATTTATTAGTTTGGTCATTATTCTTGTTATGCACTTAATTAGCTGTTCTTCATTGGTTTCTGAAAAAGGTTTGACCTGTGAAATGGGTTACTTTGCAAATTCAAATGTATAGACTAGAGTGAAATGTGAAGTTCTACTGTCTATAAGATTTTTTTTTACTTTGTTGACCACTAGACCCTGTCTTCATTTCTCCCTCACATCAACATGTACAATCTTATCAAGAAAATATTATATGAAGTATGAACAAAAGGAATAGGGCCTAAATGATATGAAAAAGCTGATATATTCTAACTAATAAGTACAAATAGAAAGATGATGTTGAGAAAGGAGTAACAAAATTCTATCTACTTCATAAGCTCTTGGTTTTGCATGATATTTAGAATTCCTTTTCCTAGGAACAGAGTCAGTAGTGGTTTTTATCATTATTTCTGACACGCTTCACATGTCAGGCAGTTCTGGAAACTGTTGCTAGAGTCAAGTCGAAGAGAAATGACACCAAAGAGGATAAGTATGTCCTGTTTGTATATACTTTTTTCTTTACACAAAAACAGAGTGCACAACTGTAATACTTGTAGCTCTTTTAGTCTTATGTTAGGTTATGTTCAATTTGGATGAGAGATCATGAGAACAAATCGAAGTCAATAATCTAATATACCTGACCTTTATATCACTTGTTATTCAGGTCATTTCAGCTTCATGATGTTTTCAATTTGGATAATGAGAATCGTCCTGAAGATACACCAAGACTAATAGATAGCAAGGTAGTACTTTCATGCTTCCAAGTTTCACTTTTCTATTCAAATGGATGAAATCCAATTTCAATGTAAAGAAGTTGAATTTGTAATTTGTATTGGTGGAAATCTTTTCTCAGGACAATGTCTTTATCATGTCCAATCCCAAGTCTAAGTACCCTGTCCTACAATTAGACCTAAGGTATGTTTTTCTTTCCCACCCAATAAAACAATGATTCTTGTTTTTGTCTCTACACTTCAGATTTTTTATATATTTTTTAGCTAATCTGCTAATGTCTATTATTGTTGCTTTTTTGCAGATTGATATCTGATTTGGTGGTTGTCATTGTCTCTGCAACTTGTGGTGGCATTGCATTTGCTTGTGCTGGGCAGCCGGTCTGGTCATTATTAATGCTTTCTCAATTACTCTTTTTATTTGAAAAAAAAATATAACTCTTCCTTACACTTGGTGAATTTATTAATGGGGTTATGTTTTTTTTTAAGCATTAAACATAGAAGAACTCAAGAACCCTCTTTCATAATTCTAACATATGTCCTCATACAGGTTATTACAGGCTATTTGCTAGCTGGATCTGTGATTGGACCTGGGGGACTTAGCTTTGTTAGTGAACTGGTTCAGGTATGTCACTTCATCCATCTATTCACTTTCCACTCAGACAAAAATACCCTTCATGAATTTTTAAGTTAGATGACCATTTTGCCCTCATGGGAATTTTAATATCATCTTCATGCAGGTCGAGACAGTTGCTCAGTTTGGTGTCATTTTTCTTCTTTTTGCATTGGGCCTGGAGTTTTCATCAGCTAAGGTACCCCACCCCACCCTACCCTCCCTCCCACCCCACCCCACCCACACACACACACATTTACACACACTTAAATTCTCACTGTTACATAATTGCAGCTACGTGTTGTTCGAGCAGTTGCTGTTTTAGGAGGTCTACTCCAGATATTTCTTTTTATGTGCTTGTCTGGAGTAATTGCTGTGGTATGTATCTATTTTATCAAGTTTCTATGTTTTTTTTATTGAATTATTCAAGCCATTTATTTGATTTAGGACATTGCAGGAAATAGCAGTGTACTTTTTTACTATTTTTACCAATATTGGCTATGTACTTTATTTTTTTTTACCTGTTGTAGCAATATATTTAAATTTCTTCATCCATTTTGACAACAATACTAAAATCTTTTAACTATAATACCAATATACTTACTTTTTTTACACATGATAGCAACATACTTATGATTCCTTAAATATAAAAGCAAAATACTTACATGTCTTTATGCACTTGATTTCATTTGCAGTTATGTGGAGGTGAAGCTTCTGAAGGTGTATTTGTTGGTGCCTTCCTTTCCATGTCATCGACAGCAGTGGTAATTATATTTAATATATAACACATAATTAATTTATTCAATTCATTATTTTTTTAATTTTTTAGTATCATTATACCATTTTCTTGACATACAACAGGTGTTAAAGTTTTTGATGGAAAAAAACAGTATTAGCACTCTTTATGGACAAGTCACCGTTGGCACCCTCATTTTACAGGTATTTTTTTTGTTTTTTATTTTCCAACATTTATTGTTAAAGCAATTATTGAGAATAATAGACATTTTATTTTTTGTGCTAGGATTGTGCTGTTGGTTTATTATTTGCACTGCTTCCAATCCTTGGGGGTACTTCTGGAATTCTTGAAGGCATGTTATCTATGACAAAAACGTAAGTGAATAACTCCTCTTACCAATATATTGAAGAAAAAAATTCTATTATAGACTAAATTAAAAAATATGGTATCTGGTGTTTAGTGGAAACTATAGGTTCAGTCCAGTTTTGGATTTTGTTACATGGTTTGTCCTTGTGGTTTCATTTTGTTGCGGTTTTGGTCCCCCCGTAGTTAGAAATCAAATGGTAAAATCATGTCAGATTACTATTTTGCCCTCATTTTTACTTTTGATTTCTAACAGTGTTAGTTGGAAGGGACTAAAACCTCAACAAAATGAAACCACAAGAACGACCCATGCAACAAGATCCAAAGTTGGACTGAATCTGTAATTTTCAATATACCACAGGGACCATTTTTGTAATTCACTCAATTCTTTACATGCAAAACTGTACTAAAGTCATATATACCACATACGCCATGGATATTCATGCACTATATAGCGTCCTAAATTACTCACATTTAAACCAAATTAAACTTTGGAGCAAATTACATTTTCAGTCAATGATTATAGCTGATTTTTCCACTTTGATCCCATATATAATTTTGGTCCTTATTTGTGGTTTTTGGTCCCTTTTCTGAGTAAAATTACTATTTTTGGTACCAAAATTGCAAAAATCAGGTATACTCATGGACCAAAAAGAGTCGTTTGATTTGGAACAACTGAACAAGGACCAAAAACTATTCAAGAACCTCAAATGGGTATGAAAATTGCTTGAGAAAACTTTTTGGTACCAAAATTGCAAAAACCAGCTATACTCAGGGACCAAAAATGTAATTTACTCTCAACTTTGTAACAACTTTTGTTGTTATCAGGTTGGTGACTTTAATCACGTTCTTGGCTGTTCTATCAATATTATCACGCACTTGTATACCTTGGTTTCTTAATCTTATGATAAGCCTATCATCCCAGGTACTCACTCACATTTCTCTTTATTTTATTTCCTAAAATATTCAAAATTGTCTTTATTTTTTTCATTAATTATAATTATAATATTATATCATTCACAAAATGTGCAGACAAATGAACTTTATCAGTTGGCATCCGTCGCTTTCTGCTTGATAGTTGCATCGGTTAGCTTCATTACTATTTTATCCGATAACATTTTTGGTCCCCAAGTGTAGTTCATTTTTGCAATTTTGGTCCCTGAGTATAGTAAAATGACTACTTTTGGTCCCAAGTATAGCTGATTTTCACCTTTGATCCCAAAAATTAATAAGAGAACTTTTAAGGACCAAATTTGCAAAAACCGACTATACTAAAGGACCAAAAATGTAACTTACTCTTTACTTTTCTTTCTTTATATATTATTTAGAGTAAATTACACGAATCGTCCCTCGTGCATGTGCCAAAGTGCACGTTCAATCCCTATTTTTAAAAATTAACTCGGACCGTCCCTTGGATGTTTTAAACTTGCACGCTTGATCCCTCGTTGGATTAAATTTACACACTTCATCCCTTACCATATTTAAAATGACTATACTACCCTTACTATTCTATTTTAATTTATTTATAATTCATTTTATATATAGAAAATAGAAATTACAGCTCCTATATCTATCACCCTTTTCCTCTTCCTCTCATCATGAAACATCCTCACCGCCACCTACCGAACCACCACCACCGACGACTACCTCCGACACCATATCACCGCTTACCGCCATCAATGGACCACAACCCCTTCTTTCTCCCTATCTCTCCTTTCTTTTCTCTGATGTGAGTGCTAACTCTTCAAGCCTTCACCTTCATGAAACCCAGCACCGTCACCACCACCTCCTTCACCGGTCGTCGGTAACCTCTAGGCCGTCATCGCTACCATTCTTCTCCGGTCCAGATCTCCTTAAAGAACCACCGTTTACCTCCAGCAAGAACTTTTTGTTTTCACTTTCAAAAATGAACCCTATAACTTAAGCTTCAAAAAGATGAGATTGGAAATGAAAATCGGCACCAGAGCTTTAGATTCAAAGTATCAAAGAAGAAGACGGGGAGAGGTATTGTTCAGCGGAGGTGAATGTGTTGAAATCGAACCATCATAACACTGATGTTGTCCCCAACGTGCTTCAAGAAAACCCTCACTCAGGTACTACACCTTGTCGCCTTCTACACCTTGTCACCTTCTGGATCTGCAACACCCCCGATTGGAATTCTGAAGAAATCAGCTATGTCGATTGGTAGTTGCTGCTAGGTTTATCGAACGAAAAAATATAGGGTTTTTTGGGAGGCGATTAGTGGTGGTTTTGATTTGGTTGGTTCACGATCGGAATAATGGAGTCGGTCGGAGATGTTGCAAAAGTCGCCGGCGGGGTGTTAACTGTAGATAGGAGAGGAGATGCACTGAAGAAGAAAAGGGGCGAGGGGGCAACCAGACGAGTTATCAACGTATTTAGTGGCTATTTCTTTTTTTAAAAGGAAATAATAATTATTTTATAATAAATAAATCAACATATAATTAATAAATAACAAATAATTAAAAAAAATAAATCAAAAAGGAAATAAATAAGGGCAAAATGGTCTTTTTATATCCGGAGGGATGAAGCGTGTAAGTTTAAAACTAACGAGGGACGATCCGAGTTAATTTTTTAAAATAGGGACTGAACATGCCTTTTGGCACCTGGACGAGGGACGATTCGTGTAATTTACCCTATTATTTACTTACAGTAAGTTATTGTATGATTGGATCAGTGTAGTGACAAGTTAGGTCTAAGCCTTGAACTTGGTAGCTTTGCTGCTGGAGTCATGATTTCAACAACTGATCTCGCCCAACATACTCTCGAACAAGTAAATTCAACTCAAAATTCCGGCTTTCTATTTCTTAAAAAATATATTTAAATATTATTTAATTTATTTCAGGTAGAACCAATCCGCAATTTCTTTGCTGCCCTTTTTCTTGCAAGCATTGGGATGCTTATTCATGTCCAGTTTCTCTGGAACCACATTGACATATTACTAGCAGCTGTCATTCTGGTGGTGGTTATCAAAACCTTTGTAGTCGCCACTGTAGTCAAAGGATTCGGTTACACCAACAAAACCGCCCTTCTTGTAAGCCCTTGTGTGTCTGTGTGTGTGCGTGTTTTATTTTTATTAAAAAAACAAACCTTGACAAAAAAAAATTAATGTAGGTCGGAATGTCACTTGCACAAATTGGTGAATTTGCTTTTGTTCTCTTAAGCCGTGCGTCTAATCTTCATCTAATTGAGGTAATATTACAAATTTGTCCCTAATCATATTCGGTTGTTAACGATTCCCTTTTCTTGTAGGGAAAATTGTATCTACTGCTTCTTGGTACAACGGCTCTCAGCTTGGTATGTAAATTGTAGAGAGTTGGTGAAATGACGAAATTGCCCTCGTGTTGTTACGTGATTATTTATTTATTTATTTATTTATTGTGCAGGTAACAACGCCTTTTCTTTTTAAGCTGATTCCGGCGGTTGTTCATCTTGGAGTATTGTTACGTTGGTTCTCACCTGATATGCCAACAGAGGTGATTAATGATTAATGATAAATATTTATTCTGTATTCTCATAAATATTTAATTAATAAAAAATTTTGTATGTTTTTTTTTTTTTTTTTTTCTTTTTCTTATAGATGCTATTTAAAGGAGAGTTGATGCGTTCAGACACTGCTAAGCGTATTAGTTTGATGGTAGACGTCTCTCATGATTTATAATGTAATTAACATTTTTTTAACTATGAAATTACTAAAATAGACATGTGAGGCTATACATATAATATGGTCTGATACTTGTTGGGACAGGTACAGAAAGAGTCGGCAATGAGCTTGAAGGAACAAGTCTAATCCCCCTACGACTACAAGTAAGAAAGAAAGAAAGGTAGTCATATACTGATTGACACTACACTACACTACACTATGTACATATATAGATATACCCACCAAGGATAATTCTGATTTGAGATTCTTAATTACTTTGTAGAAATTGTTGATTTTGTAATGTAGTTTAACTAGTGTTTCTAATGCTTTTGTTTTCTTCTTAATGGTGTGAAACCATTGACACGATCAATTACACAAGAACATAAAATCTCTTAGGACTTGATAAATTGATCTCTCTCAAGTGAATGAGAATTTGATCACGAATGTATATGTATAGCGTGAACATCATGGAATAATTGTTGCCAGGAGCTGAACAAGTTGAGACAAGCTTTGAACACCTTCCTTGAGCTAACAAGTTAAAACCACCACGATCAACCGACCTTGATGACTACTACCAAAACAACATATATTGGAAAATGGTAACTCATTGTGTTGATAAGGCATTCAAAATGCATTGAATTCAAAAAAGTTCAATCGATTGACACAACATTATCTACTGCTCAATATAACTCTATTAAATTTATTTATTTCCAAAATATATTGAACTCTATCAAGATTAATGGAACATATTTTAAAGATTTGTTAAAAAATTAGAGAACTTTTTTTTCCCATTGAAATCCAAATCAATTGAATGCCATGGTGGCATCTAACAACGGTAATGTTTCATCTATCGAATGACAACTAGATTTGTCCTATCGTTGAAATCTTTTAGCGAGCCATGCATTGTGAACCATGCATTGTGGATGTTCTAATACTTATAGTTACCAATAAGCTAATGAATGACTTGAGCCATAGACTTGGCCCACTGGGTGTTTGATCACATAGGGCACCAAAAATGTGACAATATTGAAGACTTGAAGTCCTATGAGAATGCAGTAAAAGAATAGGTAAACTGACCATGACTATATGAGGGTACTAGATGTTATGCATGTGAAATATTTGTATGCAATAGTGGATAATGAATTGTGAGCGATAAAAAAAATAAAAACTAAAATAACATATACTAATAAAAAGCTGAAAGTAAAGGGTGGACAAGAATAAGCAAGTAATCTATAGATAGAAACACATATAGTGAAAAAGCAGGAAGTAGGTATTACCAATGAAAGCTAAAAGTAAAGAGGAGAAAAGACTAAAGAGTAAGACATTAACAAATGTACGACGAACATAACTACAGAAAGAAGATACTAGAAAGAAGATACTGCTCAACCAACCTAATTTTAAGCCTTCATGCTTTGCTATTAAAGATAATGAAAACTCCTCCAAGTCTAACTAACCTTATGCTATCTTGGCATGTCCTTCTTCGGTGTCCTTTCTTCTTCGGTATCCTCTCCTTTTACAATCGACAATGAGTGCCTACAAATGTCCAATGTAACATTCTCATTTTCATGACTTCTACTTTTCTTTTATGCTCCTTAGTTAGCTAACATAATGATCCATACAACCGACCTCCATGTTTTTATTAGGTAACAACAACCTCAACACCCCTTTCATCATGGACCCAAAACTTTGATTTAGGTGTAAGACTTGCTCACGATACAAAATGTCTACTTGCACCATTTTGCTGACACTAAAATTCTACAATATATTCTAGCTTAAGTGTGCTTATCTGTAACCCCTTTCTTCATACGATGTCCTATATCTAACCTAGCATGTTGGGTAAGTTCTCACCTAGATCTTTTAAGGCCTCTGATTGAGAAAATGATTCTCAGCTCAGACGAGGGGTCGTCAAAATGGAACAATTGAGTCTGAAAAGTAAACATTTTGGTTTGGAAAATTCATGTGGCAAACCTCATGCATATATGCATTCCTCTCGTGTTTTTGTTGGCCATATATGCAATAATGGTGTACGGGATGAGGTCCACCTATTCGTAGCATGCCATTTCATGTCAAAAGTACAGAGTTGGATTTTTAGATAGTGTGGTTCTTAGTTCGCCAATCATGGGGTTTCAGTTTCAATTTCTTAAGACCTTTTCCCAAAAGCAAACTGCTGTTAGAGTGTCAAATGTTTAGGGGTGGTGACCATCATCTCCTTCGGTCATTTTTCAAAACTATAAGACATTTCTATTGGCAAATAATTTAAGACAGATGTGGCTAGTTGGCGTGTTCTCGTCCAGATCAAAGAGTGCTTGGAGTGTTGTCCAAGGTTTTCGAGTTTTCCTTGAGCAATAAGGAATGCTTTATAAGGAAAGTTTTATTTGATTACCTTTAGGTTTCCTAGTTATATTATGATATGTTTGATCATTATATATAGATGTTTAGGATCTTTTAATCAATATTTAGATTAGAGCTTTGACTTATTTTACTTCTATAAAATTTATGCGTGTTGAGGCAATTTTGTTTGTGTTCTTCCAATATATACAATTATGTTAACTTGAATTGGTATCAGCTTAGGAAGAAGGTGAAATTGCGATAGAAGAGAGAGAGAGAGAGAGAGTCCTATTCTAAATCAAAAAGAGAGTTCGTGTGGAGAATCTGAGTAGAAAACCAAATCGGAACAGTGAACCACTAGTTTTCCTGTTTGTGTGGTAGGTTTTGTCGGCTTGGATTAATCGAAAGCAGTAAGCTCATTTAATGTTAACTTTCGATGAAGAGCCAAAGAATTTTAAAGAAGCCAAAGCGAACAAGGATTGGATCGATGCAGTGAAGGCCGAGATTGACTCGATTGAGAAAAATAATACATGGAAGCTTGTTTCCCCTCCTAAAGATGCCAATTCTATCAGTTTAACATGGTTATACAAAATCAAAAGAAATAAGAATGGATCGATTATTAGGTACAGAGTACGTCTATTTTCTAAAGGCTATGTACAAGAGCAAGGTATTGATTTCGATGAAGTATTCACGCCGATAGCTCGTCTCGAGACAATAAGACTATTAATTTCTCTCGTAGCCGAGTATGGATGAAGATTCATCCCTTGGATGTAAAAGTGGCATTTTTGTACGGTGATTTGAAGGAAGAAGTGTACGTTTGTTAACCTGAAGGTTTTATAAAGCAAGGCAAAGAACGAAAAGTCTACAAATTGGCAAAAGCACTATATGGTCTTCGATAATCCCTAAGAGCATGGAATTTGAAACTTAATAATACTTTAAAAAAATATAGGTTTTGAATGGTGCATGCAAGAAAATGCTGTTTATAGAAAGGTTTCAAATGGAGAATTCTTCATTGCTGCAGTTTATGTAAATGATTTATTCTTAACGGGAACAAGTCTAGAGTTTATAAACCAATTCAAGAAACTAAAGATGTTACAATTTAAAATGTCGGACCTTGATGAACTAACTTGCTACTTGGGTATTAAAGTATTGCAAGAAAACGGTTGTGTAAAGGTGAAACAAAAAATTTATGCCATGAAAATTCTAAAAAAAGCATGCATGTAGGAGTTTAATGCAACTCAATATCCGATGGAGCCGGGGACTAAAATTATCTAAAGTTGAAGCTGCCCATTATTGAAAACTAGTAGGTTGCTTAAGATACCTCTTGCATACATGTCTAGATTTAGCATTTTTGGTTGGAGTAGTTAGCCGTTACATGCAAAGTCCACGAGAATCTCATGCACGTGCTATTAAGAAAATTCTCGTTATTTATGTGGAACAACATCTTTTGGAATAATATACAAACGAAGTAAAGATTTGAGCTTGCTAGGTTACATCGATAGCAGTCATAATGTTGATGTAGATGACGGTAAAAGCACCACCGGACATTTTTTCTACATTGGTGATTCACCTATCACTTGGTGTTCTCAAAAGCAAGATACAATAACATTTCCTCATGTGAAGCTGAGCT
Organism: Lactuca saligna; assembly: GCF_052625555.1. NCBI lineage: Eukaryota > Viridiplantae > Streptophyta > Magnoliopsida > Asterales > Asteraceae > Lactuca > Lactuca saligna. The sequence goes on from NC_136423.1 coordinate 40,418,150, forward strand.
CATGGAAGCTACTGTAGCTGTATGTCAAGCAGTTTGGTTAAGGGAGTTATTGGCTTAGCTGACAGGAATAAAGAAACAAAAGTTGTTCATTCTAATAGGCAACAAATCAGCAATTGCCATGTCAAAGAATCCAATCTTCCATGGTAGAAGCACACACATTCACACTTGTTATCACTTTATTCGAGAATGCGTTGAAAACGAACAAGTGATAGTTGAACATGTTTTCGGGGACATGCAACATGCAAATCAGCTTACAAAGGCCTTGGCTCGGATAAAGTTCACAAAAATGAGATCGTTGCTTGGTGTGCAAGAATTACCTTCCTCTCATAAATCCAGGGGGTGATTGTTAGCTTATTATCTAAGATAGATGTGGCTAGTTGGTGTGTTACGGTCTAGATCAAAGAGTGCTTGGAGTGTTGTCCAAGTCTTGGAATGTTGTCCAAGGTTTCTGAGTTTTCCTTGAGCAATAAGGAATGCTTTATAAGGAAAGTTGTATTTGATTACCTTTAGGTTTCCTAGTTATATTCTGATATGTTTGATCAATATATATAATGTTTAGGATCCTGAATATTCAGATCGGAGTTTTGAGTTACTTTTACTTCAACACAATTTATGCGTGTTGAGGCAATTCTGTTTGTGTTCTTCCATATATACAATTCTGTTAACTTGAATTTCCCCCTAACCTTTTAGATGACATTCAAAATGTACAAGTTTGTTTTTGGTGTAGCCTTTTTGGCCATTTTGTCGAGCAAATTTCTAGGCATTTCTGTTTAATAAAAGCATTGTCTTTCTAAAAGTATTCAGATCTTTACTTATCATCGATTCTTTATTTCTCTATTCTAATATCTCAAATAATCATCATTACAAGGTAGAGACCATATCTAGTTCCGAATACTTATCACCTCTATTTAGATCATCACATATACAACTCAAAATGAAATGAGTATTTCTGCCGCTTTTCACATCTATTTAATTCACTATAATCATGCATAAAGATTTAATAGAATATACTATCATTTTGCTTACGAAAAATACTACAACCATATGTGGCACTCATCAAGTCTACGACGAGAGGGAACTGGAGGGTTACAAAAGAAGTAATTGGTAGACATGTCAAAACAGCTATTGGAATAAGAATCATTGAGTTGCTTTGACCAAATACAAGGTACAATGTTGCACCAAAAGCTGATATCATGGCTGTCGTTGAAATGAACAAGGTAGCCAAACCAATGATCAACTTTGTAGGCAGCATGAAGAGAAAGTCTTGTTCCGCAAAACGTGCAGTGAGAATTGACAAAAACATTAACAACGAAGTAGCTGATGTGAATAACGATATCGCATCTGATATTGCAAATATTTTGAATGCAATGTTGTTAGTAAAAGTCGGTATCCCAGTGTCCTTGTTTCCTCCAGGCACTGTAATAGCTGCTGCAAACACAATGGTGGTGATTAATGCAGCTGTAATTGTGTATGATTCTGCAGTGGACTTCATCCATTTTTCTCCCTCACTCACAAGGTCCTTGTGTTCTCTTGTAAATACCATTTGAGGTGTTTCGTCGAAAGAGTTCTTTTGTATGATGTTTAGAGGACATACAAATCCTTCAACTTCCTACAAGATTAGATTGTGTTAACCATGCTTTCTAAATAACATTAGGTATGTCAAATAAAATTTTAGAAATTTGATTCATCAAAGATTCCTACCTTAAACCATTGCAGTTCACGTTGTATTTGTAAAGCTGCCCCTGATATACGATTCAATTTATCATTAGGTGCCAATCTTGCAGCCAAATGTAACAAGTTATTTCCATAGGGGTCCTTAATTGTTCTATAAACATTCTTATGTTCGCTCATCTGATATAGTAGGTTATAAACCTTCTCTGAACGACTTATCACAGCATACTGAATAATATTGTGACCATCTTCGTTGGCACACCAAATTGCATCTGGAAAGTTGGACACAATAAATTCTACAAATTCGTATGCATTTTGTCTCGTGGCTTCAAGAATTGGATTCGTATAATAGTGATGGTAATTGCTGGAGTCTATGCGGAACTTTATCGACTCACATACTTTAGCTAATAAATTGATAGCTTCCTTACGAATTCGAACTCGCTCTTTAATGAATGGCGACACTACATCATAGATTCAAATGAACAATCTTTAAAAAAGAAATAGACATTTTCTCTCAATTCTATTTTTGGTTATTCAATGATGTTAATATTTGATTCGTCTTACCTAACAACTTAAGGATTAGTGGGAAAAGCATAATAATCCCATAAAAACCTGCATTACATTATACAAAGTTTGTTAGAATCATAAAGTTATGTATTGTGCAACCAATAAGTTAAAAATTGAGATAACACTTAATTGGTTGTTTTGTGTATGCCAATTTAAACAAATAGCAACTACAACATAAAGATCTGTCGAACACAATATCAAATGACATACCGAACAAGAATATCCACCATACTATACCAACCAGCAAGAAGCCGCATCTGTTATACACAGAATAAAAAGCCTTTCGGAAAACTGCTTCTACTCTGCCATGCATTATATCAATATTCCCTTCAACATAGAAAAATCAATGTACCATAAGTTCGTTAGAGAGGCCTTATAATAAATCATGAGAATATAAAAAACATGCAAAATCAAGATAATTAAAAAAATCAACAAACTTGTATATTCTTCCAAGATACTACGACATGGGAAATTTTGAGCTATAGCCATTGGCACAGCGTCACTATCCAATGACCCACGATTGTAGTGAAACACCAAATCATTCGCCAAACCTACATACATAAATATTCTAAAGTTATTCCAAGTGGTTAGTTTTTATACTATTGGAATTTGAATGACGAATCCAGTAAAATTACACTTACCAAAATCTTTAGAAGATATAACAACAACTAGAAGCTCTTCACCACTTGCGCCATAAAACAGAGCATCCTTCTCTATGTCAGTATTAATGTATTGTAACAGATGCTTAGACGTCTGAGTATGCATATTAGATAGAGCTATGGCTAGTGGCGTGTGACCCTCGTTGTCCTTAGCCAATAACAAATCTCGGTTTCTTCCCACCAACATATCAGCAGCTTCGGTGTTGCCAACAATGGCAGCAACATGAAGTAGCGTGCTTCCATCTGCATTTCTTAGATCCAACAGTTGTGTGTTCTCCGGTGTCTTTTCCAGCAGTTTCTGTAATAGGTCTGCCTTCTTGGTTGCACCCACTGCTATATGGAGTGCTGTGTTGCCATTATTAGTGATTTTGTCTATCACAGTAATGTTTTGTCTCGTTAAAACAGCATGCACGGAATCCCAATCTCCTGATATAGCAGCCTGGTATAATTTTTGGAGTGCAGACTTGTCTTCTTGTTCTTTTAATATTAAATATGGGTCTGACCATGCCTCTCTTATGTCTTGTGGTTTATCTAATTAATTTGCGTAATGTTGTTATGAAGGTAAAAAAAACGATAAGATGTGTAGATAAAATATATATGTTCTCCATCTAGTCTAATAAATAGGGATTAATTTGAAAGGAGGAAGAATGGATTTAAATGAAGTGGAAACAACACCCAATGGGTATCATAGTAAAAACTCTTTGTAAAACCTTTTTTTTAATCATATATATGAGAGTTGGAATATCGAAATAAATTAAAGGTTGTACCTGAAACTAGCAATTGTGGAAGAACAGCAGGACCATAGATAGTGTGCATTTCGTCCCATACATCTTTTGCACTAAAATCAGATGCATTTCTCTCTTGATGATGGAGTTTCTCTGAGAGACGTTTCAAAACATACCCTAGTGTTTCTTCAGAGAGAGAACTAAGAATCCAACTCTTCACCAGGGCATCTGATCTTCTCCACTGCTTGTGATGAGTTTGATGGTCACCCACTTTCTCTTTCCCGGAATTACTTGTTTGAGGGCTTACAAGTGTTCCATCGATGAAACCAGACATACCATGACTCTCTAAGAGACATAGCGTCTGTGTTTTCCACATAACAAACTTGGCCTTACCACTCAGCTTCACACTTGTGAGGTTTGATGCACAAACATGTGATGGATATGGATATGGGTATTCTTCTTCTCCAACTTCCAGTGTGACATGTGGTTCATGTGGATTAGAGCTTGAGCTTTCCATGTTTATATGTTTTTATTCTTTCTTTCGATTCTCGTTGCATCCTCTTACATGTCTTAAATAGAAAATTGGAGTTGATCATTAGTTAATTTGTGGTGCCCACAAACCCACTAATTTAATTAAGATTGCATCCTCCGGAAGTTATACCATTTTCTAACGAAGATGTTAAGCAAAGAATATTGATTAGTAAAAGTTAATTAGCAATCGACAGTAATGAAAATTATTTGCCATTAATATATGTAAATGTAGTAAAGTAATTTGAACCCAATATTTTTTGCACAAGATTAATTTGATTATTCACTTTATATAAATTCATATGGATACTATATAGAGACATGATCTGAATCACTCATTTTAAAATGAGGACTCGTGAATACACCTTAAAAAATTGAAAAACAATCTAAAAAAAATACAAATAATAAAATCGAACATAGATCTATGTTCGGGAGGAATAAAATTGGAAAAAAAATTTTGCATCATTAAAATTAAATAATGGATTATAATGATACAAAATAAAAAATTAAAATTGAATCATGAATCACTTTTAATGATACAATTTTTGTTTTTTCCGGACATAAATCTATGCTCGATTTTATGATTTGTATTTTATTAGAATTTTTTTTTCAATTTTTTTAAGATGTTCTCATGAATTCTCTCTTTAAAATGAGTCCTTACAGAAACTGGACCCTACTATATATATATATATATATATATATATATATATATATATATATATATATATATATATATATATATTCTTGAAAATTTCAAATACTCCACATTATAACCCAGGTGAGGAACCCATTTACCAATAATCAAGAGAGTACACAACCTTTTACTAGTGTATGTTGGAATGTCCCTTGCAAAATTTGGGGAATTTTCTTTTGTTCTTCTAGGCCATATCTGCTTATCTTCATCTGATCAAGGTAAAATCTCAATCCAAACACTTTCTTCCACCCAAATTAAAGATCATTTCTGGTCAACACATTGCTGGTAAAACATTCATAGAACGGTTTATATACTTAAATTTCTTTTTTTACAGATTACATGCTCCTGCTACCACCATAACAACTCCCATTTATTTAAGGACAAGTTGTATCTTCCCCAAATCTACATCTAAACATAGGATGAGCAAGGTTAAGACTTTATACCTCTAATAAGTCGAAAAGAGTAAATAATCCTTGTATCTACAAGCTCCCACTCGTCCAATGCTTCTACACAAGTCTTCTTCTTCTTCAATATACACCAAAACACACACAATGGTCAATCTCTTGAGAAATGGCTTAGGGTTTCGAGATATAGTTTAAAAGAGGCAATAGAGGTTGATAAGGAGTGAGTCAGGGGGGGGGGGTATAAGGTGCAAACCCTAAAAATTATGGTTTGCCCTTGGCTGACGTAGGCCCAACGTACCGGGGGCTAATCCCTTGTCAAGCATGCTTCGAAGTACGCCTGGCGTACGTTATGTACGTCAGTGTACGAGGTCCTCAAGCCAAAAAAAGAGAAAAAAATAATTAGATAAAAATTTTACTTGGCATATCGGGCGTTACTGGAGCACTTAAATCCGACTTCGTACGAAGAAGTTATGCTTCTTCGAAGTTCCACAATCAAAACGACATAACTTTGCACGTCATGAACATGAATAGTGAATCGGATTTTGGTTGCTTATTTGTCTAAGTAATCTAAATGAAAATCATAGTAGTCGTTAAACCAAGAGCGTTCATATAAACAAACGTCAAAATCTGACTTCATATGAGGAAGTTATAATTTTTTGAAGTTTCAGTATACTAATGTGTGACACAGAAACCGAATTTAAAATCGATTGATTGTTAGGCAAAACAATCTAAATAAGAATCGAAGATCTCGTGAATAAGAATCTGTCGATATAAAGACAATCGAGAACGTATGTTGTATGGAAGGGTTATGATTTTTATACGTACTTTCACAGTCTAAGCTTGTTAAAAGTGTAACTTTAAAAATAAAGTTAGAGTTAGCCGATGGAGTCTAAATGAAAGTTATATTACTTGTCAATAGCTACGCGTGGATATAAAGAACATCGAACATGGACCTCGTATGAAGAGTATATGATTTTTTTTTTTGAAAAATCATAAATTTGCACGTGCATGCACGAGACGCGTGGCGCACAATTGGTTTCCGACATGGTGTTGACAGTGGAGACAGAAGGGGGGGGGGGGGGGGTAGAGCAACATCGCTTATGGGAACACGCTTGTTCAAGTATAAATAACCCTCAAATTTTCTCTATCTCTCATCCCAAATTCTCATATCTCTTTCTGAAGACTCTCCGGTTTTTAAGGTCTGAATTTTCCAGAATTTTGAACGATTTAGCTAGGCTCTAGGGTAGCTAGGAGCCCGAAAAAAGGAGCTATCAGGTCGAGATTCTGCCTATGACTTTCAGTCCTTTTTCACTAAATTTTTTGTAAGTTAAGCAGCACTTACAATGCTTTAAGTGTAACTTCTATTATATTCATAGTCGCTATTATGAATCTATAAATAAATGTATTGAGTTATTTCAAGTCAAAAGACCGATTGATCTACTTATGAGAGTGATGTCTAGGCTAGATTTGGTGAGGTGTTTATAATGAGATCAGTAGACATTGGGATCACTAAGGAATCCAAAACATCATTAGTCATAAGAATATAAGACTAAGGCTTAGTGATATTCGTACTTAAGTCATATCAAAGGAAAAGCTAAAGTGATAGGCGAAGCGCTGTCCAAATTTTGAGTCATACACTTTTAAAAAGTTTTTTTAACTACTTAGATGCTATGTGTGCCTCTTGTCTGTATTTGTAATACTTTTGGCAATATGGCTTACCTGGTTATACTATATTTAAATTAAGTATCGAGCCATTTTTTGGATTAAGGTGTCTAAGCTAGTCACTAAATTGGTATATTCTTGTAATTGGAAGTAAAGTCCTTTTTGGATTGCCCTCATAACTAGTAACCGAATAGAATGACTTTTGGAGAGAGAGGGTGTGACTTGTTAATTTATTATGTGATTAATAAATTAATTAGTAATTGAAATAAATGATTTATTAATATATTATATGATTAATATATTAATTGAAAATAGTAATAATTAATTAAGAGTTAATCAGAAATTAATTAGAATTAATTTTGGGTTAATTAGAATTAATCTGAAGTAGAAGGGCTTAAGTTGTAATTGTTTAATAGTTGAACAAGAAGGAATTCCAGAAGCTTCCTAGAGTTGGACAGTTTTAAGAGGACAATTAGGGTTTCTAGATTATTCCTTATGGATAGTTATCAAATTTAAAATATTAATATTACATTTAAATTAGGGTTATCCAAAGCTTCCTCTATTAGCTATAAATAGGGTCCTTTGGCCTATTATTTTCGGACACTCTCCTTGATGACCTAAGAGCCAGAAATTTGCTCTCCCATCGTCCCTCCTTAAGTCTTCTAGTGGATAGGGTTTTGGGTACAAATTATTAGAGGCATTAGATTTCTGGTGCTTGCTTTCGAAGGTATTTGAAGAAAGGAATTGGTGTGATTATTTGCTACAATAATCAAAAAGGTATGTAACCCTAGATCTATATGAATTTCGATTTTTATAGCCTTCCCTTAGGGTTTCTTGATGTTCATAGGTTATTGCTATCAATAGAGAAAACATAAGCTTTGATTGAGTAAGCTCTAGTTGAAACAATATTGTTTGATTATGTATCCGACTGACTGTGCTGAATAATCAAAATGGCCATATTACCCTTTTGTTCTATTTTGTGGAGGATACAACGTAACTATTTGATAAATCATTTCAAATCCAAATGGAAACAACCATGATTCATAACACGTTAACAAAATTATATAGTGTTCATGAAAGAAGAAAATTACAATAGATCCTATAACAAAATGAGGCTTGAAAAAAAAGAAACCACCATGTAAATGAAGGAGATATGGACTCTACAGCTACCAGATTATAGCTATGCACTCTCAAAATTTCACCAAAACTAAAAACCTAGATTTGTTTTGTTTTAACAATACACCAATGCACCAGAGAATAGAGATGCTAACAAGCTGCCATTTTTATTTCTCCTACTAGACCACAAATGTAGTTAAAAAATCCCAAGCATCTAGGTAGGGCTGTAAACGAACCAAACGAACACGAACAAGGTCTTGTTCATGTTCGTTCGTTTAAGTTAGCCGAACAACAAACGAACACGAACGGATAAACGAACAAGATTTTCTTGTTCATGTTCGTTCGTTTAACAAATTACTTTGTTCATGTTCGTTCATTTATGTTCGTGAACATGCTAAACGAACATAAACGAACAAAGACAAAAAAAACACAATTAAACATATATGAACATAAACGAACATATAATATAGCAATATAATAAAAAATAATTGAATATAGATGAATATAAATAAACTTAAACGAACGAACATAAGCGAACGTAAATGAACATCATAAACGAACGTTCACGAACATAAATGAACGAACGAGACCATTGTTCATGTTCGTTCATTTAACTAAACGAACGATAATTTTTGTTCATGTTCGTTCATTTATTAAATAAACGAACATAAACGAACTTCCCGCCGAACAGTTCACGAACGGTTCGCCGAACGTTCAGTTCGTTTACAGCCCTACATCTAGGTGATGACGTTTGGTTGACTATCCAAGTTGAATTTTGGTTGAATGTCATTCAAGAAACACTCCAGCAACCAAAAAGTATAAAGTCACACCACAAAAAAAACCAAATGTGGTTGTGGTAGATAAAGGTGATGAATTTAGCTGAATGTACAAGTTGAAGTCCCATGAGAATTTGAAATTCCAATTGGAGAACCAAGCATATTTGCTCTATCAAAAGATTTTGAAGCAAATGTATCTCTTTTTTTATTCCACTACGTAAACATCGAAGATGTTGTAAGGAAAAACGTGGACTCCCACACATCTTTATGATAACGAAGGACATAGCAACCAAAAATTAAGGAAATAAAAGTTGTTTGATGATAAAATAATATAATGGATCATGATTCCTGAACAAAAACTTCAATGGTCAATGCCTGCAGATTCAGGCTAGTTAATTTAGAGATAATAAATGTTAAAAATGACTTTTTCATAGAAGATTATTTAGAATAAATAATCTTAACCAAATTATAGTATATGTCACAAAGATTCCGTACATATAAAGAACCCTGAAGTCCAACTTATAACGAAAAAGTTATGACCCATCGAAGTTTTGCGACAAAACCGACACGGCTCCACGTAACGTAAAAAATAAATTTTTGATAATTTACTTTTTAGCCTTAGAGATATAAATGAAATTCGTAGTGTATGTTAAACCCAAAGTGACAAAAAAAGAACGTCTAAATCTGATTTCGTTTGAAGAAGTTATGATTTTTCTAAGATTTAGCATAAAAGTGTACAGCCCGGAAATCGAATTTTAGATCAATTGATTTTTAGCCGACACAACCTAAATGATAATTGAAGATATCACTAATAGGAGCTCAATGATATAAACACAGTAAAAAACGGATGTCGGATGAAAAGGTTATGAATTTTTAAATGATTTTAACTATCTAAGTCTGTTAAAATACAAGGTTAAAAATAAATTCAAAATTAGCCGTCAGAGTCTAAATGAAAGTTGTAGATCTCGTCGATACCTACGCGTGGATATAAAGAATGTCAAAAACAGAGCTCGTATGCAAAAGTTATGGATCTTAAAATATAATTAGTTTTTGGAGTAACTAGTGAGCGACACGTGGCACGATCTGAGCCACTGCTTCCTCACCACGGCTTGGCACCAGATGATGACACCTGTCCATGAATGCCCAATGTTCAGAAAGGGAATGTCCTGCAATCGAACCAGACTCAACCTACAAATAGAGGTGCAAATCACCCCAAAAACTCACACATTTCCATTCTTTCTCTCTCAAACACCCCTCTTAGCCCCTCCCATTCCCTAGCACTTCTTGAGTGCTAGCGGTGAGTCCCGGAATGCCATAAGGCTCCAAGAAGAAGAGATTTTAGCTCGGAATTCCTTCCCCCACAGAGCCCGGTTCCTAGCCAAACCCTCTTGTAAGTAAGTTATGCTTACCCTACTTTAAGTATAACTTATGTTTAAGTTTATTATCGTTATTATGAACCTATAAACAATATATGTAAGTATTATAAACCTATAAACAATATATATAACTTATGTTTAAGTTTATTATTGTTATTTCAAAACAACTTAAAATGCCAAAATGGTCATGCCCTCCGGTGTTTCATGTCTGGCCCTTGTCTGTACATAGTGGTTGAAAAGTATTGTTTAACACTTATAAAACAATATCGCTCATAAACCTAGACTAATAATTAGTCGCAATAAATATTAGACTAAAATCTAGTGATAATTATACTAGGTTTTGTCGAAGGAAAATAAATTGTTAGAAACGAAGCGCTGCCTGGGTTTGGAGTCATCACTTTAACAAGTGAGTGCATAGTTCCTTTCATGAACATGATTTTAATAAAAATATTGATTAAAGTATTAAATATTTTTCATTGCCTGAAACACGTGTTAAGAGCATATATGATAATATATGATGATTTAGGATACAGAACAAACCTAAATTAATTGAGATGAATATCGGGTAGTATCTCCTTATAAGTATGGGTGAGATATACACAGAGGGTCGAACTTTAAGATTTGTCATTGATCCGAGAGCATGGATTAGACATAGTCATTTGTCCTTAGTCCGAGAGTATGGAGAGGACATAGTTATTTGTCATTAATCCGGGAGCTTGAATTGGACATAGTCAAATTGTCCCTAGTCCAAGAGTATGGAATGAGCATAGTTATTGATTTGAGAGCATGGATTAAACATACCCGATCCGAGAGTATGGATTAGGTAAATAGTTTTTTGATCCGAGAGTATAGATCGTGTCGTTGTGAGGATCGAAGGGGTAGGGTAAAATTGATTATATGAGGTGAAATTGTATATATTGTGAGTTCTAAAACACACACACACACACACACACACACACATATATATATATATATATATATATATATATATATATATATATATATATATATATGATTTAACATCGTGGGATTAAAATCCCTATGTACTTACTAGGTTTCTCAACATGACCCACTCAGTTTATTTGTATCACATGTATCGATATGAAGACACATTACACTGAGAGATTAAAGGAGATGTAAATCACTAGTGTAAATGAATGTAAGATCTGTTTATGCTTATGTTTTTGTGTTGACAATGACATGCCAAAGTTTTAATATAAATAAAATACATTTATTCGGAAATGCTTTTATAATATTATTTATTATATTTTCAAGGAACAAATTCCGCAATACTCTGATTTTTAATTAAGAATATATAAATTTTTTAAAATGACTGTGAATTTGAGGATGTCACAAAATTTTAAATAGAAACCAATTTAAAGGAAATTTGAATTGAGGTTTACATGGGTTCAAAATCAGTTTATTTGCTAAAATTCACTCTGTACAATATAAATTTCCATTTCAAGTAGATTGTTTTTCGAATAGAAAAATGGAGGAATAAGAATGGGTTTTCTTATTGCTAAGGAGGTCGGAGGTGTGATGCAACACTGGAAGGTGGTGCTAGGAGGCGATAAAGGAGTAGATCGGAGGTAGGAGGAACCGACAACAATGGAAGAGATGTCATATACTCATATGTGAAGGAGAGCTGTCATCGTCTTGGGTAAATGAGGCGGGTGAACTTGCATATTTCCAGTTAGCGTAATTTTAGTGATTACTGAGTAAGAGGTGTTTGGTCGAGTAGGAGGTACGAATGGGTGGTATCAAATGGCCTAACTCAGACCGAGGGAGACTTAGGGGTTGTTTGATAGTTATTAACTGGGTTAGAATTAACTGAGTTAGAAATTCTGATTGAGTTAACTTCTTAGACTTAGGGACCGTTTGATAGTTACTAACTGAATAAGAGTTGACTGGGTTAGAAGTTATGACTAAGTTAATTTCTTACTAAAACATACTGTTTGATTTTGCATCTAAGAGACCGTTTAAAATGACTATATTACTCTCAGATAATTTTCTATAATAATTCCTTTATGGTTTACCATTTTATTTATAACATGAAACTATGATTACCAATTTGTCAATAAACCCCCTCCCCCCAACCAACCCAACAAAATTACGCAATTGCCCATCTATTTAGATAAAAGAGATTAAAGCCACTTTCATTGAAGGCTATTTCCAATTCCTGGTCACATTAATGAACTCAAACATCAAGAAACTTGTAAAAAATACAATCTTTTTATGCTCATCCGTCATCTCATCATAATATATTTGTGTTTAACTACAACATTCAGTTAATATACATACTCAAATAATCATCGTATCAACAACTAATATGTTGTCACGAGAACAAATGCAAGCACCTTTAGGAAGCTACAAATCCTCTACAAGAAAACCCATGTCCTGAAAATTGGTACATAATACCAATAAACATTACACATAAATCATCAGTTTAGGTTGTGAATAGTTAAATCGTAATCAATGAGAAGAGTATGACAACATAAAATGCTTATGAAATAAAAACGTAAATGATCAATTTAGGTTGTGAATAGTGTGCAACACGAACCACACGACACATACAAATAAGTGAATTTTCTTTCCTTGTTTACTTAACCCTCAATCTACTACCTGCTTGTAAACTATTAAAATTCAATAGACTAAAATAAAGTTCTTTACAAGAACAATACAAAGTATCCCTGAGAGCTGGTATTTCTCCACATACCCACTAAAAATTTATGCAAAAACTCAATAATCAAACAGAATAATAAGTAATATGAGGAGATTATGACGTATTCATGTAATGTTAGCATTTCTTCAAACACGAGCAAGTAATTAAAAAAAGGTCAATAACCCAACACAAAACAAAATCGAATCAATGAGATTAGTGACATGATTATCTCCATATCTATACAATGATGGTATTCTGAACATATCATAAATCCAAACAAAAATCGATACCATCCATAAACAAACACAAGCCTCTGAACAATCTATTTTGAAATTGATCGTCAATGAGAAATTGTTTTGCAGAGATAGAGAGGATATGATATAAGAAACTGAAGGGACGATGTAGGAGGAAGAGACCGACGACAACGATGGCGATTGCGACGGGTATGGAGGAGGACGACGGTTGAGGAGGAAGCGATGGAGCTATAGGCTTGTGTTCATTCATGAATTTATCGACAAGGAAGAAGAAGCGTTAAGAAGCATGTGTATTTTGGGATAAGGGCACACAAAGGATTTGTTCCCACTATATTTTTTGGTGGACCATGTCAGCTATTATTGCTCACCTAGTAAGAGATCCTAATCAAACATGCTCTTAGCTTTTTAGTGAACCAGTAAGAGGCGTATCAAACAAAAAACAAGGCCTAAATATGTCTAGCTTTAACAAACTGAGACAAAAACATCTTATGGTGAGCCTTGAGACAAAAACCTGTAAGAGGCATATCAAACATGGCTTAAATATGTCTAGCTTACTATTTAACAAACCGAGACAAATTCATCTTATGGTTAACATCAAATCAAACAAGAAACTTTTTATTGGACCGTTAAAAGGCATATCAAACAGGGCCTAAATATGTCTAGCTTACTATTTAGCAAACAGAGAACAAAACATCTTATGGTCAACATCAAATGAAACATGCCCTTCGCTTTTTACTGGACCGGTAAGAAGCATATCAAACAGAGCCTAAATATGTCTAGCTTACTATTTAACAAAGTGATGATCATAAGTGATCAAGCATGGTATGGAGGAAGGTGAATAGATAATATTCCACGTCCAAGAAGAAAGGGATCCCGGTTCATAATATAAGGATTTGAGTATTTTTCTATTTAGATTGTGTCGTAATGGGATTATAAGGACTACAATAAAATCGGATAATGATTCTATGGAAAGCAAATGTGCTTTCGCAAAACCGTAAACTAAATATCATTAAAGTTGATAGTTGTATTTTGTTAAGTTTTTTTTTTTTTTTTTTTTTTTTTTTTTTTTTTTTGAATTATAGGAATGGATATACAATATTTAGAACATTTAGAACCATTTCTACTTTTAATACCTTAAATAACTATCATATTACAAAGTAGAGACCAACCTTGACACATTTAATTCAAAATGAATTTTAGGTATTTTCCACCTCTATTCAATCCATCGTACTATAATCGTGTGGAAAGAACTAATAGAAGCGATGATCTATTATCAACCCAAACTCGTCATAACCATATGCAGGATTCTTCTTTCCAAAAATACTACGACCATATGTTGCACTCATCAACTCTATGATTAAGGGGAACTGCAGCGTCATAAAAGAAGTAATTGGTAGGCATGTCAACACAACTATTGGAATAAGAATCCTTGAGTTGTTTTGGCCAAACACAAGGTACAAAGTTGCCCCAAAAGCTATTATCATGGTTGTCGTTGAGATGAACAAGGTGGCCAAACCAATTATTAACTTTGTGGGCAACTTGAAGAGAAAATCTTGTTCAGCAAAACGTGCAGTCAGAATCGACAAAAACATTAACAATGACGTAACAGCTGAGAATAATGATACGGCATCTGATATTGCAAATACTGTGAAGGCGGTGTTGTTGGTAAAAATTGGTGTCCCTTTGTCCTGATTGTTTCCTCCTGGCACTGTAATAGCCGCTGCAAACACAATGGTGGTGATTAATGCTGCAGAAATTGTGTACGACTCGGCAGTGGCCTTCATCCATTTTTCTCCCTCAATCACCAACTCCTTGTGTTCTCTTGTAAATACCATTTGTGGTGTTTCATCAAAAGAGTTCTTTTGTGTGGTGTTTAAAGGACATACAAATCCTTCAACTTCCTACACAATTACAATAGGTTAACCATGCTTTATGAATAATATCTATTTGGTCTTAAAACATCATGTATGTGGAATAAGATTAAAATTTTTTAATCATCAAAGATGCGTACCTTGAACCACTGTAGTTCACGTTGAATTTGTAAAGCCGCCCCTGATATAAGATTCAGTTTGTTTGTAGGTGCTAATCTTGCAGCCAAATGCAAAAGGTTGTTGCCAGAAGAGTCTCTCATTGTTCTATAAACATTCTTATGTTCACTCATCTGATATAGGAGGTTGTAGACCTTTTCTGAACGGCATATTGAATAATGTTATGACCATCTTTATTGACACTCCAAATTGCATTTGGGAATCTAGACACAATTTTTCCTACAATTTCATATGCGTTTTGTCTTGTCGCTTCAAAAAGCGGATTTGTGTAATAGTGATGTTCCGTGTTGGGGTCACTCGATACATGTATTAAAACACATACTCTCCTTAATAATCGGGTGGCTTCATTATGAATTCGAACTTTCTCCTTAATAAATGGCCACACTGCAACATAGACCCAAATCAGCATGTCAAACAAAGAAATAGACCTTTTTCTCTCTAATAATTTTGCTTATACAATAATGGTTATTGTTAATTCATCTTACCTAACATCCAAGGGATTACCACGAAAAGCGTTAAAATCATTAAAATCCCTGCATTATGCGATATGAAAAATTGTTAGAATTATGATATATAAATTCTGCAACCAAGAAGTTAAAAGTTGCTGCGAATACAGGAAGAGTAATCCAACAATATATCAACACATGACCTACCGGCAATGAACAGCCTTATTGCTTTTTCCACCCCGAAACCACGTAACGGGCCCATATAATCAAAAGCGGTTTCCAGACCACCGGCTATTTTCCATTTTAGTATCTCAGTCCCTTCAACATACGAAATATGGAGTACAATAAGAGTACGTTAGAGAGGCCTTATGATAAATTGAAAAGGTAAAGAAACATGCAGCGCAACATAAAAATCAGCAAACCTAAATACTTTTCCAATATATTGGGTTCGCATGGGAAATTTTGAGCTAGAGCCATTAGCACAGCGTCACTATGTAATGTTCTGTAATGCCTCGCCAAATGGTATGCCAAGTCTACATGTATTCCGTAGATAAAGATATCAATTACATGATTAGTTTTTTAATACTGGAATTAATTAGAATCCGATAGTCGACACTTACCAAAATCTTTAGAAGAAATGACCAGAACTAGAAGCTCATCACCACTTCTTCCCGAAAGCATAGAATCCCCCTCCTCCCTGTTAGTAATGATGTGTCGCAACAGAAGCTGAGACGTCTGGCTATGCATATTAGAAAGAGCTAAGGCTAGTGGTGTGTGACCCTCGTAGTCCTTAGCAAACAACAAATCTGGGCTTCTTTCCAACAGCATCTCAGCAGCTTCGGTGTTGCCAACGATAGCTGCAACATGAAGCAGCGTGCTTCCATCTGAATTCAGCACATCCATTAGTAGTGTGCTCTCTGGTGCCCTTTCCAACATTTTCTGTATGAATTCCAGGTCCTTAGAAGTCCCAACTGCTACATGGAGTGCTGTGCTTCCATTATTGGTGATTTTGTCTATCACTGTAACTACTTCTTCGTTCAAAAATGTAGCAACACGCTCCCAATCTCTTGATAGAATATACTTGTACAATCTTTTGTGATCATCTGCTCCTTTGTCTCGTTGTTTACCTAAATTTGCATGGTTTTGTTATCAGGGTATAGAAAACTACAAGACAGAGAATATATGTCCAGTACTTTAAAATACGTGATCATTTGGGATTTTAATTAAGGACGTACGATATAAGAGAAAAAAAGAGATGTATGTTGATGTTACAAGGTACCTCAACATTCAAACAGAAAAGCGACAAATAGGAACCATATCATATGCTGTTTCTTGATTGGGGAACTGCTTTTGGAAACGTTTTGCACGCATATAACTAAAGAGACTTCACTTTCTCTCTATTATTACCTTCTTTATCTAAACAAGTGTTTCGCTGACTAAAATTTTTGTCTAATTATAAATTTATCTAAATTAATCACCTAGTCAAATCCTCTCCGACAAAAACGTCAATTTCACTAGTATTTGGGACACGGGGGTAGATTTGTAAACTGTACCTTCATCGGTCTCTTGTGGAAGCACGGTAGGACCATTCATACTCTGTAGTTGTGGGCGAACTGAAAGATCATACAGAGTCTGAAGTTCATCCCATATATCTTTTGCATTGAAATCAGCTGCATTTCTTTCTTGATGGGGTTTTTCTGAAAGACGATCCAATACATGCCTGAGTGTTTGTTTAGAGAGAGAACCAAGAATCCAACCTTTAACTAAGGCATCTGATCTTGTCCACAGCCAGTGAATGTGATCGCACCCAGTTTCTCCTTCCCGGAAACACTACTACTGGTTTCAGGGCTTACAAATATTCCATCGATGAAACCACACATATCATGACTCTTTAAGAGACATAGCATCTGCGTCTTCCACAAATCATAATCATCCCTACCACTCAGCTTGAAGGTAACAAAATTGGGTGCACAAACATGTTATGGGTATGGGTATGGGTATTCTTCTCCAACCTCCTCTCTGACATATTGATTAGAGCATGAACTGGCCATCTTTCTATCTTTTCTTTTCCTTCTGCAAATCATCCTTTCCAACTTTTCTTACATATTTATTCTAGAAAAATGGAGTTGACTTATTGTTCTGACGACAGCCACATGGGAGATGGTCCCCATAATCCCCAATTATAGTATTGCCCTTTAATGGATGTTAACAAATACAACTTGTGATTATATTAATTAGAGTAAATTACACGAATAATCCCTATGGTTTGGGGTAATTTGCACGTTTGGTTCATAACTTATTTTTTAATTCGGAAGGTTCCTACTGTTTGTTATTGTTACACGCTTGATCCTTATTGTTTGTTTTGTTATGCATTTGGTCCCTATCTTACGTACAAAGACAATCATTTAAATAGGGAAAAACGGTATGGTAGGTAAGGTAAGGTGAGAGGATGAGGTTGCACTACTAGAAAAAAGGGTGTTTTCATACGGATAATAGCCACGGAAAATTTTCGTAGCTAATTAGCTACGGAATGGCTACGGATTAGCTACAGAATGGGACGCCCTAATTTAGTAACAGAATAGCTACGGAATAACTAAGGACGCTATTCCGTAGTTATTCTGTAGCTAATTAGCTACGGAATAGCTACAGAATAGTTACGGATGTTAACCCGATGGCTACGAAATAGCTACGAATACAATATTAAACCATTTAATGAGTAAAGGATTTCGAAGGTGCAAACGACTTTATGAACACTATTAATAACTATAAGTTGTTGAAAATAAAGATAATCATGTATAATAGAGGTGGGAAAAAACGAAGGGAAAAAAACGATGTTTAATGCCCGAAAAATCAAAAATAAGATAAATATGTAGCTACTCCGTAGCTAATTAGCTACGAAATTTTTTATTTTCTATTTTTCGGGCACCAAACGTCGTTTTTTTTTCTTCGTTTTTTTTACATTTCTACTATACATGATTATCTATACTTTCACCAACTTATAGATATTAATATCATTCATAAAGTCATGTGCACCTTCGGGATCAAGTATTCGTTTCATAGTTTTAACAATGTAATTACTATATTTTTCACCAACTTGTGATGAATTTATTTTTGTATATGTATATTTGCATACATGAAAGAGTTGTGGTATATGTGTACGTGTATGTGTGTATGTATACGTGTTTGTGCGTATTTATATGTGAATGTAGATCATAATCGTGTTAAACCGTTAAACGAGTCATGGATCCCGTATGTGTACACGACTTTATGAATGATATCAATAAATATAAGTTGGTGAAAATAAAGTTAATCATGTATAATAGAGGTGTGAAAAAACGAAGCAGAAAAAACAACGTTTGGTACCCGAAAAATCGAAAATAAGAAATATCCGTAGGTAATCTATAGCTAATTAATTAGTTACGGATTAGCTACGGAATTCTAACGGAAAACATATTCCGTAGCTAATTCGTAGCTAATTACCTACGGATTAGCTACGGAATATGCTTTCCGTTAGAATTCCGTAGCTAATCCGTAGCTAACTAGCTACGAATTTTTCTTATTTTCGATTTTTCGAGCACCAAACGTCTTTTTCTTTTTCGCTTCATTTTTTTACAGCTCCACTATACATGATTATCTATACTTTCACCAACTTATAGCTTTTAATATCATTCATAAAGTCGTGTGCACCTTCGGGATCAAGTATTCGTTTCACAGTTTAACACGTAATCACTATACTTTTCACCAACTTGTGATGAATATATTTTTGTATATGTATATTTACATACATTAATGAGTTGCGGTATATGTGTACGTGTATGTGTGTAAGTATACGTGTTTGTGAGTATATATATGTGAATGTAGATCATAAGCGTGTTAAACTATTAAACGAGTCATGGATCTCGTATGTGTACACGACTTTATGAATGATATTAATAGCTATAAGTTGGTGAAAATATAGGTAATCATCACCACCATCATCATCAACATCATCATCACCAACATCATCATCACCATCATCATCATCACCACCACCATCATCACCATCATCATCATCATCATCACCACCACCACCACCACCACCATCATCATCACCATCATCACCATCATCACCATCATCACCATCACCACCACCACCATCACAATCATCATCATCACCACGTTCACCATCATCATCATCATCATCATCACCATCATCACTACCACCACCACGATCATCATCATCACCATCACCATCACCATCATAAACATCATCAGCATCAGCATCACCATCGCCATCATCATCACCATCACCACCACCACCATCATCATCATCATCATCACCACCATCATCACCATCATCACTATCATCATCATCAACATCATCATCACCATCACCATCACCATCACCATCACCATCACCATCACCATCACCATCACCATCACCAGCACCATCACCATCACCATCACCATCACCATCACCATCACCATCATCATCACCACCATCACCATCACCATCACCATCACCATCATAAACATCATCACCATCACCATCACCATCACCATCACCATCACCATCACCATCACCATCACCATCGCCATCGCCATCACCATCACCATCACCATCACCATCACCATCACCATCACCATCACCACCATCATTATCATCATTATCATCATCATCATCATCATCACCACCACCATCATCACCATTATCATGATCAACATCATCATCACCATCACCATCACCATAACCATCACCACCATCCCCATCACCATCACCATCACCATCATCATCACCACCATCACCATCACCATCACCATCACTATCACCATCACCATCATAAACATCATCACCATCACCATCACTATCACAATCACCATCGCCATCATCATCACCATCACCACCATCATTATCATCATCATCATTATCACCGCCACCACCACCATCATCATCACCACCATCACCATCATCATCATCAACATCATCATCACCATCACCATCACCATCACCATCACCATCACTACCATCACCACCATCACCATCACCATCACCATCACCATCATCATCACCACCATCACCATCACCACCACCACCACCACCATCACCACCACCACCATCTCCATCACCATCATCATCACGATCATCATCACCACCATCACCACCACCACCATCATCATCACCATCACCATCACCATCACCATCACCATCACCATCACCATCACCATCACCATCACCATCACCATCACCATCACCATCATCATCATCATCACCACCACCATCATTATCATCATCATCATCATCATCATGAGCATCACTATCACCATCACCATCATCATCATCAACATCACCATCACCACCACCACCACCATCATCATCACCATCACCATCATAAACATCATCACCATCACCATCGCCATCATCATCACCATCACCAGCACCGTTATCATCACCATCACCATCACGATCACCATCACCATCACCATCACCATCCCCATCCCCATCACCATCACCATCACCACCATCATTATCATCATCTTCATCACCACCACCACCACCACCACCACCATCATCACCATCATCATCATCATCAACATCATCATCACCAACATCATCACCATCATCATCATCATCATCATCACCACCATCATCACCACCATCATCATCATCATCACCACCACCACCACCAACATCACCATCATCACCACCACCATCTCCATCACGATCACCATCACGATCTCATAGGTTTGAGCCATAAGAACATTCCTATGTGCACATACAAACCCTAATGCTTGGATCTAGGTTTCTCTAATTGAACATGCATTGCATCCAAGACTTCTAATGGTAATTGTAACACCCGAAGTCTGGAAGGACAAGAAAGGAAAGAAAACCCTAATTTTAAAGGGAGACTCGGCGAGTCCAAGGAGGAACTCGGCGAGTCCGAGCGGGATCCGGGTCGAGGAGTAAGTGACCGACTCGGCGAGTCTGGTCTGTGCGGAGAAAACCCTAAATTCGGGACTTGGAGCCTATTTAAGCGCCTTGTTCTCCTCCTTAGGGTTCCTTTACTGCCTCTTTCACCCAGAACATCAAACCCTAGCCGCCATATACATTGATTGAGCCATTTGTTGCCTTGGAAGGTGCATTAAAGCTTGGAGAAGGAAGAAGGAACTTGGAGGAGCAAGAAAGGACTATAGATCTGGGATTGTGAGTACGTTTCAAAGCATTTGGAGGTAATAATATAGTTCTTGGACCCTTTGTGCACCTAGATCTACGTGTGGTTGTTGGGGATTTCTAGCCATAATGTTAATATTTTGAGTTAGAAGCCAGATCTGAAGTTGCTACTCCAGATCTAAGCATTTTATGGTCTTGAGAAGCATAAAGTATCAACCCTTGAGTTGTTTATGGAGCCTCTTTGCCTTAAACCCTAGTTTATGGTGTATTTTTCCTAGATCTCCTTCTCTACACGTAAAGTTTGCAAATTTACGTGAGGAATAGGCTTGGGAAGGGTAGATCTACAGTTTGGAGTCCATGCATGACTTAAAAGTCCTCTGCATGTAAGGAGATCTGAATGGACTTGACGAGTCCTTTGAAGCGGACTCGGTGAGTAGCATGAAGATTAGGAGCAACTCGACGAGTAGGATGAACAGCTCGTCGAGTCAGATGAAGATTGCCTTGTACTCAGCGAGTCTGTTCTTGGACTCGGCGAGTCAGGTTGCGAAACCCCAAACCCTTCGAGTTGAGACTTGAATCAGTGAGTCGGATGGAGACTCGGTGAGTTGGACAGGTCAGGACTTAGAAATCGGTAGACTCAGCGAGTCATGGACTGACTCGGCGAGTCGAGACGTGAAAGGAAGGATTTTGAATATATGAACTCGGCGAGTCAGTAGGGTGACTCGGCGAGTAGGGTTGACCTGGAAGGTTGACCTTGACCAGGACTTTGACTTGGACCAGGGTTGACTTGGTTGTCTTTTGGGGGTCAGTTGGACTCAGTGTTGCATTGATATTGGTAATTCGGGGAGCAAGGGAAGCAGGAGTTCAGTGAGTTGCCGGGCAGCAGCTAGTGAGATCATCAGCAAGTTCAGCAGTGCAGGTGAGTTTCCCTTTGTGTGAATGGGTCTAAGGCCACAATACCGACCCATGTAGTTATGAGTAGAAGACCCGGGGGTTAGCCCGAGGCACAGTATGCTAGTATGATATTCAGGACGAGGTCCATAATAGTGGGCGGGTGCCCAAGGATTTGTTTATATGATAGTTTATACTTGTTGTCTGTATGATACATGTATGTGCCTGGTAGGGAGGTGAGTGTGGGCGAGGTCCCGTATCTCACCAATAGCAGAGTGTGGATGGGGTTCCATATCTCATTAGTAGCAGAACAGGGGCGAGGCACAAGTTAAGGGAAGGAGTGAGAATGGGTTGGGCCCGTATCTCACTACCAGTAGGAGCGTGGACGGGGTTCCATGCCTCATCAGTAGCAGGACAAGGGTGAGGCCTTAGGACAGAACCAGTTGTATGTGCTTAGTTTATGTTTTGTGATATGTTTATGTGTTATTATTCGTTGGCGGGCGAGGCCCTGTGATAGGCGAGGCCTAAGTGAAATAGATCTGTATCCGAGCGGGGCTCGAAGCCAGGCGGGGCCGTTGTAGCGGGCGAGGCCCGAGGTAGGGGACGAGGCCCAAGATAGTGTGCATTGCCCAGTATGTGCAATATGTGATTATGCATGGTATGTGGTTGGGAGGGGAACTCACTATGCTTCGTGCTTAATTACGGTTTTCAGTTTTGGTTTCAGGTACTTCCGGTAGCGGAGGGAAGAGCTCGGGATGATCGCATGGCACACACCATAGATTAGATAGCCTGGGAATGTTTACTCTGATAATGAACATGTGTTTTGAAAATTAATACTCTGATTATGTTTTGGAAATTATGACTTTGCTTAAAGTAATGTTTTATTAAAAGAAATTTTTGGTCTTGAATTTTGGGTCGTTACAAGTTGGTATCAGAGCCTTGGTTTGAGGGATTCAGACATGCTCTCGGGTGTGTCTGAACTCAAACTGAGGAATTGGTATAGAAGCTTTCAAAATGAAAAGACAGTTTTGTAAAAAGAGAGTTTTGAGAAAGAAAACAGTTTTAGAAAAGCAAAGAGAATTCAGAAAGAAAAGAACTTTGAATAGAGAAAAGAGGTGTGGTGCATGCAATCAACCGAGCTCAAGTAAGTACCCCAAATACCCATACAAGTCTATGTTTTGATTATCAGTTAATAGAACAACATGCTAGATTAGGACTAAGGATCTAGGGATGATGCCTTATGTGCCTATTATATGTGCTTTTGATCTGCATGATAGTGCTGAATAGATAGTAGTAGGATAGCCTGTTTAGGTTATGCCTGAGTTTATGAGTTTGTGTTGCATGCTAGTTCAGATTCTTGCTATGTGGATATGATTGCTTGAGTATGTTATGGTTAGATTTTTTCCTTTGTCTGAATGCTGCTTGCTTTGTGCATTGTGGGATTCTGAGTGATGGGAGTTAGCCATTAGGTGGATACGACACGTCACATGTGATCAGGGTTGAATAATCTCAGAGTGTTGGATTTGGTCCTATTGTGCAACTCTTGGTTGAGTCCAACCATTGTAGGAACGAGTCTTTTACTTGAAGGATTATCTGAGCCTCGTCACATGTGATGGTATCCAGGTGATGGCTAATTGGCATCACCAGGAGACCTTTAGCAGCTGAGGACTGGTTTGAGTTGAGTCAGAGGTTTCCCTAGGGTAAGCCTAGGATGAGGTAGTGTTGGGAGCAGTAGTAGTAGAAAAGGGACCTGGTGGAGTCGAAGCAGTTCTTGAGGTTAGTACGGATAGATGTGGAAGGTAGTATGGGCCCGTACTACTGAAAGAAGAGGATCCGTACTCGATTCGGGAAAGGCCGAGACAAGACCGGGAACCTGGTAGTGAGTATGTTTGGTCTCGCAGCAGTGAGGAGTATTCTGATAGTGGTTATGTTATATGTTCCAGTATGGTGACGTTGCGAGAGAGACCAGCGGGCGGGTCAGGCGCCGGAGAGGGATCAGGCTCGGGTTCAGGGGTCGAGCAGCTCGAGGAGTGGATGAGAGAGTTGATATCAACTGAGGTTACGTGCAGTATTCTAGCTCCGACTCCTGTGATCTTTGGCATGGTCGAGGAGGGTATATTGGAGATTTTGGATGAAAGGTTAGGAGCCTTCTGTACTGAGATGATGGAATTGATGGGAGCACGTACCTTGACATTTCGGGACTTCAGGGCTTGCGGGGCACTAGATTATCATGGGGCTAGGGACCCCATTGCTAGCAGCAGATGGTTGGCTGATGTTGCCAACGTGTTCCGTACGAGCTGGTGTCCTGAGGAGGACAAGGTCAGACTCACTTCCTGTCTTCTGAAGGGCAAAGCGAGGGATTGGTGGGAAGAGATTGGTCATGTTTTGGGTGATGATGCCGCGTTGGACGCGATGACTTGGTGTGATTTCTCAGCTAGGTTCAGGGCGGAGTTTTCGCCAATTATTAAGGTGCGGCAGTTGGCCCGGGAGTTTCAGGATTTGATGCAGACCACTGAGACTGTGGTGGAGATCACCGCCAAGTTCAGGGAGAGGGCCCTTCTTGTTTCGCAGTATGTCGCGGATGAGGAGATGAAGAAGGCCCGATATCACGAGATGCTGAGAGCTTATATCAGGGAGTTCGTGAGTAGGTCCGGCTGTAAAACGCTGGAAGATATGATTTCTCGGGCCAGGGAGAGGGAAATTGATTTGGAGCAGATCCAGAAGAGGAAGCCGAATGAGGTTCAGGTAGCCGCGAGTTCGAACAAAAGGCCCAAGGAATCGGATTCAAGATCGAGGGATTATCAGGACCGCAGTCGATGCGGGAAGTGTGGCAGGATGCATAGGGGCGCGTGTAGGAGTGGTAGCGATGGTGAGTATGGCTGCTTCAAGTGCGGTTGGACCGGTCATTTTATTAGGGATTGTACTGCTACCACCACTCAGGGATCAAACTTGATATGTTTTCACTGCAATCAGTGGGGCCACAAGAAGGCCCAGTGCCCCAGTTTGTTTTTAGCAGGACGGGTGATGGTACCTGCCCCTGCAACTTTGAGGATCATAGACGGCCGTCAGGGCCGTGCAGAGGCGCCTGCAGTAGGAGGCAGGGCTTTTCAGATGGCTACCTTAGGGACGCGAGCAGTTCTGGACGTTGCAGGTATTTGACTTCCGATTTCAGTTCTTTTATTTATGCATGATTATATTGTTATGATTCTGCATCATTATCGGTATGAGCATTTCATTTTTTTTTTTGAGCGGTTTGATTGTGATCGAGTTATATGCCATCTACATACCTTGGATATTTGGATAGTAGTTAGGGGATGGGTTCAATTGGAGAAGGTTACTTAGGGTGCAGTAACTGTAGCATACCTTGGAGGGACATGGTATGTCTCGTTAGTTCAGAGCCGTATAAGCTTTAGAAATGGACATGTTAGATCCCTAGCTATGGTAAGCTTCGGATTCCTCAGCAGATTGATTATGGAATAGTAGCAAGGATTGGGATCTCTATTCATTGTGCAGCGAGGTGTAAGCAGGATCGAAGTGGGGGAAAATCCTCTGAGTGTACAAGGGTAAGAGCACGCAAATCCAGAACGAGTACGCGACTTCTCAGAAGGAAAATAGGTAGTTCAGCGTTTGATGATTGAGGAGTTCAGGGTTAGGAGTTTGAGAAGCTCCCCCTCAGCCAGTGCGTGTATTGGTGATGGTTAGTATGTGGTTGGGAATTCAGGTTGAAGGATCGCCTGTAGGACTCGTGTGAGTCGAAACGAAGATCTTGAGGTCAGATAGCATGGAATGCTTTCATGTTAGTAGGCAGTGGCATAGGCAGCATGTAGAGCATGGAAGAGCGGCGGGAGAGCCTCAGCTTTCGTCGATAGCGATCAGTAGTGGGAAGTGTTGTAAGACTACGGGGTAGCCGTAGCATTCACTGGCAGTTAGTGGTGGAAAGTGTTGTAAGACTACGGTGTAACACCCCCCCTCTAGCACGTATCACAATATTGTCCGCTTTGGGCCACTCGGCACGAGGACTTCCCAGGGGGTCACCCATCCCAGTACTACTCCCGCCCGAGCACGCTTAACTGCAGAGTTCTTATGGGATCTGCTGCCCTCACGGCGTTTTAAAGTGGGTTAGATATGATCCCACATCGGCTGAGAAGGAGAACTAAGCATTCCTTATAAAGGGTGTGGATACCTTCCCTAACACAACGCGTTTTAAAGCCGTGAGGGCAGCAGATCCCATAAGAACTCTGCAGTTAAGCGTGCTCGGGCGGGAGTAGTACCGGGATGGGTGACCCCCTGGGAAGTCCTCGTGCCGAGTGGCCCAAAGCGGACAATATTGTGATACGTGCCAGAGGGGGGGTGTTACAAATGGTATCAGAGCTAGGGCACGGGTCGATGTGTTCGACAGGGACGTCGAACCCTATAATGGGGGGTGAAAGTGGGTTAGATCTAATCCCACATCGGCTGGGAAGGAGAACTAAGCATTCCTTATAAGGGGTGTGGATACCTTCCCTATCACAACGCGTTTTAAAGCCGTGAGGGCAGCAGATCCCATAAGAACTCTGCAGTTAAGCGTGCTCGGGCGGGAGTAGTACCGGGATGGGTGACCCCCTGGGAAGTCCTCGTGCCGAGTGGCCCAAAGCGGACAATATTGTGATACGTGCCAGAGGGGGGTGTTACATACGGGGCATCCGTAACATTCACTAGCAGTCAGTGGTAGGAAGTGTTGTAAGACTACGGGGCAACCGTAGCATTCACTAGCAGTTAGTGGTAGGAAGTGTTGTAAGACTACGGGGCAGTCGTAGCATTCACTAGCAGTCAGTGATAGGAAGTGTTGTCAGACTACGGGGCAGCCGTAGCATTCACTAGCAGACGACGATAGAAGGTGATGTAAGACTGCGGGTAAGTCGTAGCATTCCATAGTAGCTTCGTTGGCGGAGTCGGGGTGAGGCCCTTATCTCCTAGAATTCAGATAGGTATCAGGAATGGGTAATGGATGAGAATGGTAAGGAGTTTGCCTGTATAGCCCTTGAGAGGTGAGACCTTGGGAGAGGCCGCTCTAGGATATAGTGGGTGAGACCCACGGGTGAGGCCCGTATGAGAATAGCAGTGTAGGTGAGACCTGAGAGCAGGGTTGCTCAGTAGTATGGTTGGGTGAGACCCGTAGGCGAGGCCCGTGCGAGAGTAGTTATGCAAGTGGGACTAGAAGGATAGGGGCGGGTGAGACCCGTGGGCAAGGCCCTTGAGTTTTAGCAGCACAGGTGGGACCTGGTAGGGATCTTAGTGTCTAGATAAGGGATCGGGGATCCCAGGAAATTGTAGTGCCAGCATGGTAGAATAGACTGAGCAGTATAGGTGGTTGAAGTTTCTTCGAAAGTCGCTGGGAGCGACTAGTAGTTGTGTTGATATTGGTAACAGCGATCGGTGGGAGTCGGTTATCCAGATATTGATAGGTTGGTAGGGACCAGGGTGGTCTCAGTTCATCCGGAAGCCAGATAAGGAATAGCAGAATTTCCCGTCAGTAGCATTGCAAGTATGCAGCATATGGTGGAATTCAGTTAGTTGATCGTGGGGTGCTCGACACCAAATGATAGTAGAAGGAATGCCCAGTGGATACTAGCGATGATGACCCGTACTGGGAGTAGTCGGAGTAATAGATTGGGTGAAGACAGGGTCTTCACAGTGGCAGAGGGGAAAGATGGTTAAGGAGCGTTGCCTGGGGAAGTCAAGGAAATCGCGCAAGGAAAGAAGGGGTGAACCCCCCTACGTTGCAGTACTCGGAGAGTATCAGAAGGATTGTCGGTTGAGTAACTTGTGTTCCAGAATGTTCAGGGTCAGGATGGACCCAAGATTTTTATCCGTAAGGATTGATGTCAGTCTGAATGACGGAGCGAAATGCCAGCGAGGTTAGGTAGCTGGTGTTAGACTAATTGTTGGGGTATTGGAGGCAGATCGCAGGCGGTGGATCATAGCAAACTTCGAGGACGAAGTTTAGTTTATGTGGGGGAGAGTTGTAACACCCGAAGTATGGAAGGCCAAGAAAGGAAAGAAAACCCTAATTTTAAAGGGCGAATCGGCGAGTCCAAGGAGGAACTCGACGAGTCCGAGCAGGATCCGGGTCGAGGAGTAAGTGACCGACTCGGCGAGTCGGCCAAAGGGACTCGGTGAGTCTGGTCTGTGCGGAGAAAACCCTAAATTCGGGACTTCAAGCCTATTTAAGCGCGTCATTCTCCTCCTTAGGGTTCCTTTACTGCCTCTTTCACCCATAACATAAAACCCTAGCCGCCATATCCATTGATTGAGTCGTTTGTTGCCTTGGAAGGTGCACTAAAGCTTGGAGAAGGAAGAAGGAACTTGGAGGAGCAAGAAAGGACTGTAGATCTGGGATTATGAGTACGGTTCTGAGCATTTGGAGGTAATAATCTAGTTCTTGGACCCTTTGTGCACCTAGATCTATGTGTGGTTGTTGGGGCTTTCTAGCCATAATGTTATTCTTTTGAGTTAGAAGCTAGATCTGAAGTTGCTACTCCAGATCTAAGCATTTTATGGTCTTGAGAAGCATAAAGTATCAGCCCTTGAGTTGTTTATGGAGCCTCTTTGCCTTAAACCCTAGTTTATGGTGTATTTTGCCTAGATCTCCTTCTCTACACGTAAAGTTTGCAAATTTACGTGAGGAATAGGCTTGGGAAGGGTAGATCTACAGTTTGGAGTCCATGCATGAGTCAAAAGTCCTCTGCATGTAAGGAGATCTGAATGGACTCGGCGAGTCCTTTGAAGTAAACTCGGCGAGTAGCATGAAGATTAGGAGCAACTCGACGAGTGGGATGAATAGCTCGTTGAGTCAGATGAAGATTGCCTTGTACTCGGCGAGTCTGTTCTTGGACTCGGCAAGTCAGGTTGCGAAACCCCAAACCCTTCGAGTTGAGACTCGAATCAGTGAGTCGGATGGAGACTCGGTGAGTTGGACAGGTCAGGACTCAGAAATCGGTAGACTCAGTGAGTCATGGACTGACTCGGCGAGTCGAGACGCGAAAGGAAGGATTTTGAATATATGAACTCGGCGAGTCAGTAGGGTGACTCGGCGAGTAGGGTTGACCTGGAAGGTTGACCTTGACCAGGACTTTGACTTGGACCAGGGTTGACTTGGTTGTCTTTCAGGGGTCAGTTAGACTCAGTGTTGCATTGATATTGGTAATTCGGGGAGCAAGGGAAGCAGGAGTTCAGTGAGTTGCCGGGCAGCAGCTAGTGAGATCATCAGCAAGTTCAGCCAGTGCATGTAAGTTTCCCTTTGTGTGAATGGGTCTAAGGCCACAATGTCGGCCCATGTAGTTATGAGTAGAAGACCCGGGGGTTAGCCCGAGGCACAGTATGCTAGTATGATATTCAGGACGAGGTCCATAATAGTGGGCGGGTGCCCAAGGATTTGTTTATATGATAGTTTATACTTGTTGTCTGTATGATACATGTATGTGCCTGGTAGGGAGGTGAGTGTGGGCGAGGTCCCGTATCTCACCAATAGCAGAGTGTGGATGGGGTTCCATATCTCATTATAGCAAAACAGGGGCGAGGCCTAAGTTAGGGAAGGAGTGAGAGTGGGCTAGGCTCGTATCCCACTACGAGTAGGAGCGTGGACGGGGTTCCATGGCTCATCATTAGCAGGACAAGGGCGAGGCCTTAGGACAGAACCAGTTGTATGTGCTTAGTTTATGTGTTGTGATATGTTTATGTGTTATTATTCGTTGGTGGGAGAGGCCCTGTCACAGACGAGGCCTAAGTGAAACAGATCTGTATCCGAGCAGGGCACGAAGCCAGGCGGGGCCTGGAGCGGCGGGGCCGTTGTAGTGTCTCCGCATGTTGCGCACCTGACACCATATTCGATCATGTTGCGAGCATTGTAGAAAATTTGGGGCATGACACGTGGTCTTTTCTTGATGCAGCCACGATTGTCATGCGTGACGTGCACATATATTTTCACCGTATGCGTCCCAAATCCATTAATATAAATAGAGAGGTTGGGCAGACCATTTATGCACACCTCCCTCATTCACACTCACTCTCTTCTCGAAGTAGCTGCTATTTAGAGTGGTCCCTAGAGTCCTAATGTAACATCTGAATTCTTGAAGAGGAATTGTTTGGAATATCCATATTTCTAGGTCAACTCGATGAGTTGGATGGACCAACTCGTCGTATTGAAGATGGATGGATCGTGAGAGTTTAATGAACCAACTTGACGAGTTGGGGTGTAACATCCATAAAATCCAAGCCAATTTAAAACTTTTAAATCATTTAAAACCATTCCATTATTACAATTTGTTTCCAAAATAGTCTAAACATCAGAGTTCCGAAAAATCATAATCAACAATCAAGGAAGTGTACGGTCACACCTTTGCCTTTCCGCGGTCATCGACTGAACCTGAAACAATAAACTGAAACTGTAAGCCCAAAAGCTTAGTAATTTACCCCCAAAATACCCATACACACAATAATACACATACAATAACAAACAACATACTATGGGTCCAATCATCCATCAGGATGGAATACCCCAGACCCTCAACCATTGGGTTGGAATTCCAACATACCGATACACTTCACATAACACATATACAACTAACAATATGTACTGGGTCCAGAACTTTGCAATCTGGATTACCCCTGGGCCTACAGTTTGAGTCTGGATTGCCTTCTGGGCCCACAACTTACATCTGGATTGCCATCGAGCCCACAGTACGAGTCTCCCTTAGCTCTTATCTAGAATGCTCCTGGGTTTGTTAGTTACCACACAGAGCAGTTTTACCTCAACCTATCCCACATAATATGTCGACATATAACACAACTAATGCACATATAGATAATCACATAATACTACACGTAGTCCCATAGATCTACCTAACTGGCATACCAACTAGCATGCAGACAGTCAAACCAATTATATGTCACTAAACATAACCACATCCGATCTACCAGGATACCGATCTAACAGATCATACTAGAATATAACCATCCTATCTACCAGGATACCGAACTAACATATCACAACATTAATAATCCCAATAACAAAACAAAGGGCCGACCTTGGTGCCTTAGATCCTTGAGTACAGTGAGGATAACTCACCTCGCAACTGATGCGATGAAGTGATAAGCTCCACTCTCGGATCACTGACACAACTCCACCACCTACATTCACCATAGAACCATACTTATAATTTCCAATTTCCCAAAATGCTCCTAGAAGTCAACTAGCCAACCCTTGGTCAAAGTCCAAGTCAATGGTCAAGGTCAACAGTCCATGTTGACCTCAACTCGCCGAGTACAACCAGCCACTCGTCGATTTCCTTGCATAGCTCGTCAACTCACCGAGTCACTTGAGTGACTCGTCGAGTTCCTAATTTTTTTGGCTGTAAATTCCTTGGCCAAGTCATCGAGTTTCCCCTGCAACTCACCGAGTTCATGCGTGCCAAAAACCTGGAAAACCCTAACTGACTAGTCGAGTCGCCCCACTGACTCGCTGAGTCCACGACAATCTTCATCGGACCCGCCAAGTTGACCATGCAACTCATCGAGTCTCTTCAGTCCATTATCCATTTAGATACTTTTTAATCCATCTTAAGGTTCCATATTGAAGAATTAGCTTCCCAAGGCATGTTATCACGTAATGTTGCAAACTTTACGTGCATGCAAGGCTCTAAAGTCTTATAATGACAAAACCAAGCTTGCAATGGAGTTTTACACTTAAGGAGGGGTTCACACTTGCTAAAGCTGAAAGCTTTATGGGCTTCGAGACTAAAGAGAGTTCAGATCGGAAGTTACAACTTCAGATTTTAGCTCATACCCAAGAATAGCTTCTTATTATGCTAGAAAGCCCAAATCTTTAACCCAATAAGATATATAATGAAATGAGGTCAAGGAAACGACTTGATACCTTCCAAAAGATGCTAACTGAGGTAGATTTCAGATCCCATACATTCCTTGCTTCTAGTCATTTGTTCTTCAAGCTCTTCCCACCAAGAATCCTCTTCCAAATCCTAAAACACACAAGAATGATGCACACACATGGATTAGGGTTTATAGACTATCAAGAGGTTGCAAGGGGAGGCTGAGGAGGCCAATGATCCTTTAAATAGGTGTAAAAACCCTGGAAATTAGTGTTTCATCCTCCAGCTCCTACTCGTCGAGTCCCTTGTTCTTTTAGACAAGTATGTCACTTAAACACATGGACCAACCCGCTGCTACTCGACGAGTCAGGCAACCAACTCGTCGAGTAGACCTTGAAATCAAGAGAATTTATAACCATAAATTGATACTCGAAAATCAGGGCGTTACATGGGGAGCCTCAACTCGATGAGTTGGCAGCTGGGAAGGAAACCCTAATTAATTGTTAGGGTCTAGCAACCTATTTAAAGTCCTTAAGTCCTTTTTCTGGCCTCCTTATCAGCTTTCATTGTTGTCCCAACCCTAAATTGAGTTGTAGCCTCCATTATCAAGTTTTTGGAGCATTGGAAGGAAGTTGGTGTTTTTTTTTTGTGCATTGTGAGGGAATTAGGAGATCTTGAAGTTTCTATCTTGGAGAAGGAAGTCTTAGATCCAGAATCACTCCATTCTTCCAGCCACTTTCAAGTATCAAGTTCATACCTTGACTTATGGATGATTAGATCTCATTATTTTCGGTTTTGTTGTGTTTTGGCCTCTTTTTAGGGATAATGATGGAGTAAAGTCATTTTAGGGGTTGTTCCTTCAGATCTGAGTTGGTTTTGGTACCCTTGAGCCTAAAGGTGCAAAATGTATGAGGATTATGGTGTCAGGCGTACATTAAGTCAATTAATAAGTCCATTCCAAGATTAAGAGCTTCATTTAGACATGCATGAATGTAAAGTTGCCAAATTTCGTTCATGCATGTCTAAATGAAGCTCTTAAGCTTAGAGTATGCCAGATATAAGTTGTGGGCTAGGAAGGGTACGCTAGACTCATACTGAGGACTCATTAGCATTCCAGTTATGAGTTGAGGGATAGGGAAGGCATGTCAGACTCATATTGAGTGCTCATTAGCATTCCAAATACGATCTGAGAACCGGGTGATATCTCGGACTCGTTCTGTGGGCTACTCATTGGTATTCCAGTCCAGGGACTAAGGGAGCAAGCCAGACATAAGTTATGGGCCCAAGGTCAAGCCAGACTTATGATGTGGGCTCGAGAGCAAGCCATATATGAGTTGTAGGCCTGATATGCAAGCCAAACTCATACTATGGACTCAACTGGTAATCCAATCTTTTAGCTGTGTACCGAATACATGCTGTTATTTGTATATGTTATTTGTTTGGGTGTTGGTACTTTGGGGGAACTCACTAAGCTTCGTGCTTACAGTTTTGGTTTATGGTTTCAAGTACTTCAGTGGATCGTGGCAAGGTGAAGGCATGACCGTACATATCCTTGCATTTTGGACTTATGATTTCTGGAAAAGTCTGATAATGTGAATGTTTTGAAAACTATGTTGAAAGAGATTCTGATTTTTAAATAATGTTTTGGGAACAATGGTTTTTTAAACACTTCTATAGGAAAAGGGTTGTTTTGAAAAGTTTAAATTTTATGAAAATTTATGGATGTTACACCCGAGCCCGATTCAACCCTAAATCGAAGGTTTCACATGACTAGGGTGAGTTCACGACCCCTATTTTACTATTTTAAATGCTTTACGGGGGAGGGAGATACATGTTTGGTTTTATCAAAATATATTTA